>NC_041218.1:63063757-63069302 GCF_002837175.3 Physeter macrocephalus
CTTGTGATTGGTCTGTTCATATTTTCTATTTCTTCCTGGTTCAGTCTTGGAAGGTTATACCTTTCTAAAAATTTGTCCATTTCTTCCATGTTGTCCATTTTATTGGCATAGAGTTGCTTGTAGTAGTCTCTTAGGATGCTTTGTGTTTCTGTGGTGTCCGTTGTAACTTTTCCTTTTTCATTTCTAATTTTATTGATTTGAGTCCTCCCTCTTTTTTTTGATGAGTCTGGCTAAAGGTTTATCAATTTTGTTTATCTTCTCAAAGAACCAGCTTTTAGTTTTATTGATCTTTGCTATTGTTTTCTGTTTCTGTTTCCTTTAGGTGTAAGGTGGGATTGTTTATTTGAGATTTTTCTTGTTTCTTGAGGTAGGATTGTATTGCTCTAAACTTCCCTCTTAGAACTGCTTTTGCTGCATCCCATAGGTTTTGGTTCATCGTGTTTTCATTGTCATTTGTCTCTCTGTATTTTCTGATTTCCTCTATGGTTTCTTCAGTGATCTCTTGGTTATTTAGTAATGTATTGTTTAGCCTCCGTGTGTTTGTGTTTTTTACGTTTTTTTCCCTGTCATTTATTTCTAATCTCATAGCATGGTAGTCAGAAAAGATGCTTGATATGATTTCAGTTTTCTTAAATTTACTGAGGCTTGCTTTGTTACCCAAGATGTGATCTATCCTGGAGAATGTTCCATGTGCACTTGAAAAGAAAATGTAATCTGCTGTTTTCAGATGGAATGTCCTATAAATATCAATGAAATCTGTCTGGTCTGTTGTGTCATTTAAAGCTTGTGCTTCCTTATTAATTTTCTGTCTGGATGATCTGTCAATTGGTGTAAGTGAGGTGTTAAAGGCCACCACTATTATTATGTTACTGTCGATTTCCTCTTTTATAGCTGTTAACAATAGCCTTTTGTATTGAGGTGCTCCTATGTTGGGTGCATGTATATTTATAATTGTTATATCTTCTTGGATTGATCCCTTGATCTTTATGTAGTGTCCCTCCTTGCCTCTTGTAACATTCTGTATTTTAAAATCTATTTTATCTGATATGAGTATTGCTACTCCAGCTTTCTTTTGATTTCCATTTGCATGGAATATCTTTTTCCATGCCCTCACTTTCAGTCTGTATGTGTCCCTAGGTCTGAAGTGGGTCTCTTGTTGGTAGCATATAGACAGGTCTTGTTTTTGTATCCATTCAGCAAGCCTGTGTCTTTTGGTTGGAGCATTTAATCCTTACACATTTAAGGTAATTTTCGATATGTGTGTTCCTATTACCATTTTCTTAATTGTTTTGGGTTTGTTTTTGTAGGTCCTTTTCTTCTCTTGTGTTTCCCACTTAGAGAAGTTCCTTTAGCATCTGCTGTAGAGCTGGTTTGATTGTGCTGAATTCTCTTAGCTTTTGCTTATCTGTAAAGCTTTGATTTCTCCGTCGAATCTGAATGAGATCCTTGCTGGGTAGGGTAATGTTGGTTGTAGGTTCTTCCTTTTCATCACTTTAAATATATTGTGCCACTCCCTTCTGGCTCATAGAGTTTCTGCTGAGAAATCAGCTGTTAACTTTATGGGAGTTCCCTTGTATGTTATTTGTCGGTTTTCCCTTGTTTTTAATAATTTTTCTTTGTCTTTAATTTTTGTCGTTTGATTACTATGTGTCTTGGAGTGTTTCTCCTTGGGTTTATGCTGCCTGGAACTCTCTGCGCTTCCTGGACTTGGGTGCCTATTTTCTTTCCCATGTTCGGGAAGGTTTCGACTACAATCTCTTCAAATATTTTCTTGGGTCCTTTCTCTCTCTTGTTTCCTTCTTGGACCCCTGTAATGCAAATGTTGGTGCATTTAATGTTGTCCCAGAGGTCTCTTAGGCTGTCTTCATTTGTTTTCTTTCTTTTTTCTTTATTCTGTTCCATGGTAGTAATTTCCACCGTTCTGTCTTCTAGTTCAGTTGTCTGTTCTTTTGCTTCAGTTATTCTGCTGTTGATTCCTTCTAGTGTATTTTTCATTTCAGTTATTGTATTGTTCATCTTTGTTTGTTCTTTAAACATTTTTTGCATCTTCTCGATGTTTGCCTTCATTCTTTTCCCGAGGTCCTGCATCATCTTCACTATCATTATTCTGAATTTTTTTTCTGGAAGGTTGCCTATCTCCACTTCATTTAGTTGTTTTTCTGGTGTTTTATCTTGTTCCTTTATCTGGTACATAGTCCTCTGCCTTTTCATTTTGTCTGTCTTTCTGTGAATATGGTTTTCATTCCACAGGCTGAAGGATTGTAGTTCTTCTTGCTTCTTCTGTCTGCCCTCTGGTGGATAAGGCTATCTAAGAGGCTTGTGCAAGCTTCCTGATGGGAGGGTCTGGTCTAGCTGTACTTTGATATATTTCAGGGAAAAGCCAATACACTACCTCTGAGGAAAAGCAAGAGGGGGAAATGGAATATCTTTATATGTTTCTGCTGCAGTAGAGACAAACTGAGTATCTTGTCTTGAGTCAAGAGTAGTCTTTACCCAAACTAAAAAAGACTACTGTTGGAAAGATTATCTCATTGATAGACTTTTGGCTTTTTGTTTGGTTTGGTTTAGATATTTTGTTTCTGCAACCCAAGAAGTAAAAAGTAGAGAGATGACTGTCAAAGATGGCAGTCCTATGTTCCAGTCTTTTCTCTGGCCATACTTCTTTTCTTATTGTATCTCTAATAATTCAACACATAGTAAGTCAACACATTGAGCCATCTTGCCCACCATTACCTAATGCACACGTTTATTAGAGCTAAATTTTAACTTTGGTGGCAGATAATATACAGTGAGTGCTTACTATGAATTAGACATCATACTAGTTGCTTTCTCCATGTTACTTTAATTCTTACAAATGTAATACGAGGTAAATTTATTCATTCATTTGGCAGGTATTTATTACTTGTTCCCTATATGCCAAGAATCTCCTAGGAACTGGAGACATAACTGTAAACAAGATAGCTAAGTCTCTTCATTCATGGAGACTGTACAAGATAGATATCATTCCTGCTCTTGGGGAGTTTACATTCTACAGTTGACCCTTGAACAGGAGAGGGGGTAGTTAGGGTTGCTGATCCCTTTTACCCCACTCAAAAATCTGCATACTTCTATTTCTGCCTGAAAAACAAAGAAATTGATAAACGACTCATTCAAGGACAGGAAGCTGAAACAGTTTGGTAGAATCAGGACTCAAACCCTCATTCTTTTGTTTCCATATATTGTGATCTTTAGTCGAACACTAATTTTTCCCTACATTTAGAGATCTATAAAATGAAAACACAGGTACTGTCTTTATTGAAAACTGTATAAGTGGACCCATGCAGTTCAAACCCATGTTGTTCAAGTATATTTCAGAATATGGACAAGTAAATAGTTATAATATGAGGAAGAACAGACAATTATGTGTAGAAGAATTCATAATCTGGTTTTAGGAATTAGTGTTGGTTTCCTGCAAGAGGTAAAGGCAAAGACAGGGTTCAGACAGGGAGCAGCATATGCAGTGATCTCAGAGGAGACGAGCATAGCACATTCAGTATTGCCGGAACAGAGCGTGAGAGAGGACGCGAAGAGAGAATTGAGGCAGTGGGGTAACCAGGACTTAGAAATCATGGTAAGGGTTTAGGGAAATTTGTGTTTTAGAGCTGTCACTCTGTGTGTGGAATGGATTGGAGAGGATCAAGATTGATAGCAGGGACCTCAGAAGCCACAGTTATCAGGCAAGATATGATGGTATTCTTATGAAGGTAAGTGGCAGAAGAGCTAGAGAAATGTGGATAGAGAGTGGGACAGAATTTAATTAATCGGATACAGGGGATGGAGGGTAAGGAAGAATGAAAGCATGCTAAGACAACTGGGATGATACTAATAGCAGTTAATTAGATAGGAATAACATAGGAAGACTGCGTTTGAAAGTAAGAAAAGAGTTTATTTTGGGATAAATTTGATATAGCTAGATAGAGATGTCCAATGGGCAAGAAATGTAGGTTGAAGAAAGAGGTCATCCATTTTAATTAATTCTTTCAAGAAATTTGACTGTATGAAGGAGGATAAAAAGATATACAGTGATAGCAGCAGGTGAATCTGGAGTCATGGGAGGGCTTTTGTGGTGTTTTTGTTTTTAACATGGAATTGATTAAAGCGTGTTTAAATGCTGATGAGAGGAAACCCTTAGAAAGAGCTTGGAAGATGCAGAGTAAAGAGGCTGAAAAGCAGAATTCCTAGGAATGGGATCCAAAGCACAGGTGAAAGATTGGCTTTAGACACAGGAAGATGTACACCTACTCCACAGTAGGGAAAGGGGAAAGGTTTGCAGGTTGTTTAATGTTCAGTGATCAGAGGCTGACAGATTTTCCACTTGATGGCTCCTACTTTCTCAACTTAGTAGGTTTGCTTGTTGAGAAGAGCAGGGAGGCTGTGGAGAGGAGTTACAGAGGAGAGAGAGTTGTCTTGAGAAATGGGAGGACTGTGGGGCAATGTTGCTTTTGGAGAAGAAAGAATAAAGGACAATGGGCCAAGAGAGTTAAGAATACTGGCAAGAGAATGATTCATTTGTTGGTCCTTGGGATCTAACTTGGATAGGGAGGAAAATGACAGAAGACTAATAAGTAAAGATATGAGTGGTCAGGAGATTGTGAGGTTGAGATTGTGAGATGAGGTTGTGGTTAGAAAGTGGCTCTTTTGGAGAAGGAATAATTTGGAGTGTGTCTGTGATAGGAGTGGGTAGAATCTGGGAGGTGTAGGCCAGTGGAGATAAGGAAGCAAAGGAACAGAGAGGCTAGTTTTTGGGAAGGGCCAAGTGTTGAAATCAATCAGGAAGAAGAGAATGCATGCTCTGAGGGAATGCCTTGTACATCTTGTGGAGCAGGGTCACGGGGTTGTCAGTAGGTATAATTCCTTCCTTTTAAGATGACAGAAAATTATATAATGTTGGTCAGCTTTCCATCCAACATGATGAAAATATTCTTCATATTTAAATGGTAAACTTATCTAGAAAGCATGTCTGTTAAGAAGAATTACTTTAATGGGCAGAATTGCTGGGATTTAGGTTTTTAAGAACAAAAATGTTCTTATAAACACTGGATAAAATTACTGCTTTGTTATTATATAGATGTAAAAATGCAACAAACTTATATCTACAAATAGCATAGTGTTTGCTTGATGTAGTATTTAAAACAAAAAATGTTTTTTAATGTTTAAGTGCACTTGTTTCACTTGTTTCCCTCACAACCATCGTAAAACATTGATTTTATTATTTATATATAGGGTAGTCTCAAATTTTGGGGATACAATCTTGTCACTTTAGTATTGCATAATGTGTATAAATAGATTTAAATTAATCATATATTTAAAAATTCATGCATACTAAAAATCATAATATGACTATGTACTTAAAAACCCACAATAATGTCGCATTGCTTATTTGATAACCCGAATTTCTTTTTTTTTTTTTTTTTTTTTCTTTTGTGGTACATGGGCCTCTCACTGTTGTGGCCTCTCCCGTTGTGGAGCACAGGCTCCAGACGTGCAGGCTCAGCGGCCATGGCTC
>NC_041218.1:63069471-63101834 GCF_002837175.3 Physeter macrocephalus
AACCCGTGTCCCCTGCATCGGCAGGCGGACCCTCAACCACTGCGCCACCAGGGAAGCCCAACCCGAATTTCTTGTAGCATAGTTATTAAGCAGTGGGAAGGTCTCTGAGCAGCCAAAATAATGTGACACAATATCCATGCACTTACAGGATACTTTTCCACCTCCTAGCAGTGAACTCTTTGGATTCATACACATTGATCTCTATTCCATGACACAATTTCTAGAAAATAAAAACTCTAAGAAACTAGAAATTATTAAGCTGTGAGGAATTGTTTAACAAATAAATTGCTTTTTGTTCACCTGCTTAAAATTGTTATTTTTACCGTTAATTAAATAATATCATCAGCACTGAATCCAAAATTTATATGGGAGATAAGAAAGTAAATACCTTATAGCACATCTGCAGCTTGTTCTACATGAAATTTAATGACTACATACTATTTAAACAGTTTAAATTTGTTATTCAGAATAAAAAGTCTTCTTTAATTTTTAACATAAGTGTTTTATTAACTTTATCATTTAATTCTAAGTTTTCTCAGAGTTCTTAAAATCTCACTTTCATAAGCTATAAGTGATTTTGCCTTCACTGACTTCCCTCATGGTTGCATATAGAGCAGCACGGTTCCTCTTTTTGATGTGCAGGTATTCTCTTTATTTTTTCTTTTTTTTTTTGGCTCTCTTGGGTCTTCGTTGCTGTGCGTGGGCTTTCTCTAGTTGCAGTGAGTGGGGGCTACTCTTCGTTGCAGTGTTCGGGTTTCTCATTGTGGTGGCTTCTCTTGTTGCAGAGCACGGGCTCTAGGTATGCAGGCTTCAGTAACTGTGGCTCGTGGGCTGTAGAGCGCAGGCTCAGTAGTTGTGGCACACGGGCTTAGGTGCTCTGTGGCAGCTTTCTGGACCATGGAGTGAACCCGTGTCCCCTGCATTGGCAGGCGGATTCTCAACCACTGCGCCACCAGGGAAGTCCCTACAAATGTATAATTACTGTATTATATGTAACTATATAAATGTAGGATGCTGTAAATTTCAAGTGTAAATTACTAATAAAAGACATTTGTAATGTTGGACATTCTTGCTTCCTAATTCCTAATTCAGTTTATTCTGAAAATCCTTTTCGTTAAAATAAGAACAGATAATTAATGACAGTTTTGATGGTAAAACTTTCTAGAACTTTTAAGAATTTGAGTTGCAATTAATAGAGTCCTTAAGTTTCATCTTTCTTTTACCTTAATTTGGCACCAAGTATCATCTAACGTGCAATTATCCCCCCGGTTAGGATCAGCTGCCTTGATTGCAATCTAAGTAAGAATTATTTAAATTCCTTGTGAAAAGAAAATGAGGCCATAAAGTCTCCTGGTTTCGTAAGGGGGGAGAACCTTCAAATAATTCCTATTGTATTTTAGCTTAGTATTTAACCTTTCAAAGTACTTTGATGTTTTTGATCTCATTTTTTTTCATATAGATGTATATATTCATACATAGAGTGGCAGAAGAGGGAGGGAGAGAGTGTGAGTATCGGATCTCAAACACTGGTGATAGCTTTAAAATAAAAAAAGAAAAGATGCCAGCCCTTTTGGAGCTTATGTTCTAGTAGGAGAAGAGATAAGACTGAAAATAAATTAAATAAAATATGGGAGCTTATGTTAGTGCTGAAGGACATAAAGGAACCAATGGTTAGTTAGATAGTACAGGTGGCACCCTATTTTAGATTAGGTGGTCAGGGAGGCTGCTCTGAAGCAGTGACTCAGCATAGCCCATCAGGCGTTGACTGTTAGTCCCACAGCTCTTTCTGGTAACTCGGGAAAATTTGTACTTAGCGACATGTAAAATGTGTTTTGTTTGTGGCATGTTTTATACTTATGTTATCATGAAATTGTGGCTGAGAAGTTGAATATTTAAAATCTAGTGCTGAAATAGTCCTATGTAAAACTGACTTATTTTCCAGATACATTTCAAAAACTAATAAACAATAATATAAAGGTGTTTCTCTTTTTAGGAATGGTGGAAAGCAGCAGACATAATTGGAGTGGGTTGGATAAGCAAACTGATATTCAGAATTTAAATGAAGAGAGAATCTTAGCTTTACAGCTTTGTGGGTGGATAAAGAAAGGAACGGATGTCGACGTGGGGCCATTTTTGAACTCCCTTGTACAAGAAGGGGAATGGGAGAGAGCTGCCGCTGTGGCATTGTTCAACTTGGATATTCGACGAGCAATCCAGATCCTGAATGAAGGGGCATCTTCAGAAAAAGGTATTGGGTTATATAATCAGATATTTGCCGTTCATAGAATCCTTGAAAGAAAAGATGCTGATAATTGTTAAAACTCTAATCAATATTTTTGGTAAATTTTTTTGAAAGAGAAATTAGCACAGAACTGTGTCTATTAAAGTAAATGTTTAGTCCATCCCTTTTGTTTATTGAAAAAGAAAATGTCTTAATTGTCTTTTTTTTTTTTAATATACCCCATTAATTTATTTATTGATTTTTGCTGTGTTGGGTCTTCGTTTCTGTGCGAGGGCTTTCTCTAGTTGTGGCAAGCGGGGGCCACTCTTCATCGCGGTGCGCGGGCCTCTCACTATCGCAGCCTCTCTTGTTGCGGAGCACAGGCTCCAGACGCGCAGGCTCAGTAGTTGTGGCTCATGGACCTAGTTGCTCCACGGCATGTGGGATCCTCCCAGACCAGGGCTCGAACCCGTGTCCCCTGCATTAGCAGGCAGATTCTCAACCACTGCGCCACCAGGGAAGCCCCCTTAATTGTCTTTTTAATATTATAAGGAATACTAAAGTGTGTTCATTTCAGTGTTTTTTCCTTGAAGATAGTTCACATACATTTAAAAAATGTATTTTCTTGGAGATTAGGACTACTTTAGTTTGCAAGCATTTTTATGGCAAACATTTGATTGTAGTTTAGTTTATGCTTTATTTTTTGTATGGTTTTTGGTTGACTTTTAGGAAACTGAATGACACTTTTAGTTAGACTAACCTAGATTCTTATAAAAATCATACTTCGATCTGCAAAAGTGTTTTCTACTTGAGTCTGCTGATTTGAACATAGTTTCCATTTAATATTTTTTTGAAAAAGAAGAAACAAAGATATGTGATAAAGTTTTCACCCTGACATTTTGTAAGAGAAAACTCAGAGAAATAAATCTTAATCCAGGAATTCAATTTTTTTCTTATTGGGAATATTTCACTTCAAGATGTATATATACCTATCAGTTTTTAATACACTGGCCGAATTATTTATGAGTATTCAGAATACTTAATTTTTATTTGCTGGTCCATTTTGAAGCTATTACAGTTCTGTGGTACCATAGGAAAAACACCTGCAATTAACTGTAATATATTTACTTGCTGTCTAAAAGTTGAAAAAGCTAATGTTTTGCCCAGATTGCCCTCTTTTCCTTCAGTCTTGCTCTAGCATAAGTCTTCCCCATTTGAGAGTGCAGTAGAAGATATGTGGTGATGGAAAAAAGAATTGATATTTAAAGCCATTTCGAATTCTAATTTTACTATGATCTGAGAGCATGATAATCCTTGTCTTGTGTACCTGGAAAATTTCGTGTTAGATTTAAACACCCATACTAACGATAGGGGAAAAGTATCTTTTCAGTGATTTGAATAACCTGGTTGAGGACTGGAGAAAAGATTTCTGTGAATCAAATATTCCTGTCCATTTGGAGATAAATTGTTCTACTCAGGATTCAAAGAAGATATTTCTTTGTTGTTGTTGTTTCTTAATGTTAAAGTCAAAAAGAGAAAAACAAATACCGTATGCTAACACATATTTGGAATCTAAAAAAAAAAAAAAAAAAAGGTTCTGAAGAACCTAGGGGCAGGACAGGAATAAAGACGCAGGCATAGAGAATGGAGTTAAGGACATGGGGAGGGGGAAGGGTAAGCTGGGACGAAGTGATAGAGTGGCATGGACATATATACACTACCAAATGTAAAATAGATAGCTAGTGGGAAGCAGCCACATAGCACAGGAAGATCAGCTCCGTGCTTTCTGACCACCTGGAGGGTGGGATAGGGATGGTGGGAGGGAGATGCAAGAGGGAAGGGATATGGGGATATATGTATATGTATCGCTGATTCACTTTGTTATAAAGCAGAAACTAACAGCATTGTAAAGCAATTATACTCCAATAAAGATGTTTAAAAAATGAAAGAAAGAAAGGGAAGGAAGGGCGGGAAGGAGGGAGGGGGAGAGAGAGAGAGAAGGAAAGGAAGGAAGGAAAGAGAGAGAGGGAGGTGGGGAGAGAGAGAGGAAGAAAGAAAGAGAAAGAAAGAAGGAAAGAAAGAAAGAAAAAAGACTTTAACAGTAAGCCCAGGAAGCAGGCACAAAATAACTTGGGGAAAATGTTTATGGAAATGAGGAACAGGCTATTAAGAACATAAAGTGGGAAATGCTGTTTTATTTGGAAAAATAAGAGTAAATGATTAGGATCAAGAAACCTAATAAAGTTGCTATAATAAATGTAGAAAACACTTAAGAGTAAAAGCTAAAGATGAATTTAATTTTCTCTTTTGAAGCTAAACTTAATGTTAGACGGCTAGGCAGCCATAGGGCTGACTGCCAGGCTAGCAGCTCATCAGCAGCCGTATAAACTGCTAAGAACAAATGTTTAAAAGACTATTGGTAACAAATGCTTTGTTGCAAATATGTCTAAATACAGTTCTGTGATCATTCTGATAGTTAATTTTGTCCTAGAAAACTTAAAAGTATACTATAATAAGAATGCTGAAATATTGGCTTTCAGTACTTTGCTGATAAAACATATACATAAGCATGAGCATTATATATGTAGGAATAGGAAAACAAATGATTTTGAAAATTGTAGTCCTGAGATACAATAATATTTACTATCAACACTTTGAAACATCTCCACATAAATTAACTTGTTGATGAAGTTGGCAATGATTCTGATAGTATTGCTTCACTACTCTTCATTTAGGTCCTAAGCTAACATACTGTGTAGGAATCTGCCTGGGATGAAAACTTGAGAATTAAAAGATGTGCTTGTCCTGCACAGGGTTTACAATATGGGTAGAAGTTTTATAAGAATGGAAATTTTTGCTTGTGGTTCTTGCCAGATATTCTAGTCTGTGTCAAAACCCTTATTCTAATGGGCTTATTTTTCTGGGGGGTAAATTCACCCTCTGATCTTTATTTGTTATAGTTGAAGAACTAGGAGACATTAAGCTTTTGATTACTTTGATTAGCTGTCTCTTTTTAATATGCAGGTGATCTGAATCTTAATGTGGTAGCAATGGCTTTATCGGGTTATACGGATGAGAAGAACTCGCTTTGGAGAGAAATGTGCAGCACTTTACGATTACAGTTAAACAACCCGTATCTGTGTGTCATGTTTGCATTTCTGACAAGTGAAACAGGATCTTATGATGGAGTATTGGTAAGCTAATTTCTGTTTCATGAGACTCTCCTTTTAAGAGAGGAGTTTTTAATCTAATTTTGTTAAAATTTTCAAATGTCAGTTGCATAAAATAATGTCATATTTCGATGCATTTTATATTATTTAAAATAAGGTATCTTATAAATTTGGAGTTAGCCGATAGCAAACTGAACTTGATTTTTTTTAATGGTTTTAATAATATAATTTACAGACATTGGAGGAATAAGATTTTATCCTTTAGCTTAGGAACTGAGCTCTAGAACTCTACAACTAGAAACGTGCATATTATATTGAAATATAATCTTTTAAATGTGTGTATGATGTTTTTGTTTTTGGCTTTTTTCTTAGTTAAGTAAATCAATACATGATCAGTTATGGTCAGGATAACCATGTATCTTGTCTGAGTTAGTATTTGTCATTCACAGACACACACCAGTTTGGAAGATCACACTACTTATAGTGGACTATTTTATTTTTTCACTATTTGGTCTTTTCTTTGCTGTTTTTTCTTTTTTCTCTCTCCTGCTTTAATCACTTATGAACACATCACCAAATAGGTTCTTTGTCACAAAGTGCAGAAAGAAAGAAGTGAGGGTTGCTTATCAGTTTTAGTTATTGGGCTTTAAGCTTCACCTTAGTACCACAACTTTCTTGGCGTTTGTTGGGCTTCTTTTTAGCACTGAGAAGAACCTTCTAAGGCAAAATGTATTTCTATTTTTTTTTTGCAATTGTAGCATTTATTGGGTTGGCTAAAAAGTTAATTCATTTTTTTCTGTAAGATGGCTCTAGTAGCGCTTTTAACTTCATTCAAGACAATTTTGTTAGATTGTATTGTGACTGTAAAAGGCACCTGGAACAGTTCTTTGCTCAAAAAGATAAAAAGTTTTGGGAAAATGGAATTATGAAGTTGCCTGAAAAATGGCAGAAGGTAGTAGAACAAAATGGTGAATACATTGTTCAATAAAGTTCTTGGTGAAAATGAAAAATGTGTCCTTTATTTTTACTTAAAAACTGAGGGAACTTTTTGGCCAACCCAATATTATAAAAAACACATTGATAATTGATTTAAATGTCAGTTCTGAAGAATTTATAAAAACATGTATTTTATTGAGATAAATGAATGAATGAATATGTTAATAAATGTTGTTAGTGTCCATTTTGACAATTCTTTATGTGTTTTGTTCATTACTTTTAACAAATTACTATTGAACCTTTCTAACCACTTCAAATTAATTTCCAAGAGCATGTTGGGGTTTTTTTGTTTTGTTTTTACAATTACTACTCTTTGTTGTTAAACAGAAGACTTTAAATGTTGCATCTTGGAGAAATAAAATGATACTTTTAGGAAGTGGTAGAGGACAATGAAGGCTAGAAAAAGAAATGGATTGTTCAGGTTTTTAAATTGATAGAGAAGTATATTGTCTAAATGTTAAACTTCTGTATTTTCAATTAAATGACCTATTAAAAATACTTTCTTTTCTTACACCTAAATAAGTAAGGGATATCATATCTTGAGTAGGAAGTTTATATTGATATTTCCAAGCTGTTTCAGGAGTGTCCCTGATTATACTTTATATGTAAATAATGATAATTATCATTGTTCTTTTTAAAAAATTGTTAAGTTATAGTAATCTAGTGAAAAGTTTTGAATTGGGAAGTCAGAAGGTAAAGGTCTGAGTCCTTGCTCTGCCACAGTTACCTTAGCTGGTCAGTTAACTTTTTTGGGTTTTAGTTTTTTCAGCTGTAAAATGGGACAGAGAATATTTCTAACTCTTTCCAGATCAAAATTGTAACACATGCAACACAGTCTAAGAGTTAAATCTAATTTGTACCAAATATGTCCCCTTTTTAGGGCAGAACCATATTTTATAATTGAGAAAACACACTAAGATATCAGCTGAAGTGATCTTACGTTTAAAGGAGGAAAACTATATTTCATGGAAGACTTCAGTGGAAATAGGATCCTTTATCCACCCTTAAACTATTTTTTACTTATCACAAAATTAATTGTATCTTTCTACATTTATAGTAAACACTTTTCAAAATAGTGTTTTACATTATTGACAAGTATACAAAAATTTAAGAATTTATCATAATGCCTCTTATTTTGCCACAAACCACCTATATAAGAGTATTTTACAATAGCCACAAAAGTGTGTCTATTTACTTATAAGATATGTTTTAAAATTTTGTGTTTAGAAACATGTATTGATATTCTTTCTAAATCCTGAGCTGGTATATATACTGGTAGTTCACAGATTTCCTAGACTTGTTGATTAACTTAGAAGCCAAGGAAAGATTTTCTCAGTTTCACTAAAATTAATTTCTATGATGAAAGGACTACATGGCATCTTAAATTTGATAAACTGTTCACTATTGCTTCTTTTTTATGTTAAAGTTATATAAGACAGAACTGGAATTTTTTAAAACTAAATAAGTCATTTTAAGAGGTAAATCTTTACTTTCTATGGACAATAACCTTAGCACTGAGTTTCCTGAGAGTTACATTAAGAAAAACATCTTAGGCGATCAATGGCTCTGCCAGTTACACAGTAACTTATTAATACATTTGAAAATCAAAATATGTATTAGGTATAAAATACCTAGTCTGCAAAAATTTATAACTCATAGCACCCGAAAGTAACTCCTTGCTTTTTCTCTTCTTTTCAGTATGAAAGCAAAGTTGCCGTACGTGACAGAGTGGCATTTGCTTGTAAATTTCTTAGTGATAGTCAGGTAAGAACTGATTTTTTTTTTTTAAGATGTTGGGGGTAGGAATTTATTAATTAATTTATTTATTTTTGCTGTGTTGGGTCTTCGTTTCTGTGCGAGGGCTTTCTCTAGTTGTGGCAAGCGGGGGCCACTCTTCATCGTGGCGCGCGGGCCTCTCACTATCGCGGCCTCTCTTGTTGCGGAGCACAGGCTCCAGACGCGCAGGCTCAGTAGTTGTGGCTCATGGGCCTACTTGCTCCGCGGCATGTGGGATCCTCCCAGACCTCCCAGACACGGGCTCGAACCCGTGTCCCCTGCGCCACCAGGGAAGCCCAAGAACTGATTTAATTCCATATTTAAAGTGATTAATATTTACTGTCACTGGATTAAGAAACTAATCTTTATGTATAAATATGTATCTGAGATTTATATATAAATTCTTCTAAAAAGTGAGGTAATATTTCTTATTATATTGGGATATTATAAACATGTATCATACCTAAATTTACTTATTTAAGAATGCTGATTTAACAAGGATCTACTGTATAGCACAGGGAACTATACTCAATATCTTGTAATAATCTATAAGGGAAAATAACCTGAAAAAGAATAGATATATATGTGTATAACTGAATAACTTTGCTGTACACCTGAAAGTAAAAACCAACTATAAAGTATAGTTGTAAACAAGTATAGTTGTAAACCAACTATACTTAAATTAAAAAAAAAATGCTGACTTATTATTTTAGTTTATTTCTGCTGTGGTGAGTGAGATTAATCAGTAGATAAAGATGTTAAACTCACCTCTTAGCAATGCTATCAAAGGATTCCTTCATTTTTTAATACAATAAACAGCTAGTACATGAATATGTTATGTAGATAGTGAGAGAGAAATGCACATAAACAACTAGTAATGCGTTGTGCTGAGTACTACAATAATGAGAAAATGCTGGGGAACATAAAGCCACCTTGGCTAGAGTTTGGGGTAGGATAAAGTCAGGCAAGACCTTATAAGAAATGGTTTGTTTTTGTGTTTGTTTTGTTTAGGATAAGATTGTAAAGGACCCATGAGCTTTACAGATCAAAATCCCAAAAGAGATTTACAAGTTTTTTTTTTTTTTAATTTTATTGAAGTATTGTTGTTTTACAGTGTTGCATTAATTTCTGCTATACAGCAAAGTGACTCAGTTATACCTATATGTATTCTTTTTCATATTGTTTTTCATTATGGTTTATCACAGGAGGATATTGAATATAGTTCCCTGTGCTATACAGTAGGACCTTATTGTTTATCCATCCTATATATAATACAAGAAATGGTGATTGTTGGTAATCTTGAAGTTCCCTTCCAACTCAGATTCTGTGACTCTATTACTTCGTACTGTATAATAGACATCAATAACTTTGCAAAATAAGGACAGTTCTCTTTAAATTTAAAATAGTAAACCCTCTGTGGATCTTTTATAGAACAATTATGAAAAGATAGTAAATACCTTGCCTTTAAAAAAATATTTTAAATGATCATGAATGCTGTATTGTAATTTATAATAGATGCAGACTTCTTAGAGATTGCATATCTAGATTTTTACAAGGGCTTTTGTTTTAAGCTGTTTTCCATTCAGAGTAAAATTGTTTCAAATGTAGAATTTATGAAGCAGAAAATACAAATAGTCAAATGGATTGCTTTAGAAAAATCACTTTGAATTTTCCAGTTAAATAGATACATCGAAAAGTTGACCAATGAAATGAAAGAGGCTGGAAATTTGGAAGGAATACTGCTTACAGGCCTTACTAAAGATGGAGTGGACTTAATGGAGAGTTATGTCGACCGAACTGGAGATGTCCAAACAGCAAGTTACTGCATGTTACAGGTTAGCACAGCCTGGTGGCAGCAATTTTTTAAGGAGAAAAAAAAATGCTTAGCCTTCTGTATTTTCTTCCCTCACTGAGTGGATATGCCCTGTTGCTTGCTGACGATCTTTAGAAGACATTTAGCTTTAATCACTTGATCTACAGGACTTCTGCCTTACCTTACGTCCCTAAGCCTCCTGCATTGGGTTATCTGGGTTTTCCTTTCACTTTGAGAAGTGTCAGTCTTGAATTTATGTAAAGCTCAAATGGAGCAGAGACACCTCTCTTCGTTTTCTCCAGTTGTTGACAGAACAACACCTTCTACAAAGAGATTGCCTTTCCCTGATCTGAATTACTATACATCTTTCTTGAAATACAGAAGGTAAGTTACACACAGCTGTCTTAATTCTCATTATTCCCTTTTATTATCTCATTTCCTCATTTATTAAATGGGCATGATTTGGTATAATCGGTCATCTATTTTCTCTCAGTTTTTACTGTCCAGTGATTAAAAATGGATTCTTGGCAAAGATTCCCTACTACTTTGCTTTTGTTGGAAATATGGTGACATTTTAGAGCTTTTTCCTGAGATTTCCTGTGGCCCTCCAGCTAATCTTACACTTCTTAGTGTTCTCTTTCCTGTCCTTATCCTTTTATACAATATGATAGCATGCTGCATACTGGCTAAGCAAAGTAAAATGCCCCCCTCCCCCCACCCTACCTTCTTATGAACAAAAGTAGATATTGATTGGCCCACAAACCACAATGTAAACTTACCCTAAGGTATCAGGCCACTGCCCATGGGAGAAAAGGTGTCCTTCTATAGCATAAGGTATCATTGTTTTCTTACTGAAATGAGTTCACATTTATTAAACCAAGCTGTAGATATATGTCTATGGAATGCAAATGGTTGGTAACCGCTTAACAAGGTTTATAAAATACATTTAAAATGTGGTGTGTAATTGAATCTTGCTTTAAAAAAAAATCTAGTCTGATGATCAGCTGCCTTTCAATTGAGAAGTTCCCTCCATTTATATTTATATGGTCAAGATTTAGTCTATCATCTTGCTATTAGTTTTCTCTTTTGCCCTATCTGTTTACTAATTAAAACACTATTTTCCCCTGAGTCTGAATAATATAGCTGCATTTAGACCTTTACTTACTCTAACATACGGGCTATTTAAAGTTTAGTTCTATTGACTGCCTTTTTCCTTTACTTTGAAACACATTTACCTGTTTATAGGTCTAGTGATTTTTTATTGAATACTGGCCATTGTTTGCATTATATTATAGACGTCTGGGTTCTTTTCCTTTTTTCTGAAAAATGTTGGTTAATGCTTTTGGAAGTTCAGTTACTTGCTGATCACTTAGGTGTTACATTTTGTTACTGTGGGAAGCCCATGGCATTTCCCAAGCCCTTCTAATTTTAATTTGGTCAGACTTAATCTCTGAACTGTTTTCTCTGCAGACTTTTTCAGACCTTGATCTTAAGTTTTATTGGGGCGGTTCTAGAGAAGACTTACAAATATGAATTGACCAGATTCTTTCTTAGTTTATCCTTACTGCTGTGGAAGGGGAAAGAGTGGGGTATGAAGATTTCTGATTTTTCTGTGAATTTTCTTTTTAAATCAGGGATTGTATTATACTTTAGTACTTAGTTCTGGCTAGTTGGTCATAATTAGGACTGTAGTAGATGTTTATTTTTTTAAGAAATGAATTTGTCAACTCTGAGTTTTTCACATGTTCTTTTAGCTAAATTTAACTCTAGTAATTGAAATTAATACTTAATTACTAGGTGAAATATATGCTTCTATTTTGATGGAATGTCTAAAGGTAGATTGTCTTTATTAGCTGTTATAGGTTTCTTCCCTTTTTCCATAAGATGCATGCTAAGTTGCCTCTGACATTTTACTTTCTCTGTGGCCCCCAAACAGAACCGGAAAAACTTGGCATTAAATTAATGGCCGTAGCATCATTGGAGGTAGAGGCTTTCTCTAACTTTCTTCATCATGTGAAGATAAGGACGATATCCTCGACAGAGCTAAAAGCATTCTATGAAAACCCAAAGCAAGCGTAGGTGAAATGTGGAATGTCACAGCTGCCAGGGAAAATACAGCTTTAGGAAAAGTCTTAGTGGCAAAAAATTGAAGTTCTTAATGAGAAGGAATCTAAAGTAAATTTAAGGAAAAGGAATTGTTCCTTTTCACTGTGGCCTAGGGGCAAAAGAACTAAACATTTTTGGTTCAGTTTTGGTTTTTTTCCATCTTTCTTTTTTTTTTTTTTTTTTTTAATTTGAAGGTGATAAATATGTTTTAATTGAAGGTGAGGGAGAGAATAGGCATTTTTAACTTTTAGATAAATAGGTATACAAAAATAGCATCTTAATCCACAATACATTGCTAGATATGAAGGACCAGGCTCAGTATTATTTTTAAATGTGATTGAGCAATTTTGCTGTGTATTTAAATGAGATAGTAAATATATTTTGTGAACCTAGAGGTTTTAATTGTTGGGACAAAAAATATTTGCGTCTTTTTTTACTGCATTCAACTAGGAAGGTGAATTGACTGCTCTTAGGTCTTTAAACCTAAATAAGAGGTAGAAAGTTACACTTCCCTGGCAAAGTATAATGGTGTATACAGTGCATATTTATGTCGTTGGTAGAGGCCAACTTAAAGTAAATTAATGGAGCTTCCATCAGTTAGTTTATCTGTATCCTCATTAGGAGCCAGCTTTTGGCAAAAAAGAGGCCTGTTTCTTCCCAGGTGACTCATACTTGCATGTTGCCTAGAATCTTCAGGCTTACTCAGGAAAATTTTAAGAACTGAAATAATTCATGTTTTCTTTTTAGGGTTCTCCCTTAGATGTTCTTAAAGATGAAAGAGTTCAGTACTGGATTGAGAATTATAGAAATTTATTAGATGCCTGGAGGTTTTGGCACAAACGAGCTGAATTTGATATTCACAGGAGTAAGTTGGATCCCAGTTCTAAGCCTTTGGCACAGGTAAGTACATTGTTTTGGAGAGAATCAAATTGTAACATGTACCTAATAGCCCAGCCAAAAAATAGAAGTGTTTATGGCATGTTATATAGGGTAAATTGAGGGTTCAATTTAATAAATTGTTATCAATATACTCATTCTTTTGCTAATGTTGAGTTCCCATGTCTTTCTATCCCAGAGTGCACTTTGTCCTTAATCTTCCTGTTTTTTTGATCTTGCCACTTCCTAACAATCATCTCAGTGACTTGAGCTTTAGTCTGACACAGAGCAAACCACAGCAGGTCTAGAGGATCTTAGGCAAACCTAAATCAGTCCTAGGGTTGTCCAAGGATTTCTAGTATATTCCAAGATCTTTCAGAATCTAAACTACTGTATGTTCTTACACATTCCACTTACATATTGACACTTTCTGCACCGTTATATGTAATAAGGCAGGAGTTGTTTCTTTAACAGTATATACATATATATCTATATGTCTAATTAGGCATAGAAATTTTTTTTCTTTAAGCAGTAGTTTAAAAAACATGAGATCAACACTGTATATAAAATAAACAACAAGGATTTACTGTATAGCATAGGGAATATATTCACTCTTTCATTATAACCTATAATGGAAAAGAATCTGAAAAAGAATATATATATAACTGAATAACCTTGCTGTACACCTAAAACTAACACAATATTGTAAATCAGCTCTACTTCAATTAAAAAAAAGCAACATGAGATCAATTATTACATAAAGCACTTGACGTGAGATCACTGTGTCTGAGTTCAGACGTTAAATATCAGGTATATGCTCCATGTGAGCACTGGATGGTGCTATTTTCTTATTTTAGAAATTTGAGAAATTACTGTTAGTATTAAAACAACCTGAGTATTAATCAAATAGCAGTACATGATAATATTTGTTACTGATCTATATCATAAGTGTTCAAGAGTCTAGGAGTTTAATATAAAGGCATAATGAACAGTTTATATTGCTGTTATTCTAAAGTTTTAACTATTATAGGATCCTTAACTCCTTCTTGTCTTAGGAAATGAGTGTTTTCTTTACAAGAAAATTTTGTTTAGGAGATTATATTATTGAACTTTGTATCAAAAGTCATATTGGGATATTTTGTAACGTCCCAGGGTGAACTCTAAAGTCCTTGTTATTTTTTTCTGTAGATCACAGTGATGTTAGGAAGAATATAACTAAACAAAGGTAACAGAGAAGAAGTATTCAAATAATGTAACTGCTAAGTAGAAGTCTTAAATGAGAGCTCATCAACTTAGCAGATAAATTATTTTATAATACACAATAAAATTAAAAAATTATTTAAAAGTAATTTGTTAGGATCAAACTTTGATTATTTTATATTTATTTTATTCATGAAGTTTGCATTATATTTATTTCTCCTTTCATTTGTTTTATAGGTGTTTGTGAGTTGCAATTTTTGTGGAAAGTCTATCTCCTACAGCTGTTCAACTGTGCCCCATCAGGGCAGAGGTTTTAGTCAGTATGGTGTCAGTGGCTCACCAACAAAATCTAAAGTCACAAGTTGCCCTGGCTGTCGAAAACCCCTTCCTCGATGTGCTCTTTGCCTCATCAATATGGGAACACCTGTTTCTAGTTGTCCTGGTATGACATAATTCTACAGTATACTTTTTGGAGCTGAAATTGTTTCTACATAATTGATTTAATGTTGTAAATAAAAGACATACCCACTTGAGTTTATATTATTTCTAAGAGCTAGCCACTTTGCTGGCTTGAAGGTTTTTGTGTTCTCTATAATTTATGAAATCTGTACATTAAAAGTAAAATCTATATCCATGATATCTCAGGTAATCTCACAAATGCTTGCCAATTTAACATTCGTGAGAAGAGCTTAAATATTAAATAATCTTATACCATTTTCTTACCACTTTTTCTAAGAGGAGCTCCCTCAAATTTTATGTTTAAAAGTCACTGTGGCCCCATCTGGTAACAAACACCTTGTGTGCATAAAGAATTTTTGATAGTCTCAAAGCACTTTGACATTTTCTCTTATTTCATGTTCAGAATCTACCTGTGAAAATATGTAGAGAATGTATTAACCTAGAAGTCAGATCCCTCTACTTCTAAGTTTTGGTGTTGGCCTTTGCTATATTCGTCAGCTACCTAGTAAATATATATACTTTTTTAATGGTTAGAAATATTAACATTATTGCTTACTGCTTAAAGTAAACATATAGAGAAAATTTTTGAGAACAGTAGATAATTGAATATAATGTACCTAGTGGCTAGAAATATTTCAGCTATTTATATAACTTGAAAATGATACTATAGCAAGAAATTTCATGAAAAACATTTGAATATCTGGCATACTGGTAAATGAATAAAGAATAAAGAACTGAGTATGGTATCAGAATGCTTGTTGCAGTTCTGGCTCGGTGACATTTAGTCGGTGACCTTGAGAGTCACTTTAACGCTCTTACATATGAGGTGTTGGACTGGGAGATCCCTTCTAGTTGTGAAATTCTGGAATTCTGTTCTGTAGCTGGTTCTTGTAAATAGTCTGTTTTATTGTTACATTAACATCTGTGAAAGAGATTTGCTAGTATCATTAAGTTATTTTTCAATATAGTGCCTTTTTTTTAACAAATGCAATATGTGATGTTTTCAAATGCACATGTTAGTTTTGACTTAAGCTTTAATCAAGGATTTTCATTTTTAACATTGCATGTTTATCACTTTTTTTACGTCCTTGATACAAATAAATAGAAAATAACAATTGGGAATAAAAATCTACTACAATGAAAGAACAAAGAGGCAAAATATAGTGTAAATAAGTTCTGTGTGAACTGAGATACATAGAAATAGTTCAACTTAATGTGTCTTTTGGACGGTAAGCCTCAGGAAACTAATGGCTAGAGTGCTGTTTCTTTTTGCTAGATACTAGCTTTTCAGTTTTTTCTATTTTTGAAATAGGTAAGAAAAGATAAAAGCAATTTTCTGGAATTTGAAGAAAATTAAATCATAAAACATTTTAAGTTCTCTGTTATAGAGACTATTAATTTAACAAATATTCAACACCCAGGTTTATCAAGTCTTAACATTTTCTCATATTTGCTTCAAAAATTCTTTTCTAAATTTGCTTCAGAAATAATTTCTTTATATAGGTTTCAGTACTTGTTTAATGCACTAAGTTAAGGTTGATGTGCTAGGATGACTCAGAGATCCTCGTGGAGCTTATGGTATATAATGAGCATGGATAGCTAATGTAAAATAAGAAATTATATGTTCTAGAAAATAAATACTAGTCCAGAATCTTTTTTTTTTTTTTTTTTTTTTTGTGGTATGCGGGCCTCCCTCTGCTGCGGCCTCTCCTGTTGCGGAGCACAGGCTCCGGACGCGCAGGCTCAGTGGCCATGGCTCACGGGCCCAGCCGCTCCGCGGCATGCGGGATCCTCCCAGACCGGGGCGCGAACCCGGTTCCCCTGCATCGGCAGGCGGACGCGCAACAACTGCGCCACCAGGGAAGCCCCAGTCCAGAATCTTTTATCTGTCATTCCAAAATCTCTAAAGATCTGAAAAGCCAAAGTTTTTTGTGTTTTTGTTTAATGAATTTACAATAATCTCAATGGGCAAAAGAAAAAATCTGTTCAGAATTGACGTGAGGTTATTAAAGTTTTTATTTCTCTTGTTTATTTGTGAACATTCATATGTTTCACTGCAGAAATACTAATGTGTTTAACTACAGGATGGTGCCTCAGACTTTTCCTGGAGGTGTTATATAATATTTGCTCATTATTTTCCTAACATCCCCAAAGATTCCAAATTCTGAAATACATTTAGCTCTCTGAGGTGAATAAGGGATATTATATAAAGAAAATGTTAGGAATTTTGAAAAAGGGTAACATTGCTTCTATCTGAAGCATATCTGAAAAACCTCAAAAAGAAGATGCCATTTAAGTTGGTCCTCTAAAGTCTGATAGATTTAAATATGTGAAGATTTTAGGGAAGCCTATCCAGGTTGTAGGCAAAGAGTACAAAGCATGAACTAAGGTAAAGAGATTAGTGAAGATGATAAGTACAGAGAGTGTATGGGAACTACCAAGTGCATCAGTGTGACAGAGCCTAGGAAACAGTGTAGGAAAATTAGGGGAGCCTGAATCTGATCTTTAAAGGCATTACTGAGCTAATTACAAAGTAATAAGCATTTTCTTTTTTTCTGTAAAATCAGAAAAATCTGAGTTCCAAAATAAAATAGGACCTGATAGAAATCAAATGTTGGCTCATGGCAGTTTAAAAATTTAGGTATACAAACCTCTGTGTTGCTTTGCCTGCAATTAGAGATGGCATCTATCCATCATGCTTTCTGATCCAAATGGCCAGAATCTCCATAAGCTTATTTAACTGAGGGTTACAAATTTTTACAGTCAATTGTGCTTTGAAGATTGGAACTCTATTGAAACTGTCTTACTGAGTTTATAATTATAAATGTTTAGTTGTAATGTTTATATGTTAATAAACAGTAATATTTAGCATTAAAAATTATAAACGTTATTCAACAGTGTTTGTTTCGTAGCTATTTTTCTAAGTGCTAGAAATGTTACAGTGAACAAAACATAAAAATCGCTGTCCTTATAGAGCTTAACTTCTAGGTATGATACATTTTAAAAAGTTAGATTATGTATTAGTTTCTTTCTTACTCTTTTTAAAATTATTATTGTTGTTGTTAGTGCCTAAGTGAAACTTTAGTTACCCTCAACTATTCTATAGCACTTTTCATAATTCACTATAAATCTTTTAAATTTAAAAGCTATTTGATCTTAAAATGCCTTCTCACATGGCAGTGAGGTAGAGCTGTTATTTTCAGCTTCATCAGAAACATAAGGATTAATCTGTTCTGGACTCAGTCTGTTTTCTCTTTGTATTAGAAGTTACAAAAACAAAGTGAAAATCACTAATGAGAACTATACACAAAGGTATAAAATACCTTATATTTTAAGTCTGTATTTCCTTTTTCGCTTCTCTCTTTTTCTCTTTCATTATTAATTGTTTTTATGAAGGTTTTAGGAAGAATTTCAGTGTGTGTACATCTTAAATGCTTGAACCACCTTCACATCCTTTCATCTCCATACCATTAGCAAAAAGATATGGGTATTTAAAATAATTGTTTGCAAAACAATTGTGGTTATTACAGTGTGACCAGCAATGGCCCAGGTGAAATGTTGAACATAGCATTATGTCTTAATAGGTACACAATTGCTTACTTAAACTTAATATTTTTACTTACTCATTTTTCTATTCTTGCCTCAAATTATATATGATCTTAAAATAATCTGATTTGCTGTTTTAGAACAAAATAAAACATATTAAGGTGGCCAAAATTAATAGAATGAGCATTTTTCAAGCACTAAAAGTTATGTAAATTTGTGTGTAGATGTACATGTGTAAATGTACACGTGTAATAACACATTTTTCTTCAAGTTTTTGTGAATAACAAATGTATAGTAATGTATGCATCGTGTACTATGATAAATCAATCAGCAGTGAGTCTTTTACTCTGCTTTAAGATAGCATTGTCTATACTAGTGCCTTGGATTGTTTCTCCCTACTTCATACCACCTCTTTGGGCTCTTCCCAAAGGTCATTACTGTCCTAAATTGTGTGTTAGTTTAGTCTCTTGCTTGTCTGTATAGTTTTTTTTACACATTTATTGTCGTCTGTGTTTTAAATTTTATGTAAATGAATCATACGCATATGTCCTTTGACAAGCCTTTTTTGCTCAGCATTGGAGTTGGGTTTTTATTTTCTTTCTTTTTTTTTTTTTTTTTTTTGTGGTATGTGGGCCTCTCACGGTTGTGGCCTCTCCCGCTGCGGAGCACAGGCTCCGGACGCGCAGGCCCAGCAGCTCCGCGGCACGTGGGATCCTCCCAGACCGGGGCGCCAACCCGGCTCCCCTGCATCGGCAGGCGGACGCGCAACCACTGCGCCACCAGGGAAGCCCTATTTTCTTTCTTTTAGTTTCAATTATGCTGATTAATGTAGTGGTCATTTATTCCTTTTTTTAATTACTGCTTTGTATTCATTCCATCTATGACTACAACACAAAGTTTTCTGTTCTACTATTGATGGACACTTGGTTTCCAGATTCTTACTGTTATGAACAATGCTGCTATGAACATTCCTACATATGTCTCCTTTTACCATACACAAAAGTTTCTCTAGTGAATTGCTAAATCATACTATTTGGTAATGTTTTACTTAGGATTTTATGTCTGTTCAGGAGGAAGATTGGCCTATAATCTTCTTTCTCATATTGGCTTTGTCTGATTTTGTTAGCAAAACTATACCCACCTCATGAAGTGCATTGGGAAATTGCCCCTCTTTTCCTATTCTTTGGAAAAGTTTGTGTAGATGAAAATTACCTGTTCTTTCAGTGTTTGGTAGAACTCACCTGTAAACTGGACTTGGTATTTTCTTTATGCGAAGTTTTTTAAACTACTGATTGTTTCTCTAAAATTGTTAATTCAGATTGCTTCTAAGTGGGTTTGATAATTTCTATTTTTCCATTTATTATTGACTATTAAAAATGTAAGAAACCTCTGGTTATTCGGTATTGTTTTTCAATCTAAACTAGATTCTAGCATTAAAATTGCTGTTTCAATATGATATGTGATTTGTATTTTGACATAATTTTAGAAATACCTTTTAAGAAACTTTGAATAAAGTATTATGATATAGTTAATGAAGATCACTGTCTTTAACCCATAGGAGGCTCCAAATCAGATGAAAAAGTAGACTTGAGCAAAGACAAAAAATTAGCTCAGTTTAACAACTGGTTTACATGGTGTCA
The DNA here is from genome assembly GCF_002837175.3 of Physeter macrocephalus. Classification (NCBI taxonomy): domain Eukaryota; kingdom Metazoa; phylum Chordata; class Mammalia; order Artiodactyla; family Physeteridae; genus Physeter; species Physeter macrocephalus. The sequence goes on from NC_041218.1 coordinate 63,089,275, forward strand.
CAATTGCAGACACGGTGGGCATGCTGGACACATGCTTAGTTGGTTCAGGTAATCAGCACATTCCTTCTTCTTTTAATTAATTAATTAATTTTTTTTTAGCTGCATTGGGTCTCGTTGCTGTGCGCGGGCTTTCGCTAGTTGCAGCGAGCAGGGGCTACTCTTCGTTGTGGTGCGGGGGCTTCTCATTGCAGTGGCTTCTCTTGTTTCGGCGCACAGGCTCTAGGGCGTGCAGGCTGCAGTAGTTGTGGCACGTGGGCTCAGTAGTTGTGGCTTGCGAGCTCTAGAGCACAGGCTCAGTAGTTGTGGCGCATGGCTTAGTTGCTCTGCGGCATGTGGGATCTTCCCGGATCAGGGCTCAAACCTGTGTCCCCTGCATTGGCAGGTGGATTCTTAACCACTGCGCCACCAGGGAAGTCCCCATTCTTTCTTTAATAGGCTTGGAGTTAGAGGAGATAAAGCAGATGGCCTTTTAAATAGTTCAGGTTTATACAGCCAAAGGATGAATTTCTTTTATACTGTCACTTAAGTTAACAAAGGTGGTGTGAACATTTCTATCACTAGCCTATGTAATCTTAAACTATAAAATTAATACTTGTATAAGAAATTGTTTAAATATTGTGTATGGGTTAAATATTTGAAAAGCATTATTTAACTTTACTTGGGGAAAGGATATATTTACAGTTTTTTACAACTGACCGAATATCCTATCATATATAATATATAGTATGTAACTGAATTCAATGATAGAATACATGTCAAACTCCTATATTAGTTATCTCGTAAATAAGTTTGTTATGTAGTAAGTACGCACTTCATACAGTGGAGACTCAAGACTGTATTTAACTTTTACTTTGAGTAGTATCAGTGGCCCTGTACTCTTCAGTGCTATGACTTTTACACCCAGTTTGTCACATTGGCTTTAATTTAAACTCTGAGCACATCCCTGTCACATTCATAACTGTAAATGAGATAGCTTATTATATATTTAGAAAGTAAAGCTGTTCATTTTTCAGTAACTTTCTCCCCATGTTCAGCTTGGCACTCATTTTTTAATGCTTTTAATGCTTTTTGTCTTTGGGTTTTAATTCCTGTATTTTTCAAATGCCATTTGAAAAATTGCATCATAGATATCAATAGGTATATAGATAAATGTATGTCTGTATGTGTAATTTAGATGTTTAACTGTGACTTGACCTATTTTTCAGGGATCATGCCGAGTGTCCTGTGTCTGCATGCACGTGTAAATGTATGCAGTTGGATACAACAGGGAATCTGGTACCTGCAGAGACTGTCCAGCCATAAAATGTTATCCCTTAAAGAGGAACCTTCAAGTGTGGAGCTTTCTGATAGATGTCCTTCATAGCTCAGAAACATACCTCAGAACAAGTCACTCGTGACTTTCCTGTAATGGGAAAATAAATCATTCTATCAAATCACCAATTTGATGTTTGAGTGATTTTGATGTACTTCACAGAGACAAATGCTGCTGAAATGAGCATCAGAGTGTGGGCATGAATTCTGTTCAGTAGGTTGGAAAAGTTCATTTTGGAAAGAACTTTTTAGGGTTTTGTTGAAATTACGAACACTGTGCAAACAGTTTGTGGAGTGACCAAGAACAGACCTTGAAACCATACTTTTTATGTTGCAATTGGTTATCTTTCAGTAAAATCTGTACACTTTTAAAATAGAATAATAACATGACCAATTCAGTGATTCAGACAGTAGTTTAAGCTTACTCATGCTTAGATTCCTTCCAGATTAAATTGTGGATTTTTACTTTCAGAATTAGAAAGCCTCCTACCCTACACTGGAGAATTATTTGTCAAGGTATGATTGATAGATATAGTTTTAAGGAGTCTCTTCTCTCATACACTTTCATTTTAAGGTAAGAAATCTTTTGGCATAGACATTTATTGTCTTCCAAAGAAAAGTCAAAATTAAGAATGTATTTTACAACTTTTTCTCTTCTGAGGAGAAAAATATGCACCATTTCAAGGAAACGTATAAAATTTTCCTTTTCAACCTTTTGCTTTACAATGTCCCTATTTGTCTTCAAAGATTTCTGTCCCTATTAATTTATCATCTTATGCTCATCATCTGGAAGCATTTGGCTGAATACAAAGTCTATACAAGTCTATATGTGACCAACCATTCAGCATAATCTATGTCACTATGTCCTACTGTCAGATTCCCTCTTGTGGAATGTCCTGTTTTTTCTAAGGTAGACTGGGAGATGTTGGGGAAACCAGAGTCACTTTGGAGACAATTTCACCTTTAATGTAAGTTTCTGTAAGTATATTTGGGCCAATTTAGGGACTTTATTTTCAAATTTTATGTTTTCCCTTTTCACAGCTAGATAGTTGGAAGAGAAATACAGAGGATTTGTAGCATCATTTGACATGCAGAGGACTGAACTGAATTTCATAGTTGAAGTTGTACTTATAGAAAAATAAAAAGTAAGCCTAAAAATTATCTTACAGATTTTGAAGAAAGATATATCTTAAACAAGAATTTTAGAAGTTTTCACGTTAGCAATTTTACCTGGTGAAACTAAGAGCTGTTAGATTAACTTGAGGTATGACTTAAATCCTGAACAAAGGTGGATTAAATTTATTTTTTACTTTGAGATCTGTTACAAAAGTCTCTTTTCTAGGAAAACATTGCATATCTACTCTAAACATCTTACCTAGATGACAATCTTTTGTTTAAATGAAAGAACTGGGAATAGTTACAATCTTTTTTTTTTTTAAACAAAGATTGTTATTAAGGGGACTTTTTCCAGTCTTCTAAGTAAATCTTACTGATTTCATTTTACTAAAACATAACCTTTACTTTAAAGTTGCTTCAGTTGAAATGTTTCTTTCAAATTTACTCTGCCCAAAATATGAAAAGTCAGCTTTAGTGTCAAACTTATATACATTTTCATTTCTCCTTAGCTAAAGTAAGGTAAATTTTTGAATTGATGTTTAGAATAGGGTTATATCTAAAATATTTATAATTTTTGGAAGTACAATATAAGACATAAGCATAAAGTCTATTATATAATCTGCTTGTAATCACAGGATGACATTTTTAATAATTGTTTATGCCTGTGTCAGCCTTCTAATATTTTCTGTGAAACCCAGATAGTCATATAAGATGTCTGTTATGCTTGTTTTGCATTTCATTGTATGTGGACCATGAAAATAGACTAATTTTTTCATTTTTATTATTAGGTCACTAATATTTGGGTTTATAAACTCAACGAGATATTTTACCTAAACGTTCAATAGAAGTGTTTAATAAAAGTGTTTTTATTATTTTTTTAAATTGAATAAAAATGGATTGAAGTCAACATGTCTAATCTTGAAATTATCTATGACCACTCTGCAAATAATCCAATAAAATAATAAAATAGTATTAGTAGTTATTTTGATGGCAAATTTGATTCTTAGTCTTAGAAGTAACTTTTTTGTAGACTCTGTTTTTCAGCTTTCCAGAATGGTTATTATTCATTAAAATGGTGTATTTAAAAAGTATCTTTCCATTGTCAGTGCTACTACACCCAGTAAGTATTAGAGTGAGAAACAAATAGTCCTGCATTTAATTGCATGGCTGGATGTAATTTCAGTCACTCATTTGACTGCAGATATTCAAAGTATGGGTTTTGAAATTTAAATTGTAATCCTAGCCCCAGTATCTTGGCCAAGTGACTTGACCTTTTTGAGCTTCAATTTCCTAATATGTTAAAGGGTATAGAAATTCCTACCTCATAGGGTGATTGGGCGTGTTAAGTGATGAAATAAACATGAAGTGTTTTATCCCTGTCACATAATGCTCTGTAAAAGGTAGTGCTTAACAGTCGTTGTTACCTAATCTTTATTGGTTACTCATGTGTCAGTACTTTTTAATTGAATATGGTATAATTTAAACAAAGTATGTACATTTACATTTGTCTCAGTAGTGAAAATTTCCCAAGAGCTTCTTTTTCCAAATCTGAATAAATTATGGCATTTTCTTTTGAGATAGAACTTAGCTACTTTTGTTTATCCTGTATTTAGAATATTACTTTCTACTGTATGAAGAAGTCCTCTGAACGACCACCTAGGATTTTAATGTGATATAAGAGTAAACCCAGGGATGAAAATTAAAATTTTGGTGAATCTGGACAGTTGACCAGTAACCATTGAAAACTTGAGATTTTCATATCTATATTCAACTCAAGTCCTGGCCTTCATAGGAGGAAGTATCCAGTATTTTCCCAGTCAAATCCTTCCTTTTCTGCCGTTCTATTACACTTGATGTTCATTTAAGTTAAAATGTTCGGGGGATGGTGATAATAAAAAAGGAAGTACACTGTGAGGTTTGTTCTCCTTCGGGATAGCTGTAGTTAAAACAAGTGGGCACTAAGTAGTTGTACATGTCTAACATCTGCTCAGATAGAGGCATCAGAGAGAGGGGAGAGGCATTTTAGGTGTTAGTTCAACATCCCCGTATAGGGGGCCTGTGACCCCCATGGCCATGGCAGAGATGGGGCTAGCTGGACAACTGCTCTCCTAGCCACCACTCTCCCATTACATCCTCTGCTTATTCTTCCCTCCTACTCGAAAATTTTGTAGGTTTCTTTACTGATTATAGAAAGCACTTTATGAAAATGTTAATCTTTATAAAGTATTAATTTTTTACTAGAATATATAGACAGAAGGAAAGTTCCTGAAATGTTTTTAAAAGATAGTGTAATCCAGGTTCAGATTAACATAGATTGCCAAAACAAAGAACTGATTTCATTTAGGAATATTCATGATAAATTCATAGGTTAAGTCAATATCTAATCCAACAGTATATTACTGAGAATAGTAGTTACTGTTGGTGCTTATTATTTGCCAGGTACCATGCACATTATCCTATTTAATCCTCACAGTAGCCCTGTGAGGCAGGGCTACTGCTATTACTGCTCCCATTCTATACATGAGGCAATTAAGGCATAGTGACATTAGGTCACTTGTCCTATGTTATACAGCTAATAAATAGCAGAGCCAAGACTTAGATTCCAGTAATCTTGACTTCCCAATCTGTACTTTTAAATATTGTTTTATACTTCCATGTCCTACTTTCTGGGCTGTGTATAGGAGAATAATCCACTATGACAATTGAGGGATTATTATATTTAGTATTAATATGCCAAAAGAGAAAAAAACATGTCAGTGGCTCTTTGGATGTAAAAAGCAGTTGATAAAATCCAAAAATTGATTCCTGATTTGTTCTTTAGATTTAGTTTTTATCATGAAAAGGAAATGTTTTTCCTCCATTTTTTTCCCCTTCTATTTTACTGTCTGTCTCAAACAGCCAGCATCAACGTAGTGGGGAAATAATAAACAGGAATAAAACAAGGATCATGTGGTTACCGTTGGTTCTGCACATAGCAGTGCAGAAGAGGAAAGTGGATGGAGGCACACCCTTGCTTCTTTTCCAAGTCTTTAAAGTTTGGTATGGCAAAAATACCATAAAGAGTTAAAAGGCAAGCAAACTGGTAAGCTACAACATGCATACAAATTTAATACCCTTAATTCACAAAGAACGTTCTCCAACCCATAAGGAAAAGACACAACCAATGGATAATATTGATCAAGGACTTGTACAGCCAAAATAAAATGGCCAACAAACATAAATAGATGTTAAATTGGTAATAAAGTAATGCTGATTAAAACGACAACAGGATACTGTTCACTTGCCTGTGTAAATTAAAAGGAATAATATGTATTTTCATGGATATGGGAAAGGAACATTCTCAAGTAACAACTTGTGAGAGTATATTATTAGTACAAGTGTTCCTGAGGACAGTGAGTAATATGTATCAAAAGCCTTAAAAAGCTTCATACCCTTTGACATAGTATATTGGAAATATTTTCTGAGGGATTAATTGGATAAGTGCACAAAGGTGTATGTTTCTATGAAATGGTTATCACAGTATTTTTTATAATAACTTGGAAACCTAAATGTTCAATAATAAGAGTAAAGAAATTGTCACATACATACAATGGAATACTAACAAACTTCAAATAGTATGGGTATTTTTATTGACAGAGGACGATTCATGATATTTTTATAAATGGAGGGAAAGGCAAGTTATAGGATAGTATATATAGACTATATTTGTATGGAACACTATTGGAGAATATTTATAAAATTTTAACAGTGGTCATCTTTCATGAGTAGAATTTTAAGTGGCATTTTTCTTATCTGCATCTTCTAGTTTTTCTACAATAGTGATGAATGTATAAATAAATGAATATGCATATCACACACACATTAGTGGCTTTTATAAAAGTCACCCATGACCTGTTATCTTGTTCTTACCATAATGAACAATCAAATTATTATGAGGTGAAGAAACTTGCTATAAGGTATTATGAAAATGATTACTGAGATTTAATTGCTTGGAAAGCATTTTTCTAGATTTCATATTCTACAACAATATATAAGAATAATAAACAGATGTGGTTCTTTCTCTTAATTGTCTCTTTTGTCATATTTGGAAACAGTGCATTTTGTTCTCCATTTAACACATTGGGAAATGGATCTATAAAATAGTTCTGATTTTCCTGAGGTAGTATTACATAATTAATGACTTTGTTTCAATCTTCTCTCTCCTAGATGTTCCTCAGGATATTTCCTGACTCCTCTGTTTTGGCTCTGGGCCTGTGGCAGGACACCTGTCCTCTGTGTTTAGAATTCAGTTAATTATTGTCCAATCCAGTCTAGAGTGCATTTTACTCAACTCATTTCCAATAATTTAACAAGCTACTTATGTTTAAGTGATGAATTCTGAACATGCCTGCATGTCCATGCTTCCAGCAAAGAACCAAGCATTAGTGTGCCTACATGTGCCAGACATTTAAGGTTATGATTTCAAAGGATTGATGGCACCATCTTTGCCTTGGAGGAGCTGTAATATCTAATGGAAGAGGTAGACATGAGCATTGTTTTCAGCAGACTCAAATTCACTCAGATTAATATTTATAATTGCTGGAAAGAGTATCATTATAGCATCTTGTCTCTGCAGCCAAAAAAAAATGTCAGTTTATTTTATTTAATTTTCTAATTTTGGACTTTCAAAAATTATTTTCTAATAAGAAATAATTTGAGGAAGTAGAGATTGCCCATTACATTTTTCAAAAGTAATTTTCTAACAACATTGTAAAGCAACTGTACTCCAATAAAAATTAATTTAAAAAATGTAATTTTCTTACTGATCTACTATTAATAGTACAATGTTTTGAAAGACTTTGCTAAGAAGGTAACTTTAGGATTAAAGGATAATTTATGTAATGTCAGAAATAGCAGCAATAATAGTAATTCAGTGCATACAATCCTTTCACCATTCAGTTTATGAAAAGCATGTTGCCTTAACATAATTTCATAACTGGAAATTAAGATATAGGAATCTAATTCATTGGGCTCTTAAAATATAAAGAGTAGTATGGAAGAGCATTTGAAGGGATTAATGTATCATAAATTGAAACAGGCATTTTCATAAGAAATCATGCAAATGATTTGGTCTTACATCTTTTAAAGAATATTAGCTCCACTTATATGTATACATACGTATGTACATGGGGAGGGAGGGTGAGCCGGGGTGTGGGGGCCATGTATGCAAGAAATGGAGTTTGAAAGAGCAAATGTCAAAATTCATGTTTGTCCACACTTTATTATATTGCAGCCATATACTTTGCTGGTGACAGTTCAAGAAGTTGCCACTGCCAGACATGTGGTAGGTAAAACGAAATATCCTTTTTAGCATCCAGTAATCTGATAGCTGATTATAGTAAAAATTTGAATGACACAAAGTTCCTGTGCTACATATATCAGTTAGGTCATAGAAAAAGTACTTTCCCCATTAATTTGGAAATTTGTATTATTCATTAAGCAGGTATACTTAATATTTGTACAACTATGTGTGTGTAGCTTTATGGCACATAAATGTTCTCCAAATAGGTGAAGATGTATAATTTATGGAGCAAAATACTCAGCAACTTGATAAATGTGGGGAAGTTAACACGTTTTCTCATCTTAAATCTGATCTTCCATTCCTCAAAAATGGAATGTAGGATCAGTTGTGACTCTTAGGACGAATATACCAGTTTTTAAAGATAGATAGATTTCTGAAATACATTCAATTCTTTCTGGAAAAGTGAGTATAACTCTAAGTGAATGGTAAGATACTGCTGGCTTCCAGAAGAGAATACTGCTGCAGTCCAGGAACATTATTTTCCCCTGGAAGCATTAGACAAATTGGAGATTAGCTGGGGCAGATTCTCAAGGTCATTTCTTTTGGTAACTTTGTTCACGTAATTTGGTGAACAAAATATTTTTAAAGTCTATTTCATTGAATTCTGTTATCTCTACAGAAAATGTATGAATTATAGAATATATCTGTTCCTTCTAGGGATCTGAGAAATTTGAAATGTATATTGTCCTCGCTGCTGATAAAACATATCCTATGGGGGAAAATGAACCAAAAAGTTATTCAGTACCTTTCCTGGTTTGCCTCTTTTGCTTCTCAATTCTTTAAGAGTTCACTCCCAATATGTGGAATTCTACTGATTTCTAAGTAACTTTTCAAATATGTTAAGTTTTGAGGAGTATATATTTTCTCAAGCACAGACATCTGAGCAGAATGAGAATGGATTCTCATAGAACAAAATTGCCAAGCATACGTGATGGAACTGTAGGGAAAAAGAGCATAATTGTAATTTTCAGAGAAGCTTAAAAATAGCTCTACCGTTATTATGCATGAGGCCTGACAATTGATATTTCTCATTTTGATAGCATTCACCTACAGTACCCCATCAGCAACTGAACACATTCATCTCTGGGATAAATGATTAATGAGTTGTCTATCATTTCCACTCCTTTTGTACCAAGTGGTAGAGGCTTCAGTTGATCATATTGCAGCCATCAGCATCATTACTGAAATTGATTCTGCCATGGGAGGGTTATGCTAGGACAATAGATTAGCATTTAAATGAACTAACTTATGGCATTACAAATAACATAAAATAATCCCTCTGAGTCACTCTGTCACACCTGGTAAGGTTGTTTTGTTTTGTTTTTGCTGATCAGCTACCATCATAAAACCTTAGGTTGAGGAAAGAAGGATGGAAGGCATAGAAGTTGAGTTGTTCTTGTTTTGAGTACAACCCACTGAGATGTCCAAACTTCCCACTCTCTTTATTAATCACTGTCATGTTATATGAAATACATTTATGAAATTACACAACTTGCATGCAATGATGAACAGTAAACTTGCCAAATCATTGCCTTTAGAGAAAAAGTAAAGGGATAAACACATTTTTGAAAGGCCAGAATTAGTCCAGAAAGGAAATAAGTTGGAGTATTGAGATTGACAAATGATACTCAGATACAGTGAAATGAAACTTTTCTAATTTTTCAGCAGGCAGATGTGAGAATCTCATCACAATTTAGATGTCTTGGTGATGTGGGCTGCATTTCTAAAACAGATGGCGGAGAATGAGGGTCTGCATAGGCCTAGAAAAAAGTGATAGATTGTAGTTTTGGTAAAGTGATATACTCAAGGAAAATAACTGGAACTTAGAACTTCTATTTTAGCATCTTTCTGCTCCTGGGATAACTGCCTGAGGGTTCTCAATATTACTGAACTTAAACTTCCCCTCAGTTACTTTTGTGTTCCAGCATATGACTCTTTTGTCCATTCCTCTTATATATTCCCATTGTTTCCTGTCTGTGCTCTCTTCTGAATTTCATGAGACCACTGTTTAATCTACTTCTGAATTAAGACAAGTACCTGAAATTATATTGGTCAAAGTGCATGTACATTTTCTTCAGAGCTGAGACTGGTTGTACAGTGAAACGGAGCCATCGTAGGTTTTTCTCAATCCAGCTGCTTCTACCCTATATTTATTAAGATTCTTTCCAGATTCTAGTAGTTAGGCTGTGGGTGATGGCATTGTTAGTTTTCATCTTTTTCCTGGTATGTGTATATTTTAAGAAGCTAGAAGAGGTGGCTTTGAGTACTGCTAAGTAGAGGACATGTTTACCCAACAGTGATATAAATAACTGAGACTTGTATACTGGAAAGTGGGCAGAATATGATTTCAGTAAGAGGGAACATTGTTGTGATATGGGAAAAACAAAACAAAACAAAACAAAACATGGGAACATGAATTCTACAAGTGACCCAGTAACAAACTTCCTTTATATGTTAAAATTCCCCAATGACAAATGACTCTTTTCAGTCGCCGTGAGATGAACAGGTTAGGCTAAGATGTGCTCGATCTGGAGATGAGCGAGTGACTATGCCCTTCTTTACCCTCGACACAAGTTGCTAATCAATTACGCTCTTTTTCTCAGAACCTTTTTCTGCATCGTATTGGAGGCAGCAACTACCAACTGGTCAGCATTCACCTGTTTGCCATTTTTAGCTCTAAAATTTGGTATGCCCTGACCATTTTTTACTAAAATGTGTGGGGGTTAAAACTCTAACAACTCATGATTTTAAGTATTTCATGAGTCATTTTTGTCTGTATACTGAGTCCATCTAAGTAGAAATTACCTATTTCCAGGTTGTAATATATTGTATATGTAATTGTAGTATATTGTTACAATTATATATATAATACATAAATATAATACATTTTATATAAATAATATTGTATAAATGTTGTACAATGTTTGTTATACAATATTATTTTGCGATGTATATTGTAATATGTTGTAATATATTCAAGCCTTATTTGAATAAAACTCTTACTTGCATGCCCGCATTCTTATGAATAGAAATGAATAAATTTGTTTCCTAGTAACAGCAGTTTCCATAGCCGATAAACACTTAAATATTTCTCATCAGTGCTCTAGAAGTTCTTTCCTAAATAAAGCAATCTTTTTAATTTTCATCAAATAGTTTTTCTGTTTTAGCATACATCCTTTATTGAAATCTTAAAGTCTGTAATCTTCATTATATAACGTTCAGGCTATATAAGTGAGGTAAACACTTTCCTCTCTGCTGGAAGGGGGAATGTTTTCCTGTGCCACCATGTAATTTGCTTTGCAACAGTTATTGCTATTTGTAACCAGATCTTGTGATCACAAGACACACACATGTAGCTGAATTTAGAATCTGTTGAGAACACAGAAGGCAGCATGACTGTTTCTAAATGTCATTGATTTAATTATTTTAACTCATAAAAAATTTTAAAGTTCACATGCATCAATCCAAATAATTCATTTCTGAAATTTTCGTTATATAAATCCCTCAGTGTTCTGTTGCTGCAAATGGCTCTCTTTATGCATTATTTTATTTTCCCAAATCTCTGCAGTTTCCTAACCTCATTTCCAGTGAGACAGTTTATCAGACTACTTATCTCTTGATTCTATTTTAAAAATGATAGAAGCCAAATGTCATGGATTCCAGACTTTGTAGGGAGTCATACCTAGAAGCATATTGTAGGGAGTCATACCTAGAAGCATATTGTGCTTATAATCCTTTCTAGCCCTTTGATTAAGGAATCATAGATGTATATGTAACTGGTATCTTTTACCAATTATTGTAGATGAAATTTACAAATTTCATCTAAGCACTGAAAGAATCAACCTCAAATCACAGATTAAACAGGGAAGTATTATTTTTGTTTAAGTTACCTTAGGTATAGTTTTTTTTTTAACATCTTTATTGGAGTATAAATTGCTTTACAATGGTGTGTTAGTTTCTGCTTTATAACAAAGTGAATCACCTATACAAATACATATATTTCCATATCTCCTCCCTCTTGCATCTCCCTCCCACCCTCCCTACCCCACCCCTCTAGGTGGTCACAAAGCACCGAGCTGATCTCCCTGTGCTTTGCAGCTGCTCCCCACTAGCTATCTGTTTTACATTTGGTAGTGTATATAAGTCCATGCCACTCTCTCACTTTATGCCAGCTTACCCTTCACCCTCCCCGTGTCCTCAAGTCCATTCTCTACGTCTACGTCTTTATTCCTGTCCTGCCCGTAGGTTCTTCAGAACTTTTTTTTTTTTTTTTTTAGATTTCATATATATGTGTTAGCATACAGTATTTGTTTTTCTCTTTCTGACTTACTTCACTCTGTATGACAGACTCTCGGTCCATCCACCTCAATACAAATAACTCAATTGCGTTTCTTTTAATGGCTGAGTAATATTCCATTGTATATATGTGCAACATCTTCTTTATCCATTCATCTGTTGATGGACACTTAGGTTGCTTCCATATCTTGGCTATTGTAAATAGAGCTGCAATGAACATTGTGCTACATGTCTGTTTTGTAATTATGGTTTTCTCAGGGTATATGCCCAGTAGTAGGACTGCTGGGTCATATGGTAGTTCTATTTTTAGTTTTTTAAGGAACCTCCATACTGTTCTCCATAGTGGCTGTATCAATTTACATTCCCACCAACAGTGCAAGAGGGTTCCCTTTGCTCCAACCCTCTCCAGCATTTAATGTTTGTAGATTTTTTTGATGATGGCCATTGTGACTGGTGTGAGGTGATACCTCATTGTAGTTTTGATTTGCATTTCTCT
>NC_041218.1:63101939-63102493 GCF_002837175.3 Physeter macrocephalus
TTTATGGTTTCCTTTGCTGTGCAAAAGCTTTTAAGTTTCGTTAGGTTCCATTTGTTTATTTTTGTTTTTATTTCCATTTCTCTAGGAGGTGGGTCAAAAAGGATCTTGCTGTGATTTATGTCATAGAGTGTTATGCTTTTGTTTTCCTCTAAGAGTTTTATAGTGACTGGCCTTACATTTAGGTATTTAATCCATTTTGAGTTTATTTTTGTGTATGGTGTTAGGGAGTGTTCTAATTTCATTCTTTTACATATAGCACTGGCCTTACATTTAGGTATTTAATCCATTTTGAGTTTATTTTTGTGTATGGTGTTAGGGAGGGTTCTAATGTCATTCTTTTACATATAGCTGTCCAGTTTTCCCAGCACCACTTATTGAAGAGGCTGTCTTTTCTCCATAGTACATTCTTGCTTCCTTTATCAAAGATAAGGTGACCATATGTGCATGGACTTATCTTTGGGCTTTCTATCCTTTTCCATTGATCTATATTTCTGTTTTTGTGCTGGTACCATACTGTCTTGATTACTGTTGCTTTGTAGTATAGTCTGAAGTCA
>NC_041218.1:63103363-63104763 GCF_002837175.3 Physeter macrocephalus
TCCTTCAATTTGTTAATATGGTGTATCACATTGATTGATTTACATATATTGAAGAATCCTTGCATTCCTGGGATAAACCCCACTTGTTCATGGTGTATGATCCTTTTAATGTGCTGTTGGATTCTGTTTGCTAGTATTTTGTTGAGGATATTTGTATCTATGTTCATCAGTGATATTGGCCTGTAGTGTTCTTTCTTTGTGACATCTTTCTCTGGTTTTGGTAGCAGGATGTTGATGGCCTTGTAAAATGAGTTTTGGAGTGTTCCTCCCTCTGCTATATTTTGCAAGAGTTTGGGTAGGATAGGTGTTAGCTCTTCTCTAAATGTTTGATAGAATTTGCCTGTGAAGCCATCTGGTCCTGGACTTTTTTTTGTTGGAAGATTTTTAATCACAGTCTCAATTTCAGTGCTTGTGATTGGTCTGTTTATATTTTCTATTTCTTCCTGGTTCAGTCTCAGAAGGTTGTGCATTTCTAAGAATTTGTCCATTTCTTCCAGGTTGTCCTTTTTATTGGCATATAGTTGCTTGTAGTAATGTCTCATGATCCTTTGTATTTCTGCAGTGTCAGTTGTTACTTGTCCTTTTTCATTTCTAATTCTATTGATTTGAATCTTCTCCTTTTTTCTTCATGAGTCTGGCTAATGGTTTATCAATTTAGCTGGTACTAAAAGTACCAGCTTTTAGTTTTATTGATCTTTGCTATTGTTTCCTTCATTTCTTTTTCATTTATTTCTGATGTGATCTTTATGATTTCTTTTCTTCTGCTAATTATGTGGGTTTTTTATTCTTCTTTCTCTGTTTGTTTTAGGTGTAAGGTTAGGTTGTTTATTTGAGATGTTTCTTGTTTCTTGAGGTAGGATTGTATTGCTATAAACTTCCTTCTTAGAACTGGTTTTGCTGCATCCCATAGGTTTTGAATCATTGTGTTTTCATTGTAATTTGTCTCTAGGTATTTTTTGATTTCCTCTTTGATTTCTTCAGTGATCTCTTGGTTATTAAGTAGTGTATTGTTTAGCCTTCATGTGTTTGTAGTTTTTACACATTTTTTTCCTGTAATTGACATCTAGTCTCATGGCGTTGAGGTCGGAAAAAAATAATTGATACGATTTCAATTTTCTTAAATTTACCAAGGCTTGATTTGTGACCCAAGATATGATCTATCCTGGAGAATGTTCCATGAGCACTTGAGAAGAAAGTGTATTCTGTTGTTTTTGGATGGAATGTCCTATAAATGTCAATTAAGTCCATCTTGTTTAATGTATCATTTAAAGCTTGTGTTTCCGTATTCATTTTCCTTTTGGATGATCTGTCCATTAGTGGATCTGGGGTGTTAAAGTCCCCTACTATGATTGTGTTACTGTTGATTTCCCAAATGGCTGTTAGCATTTGCCTTATGTATT
>NC_041218.1:63105352-63111372 GCF_002837175.3 Physeter macrocephalus
TTTACCAAGGCTTGATTTGTGACCCAAGATATGATCTATCCTGGAGAATGTTCCATGAGCACTTGAGAAGAAAGTGTATTCTGTTGTTTTTGGATGGAATGTCCTATAAATATCAATTAAGTCCATCTTGTTTAATGTATCATTTAAAGCTTGTGTTTCCATATTTTCATTTTGGATGATCTGTCCATTGGTAAAACTGGGGTATTAAAGTCCCCTACTATGATTGTGTTACTGTCGATTTCCCCTTTATGGCTGTTAGTATTTGCCTTATGTATTAAGGTGCTCCTATGTTGGGTGCATAAATATTTATAATTGTTATATCTTCTTCTTGGATCGATCCCTTGATCATTATGTAGTGTCCTTCTTTGTCTCTTGTAGTAGTCTTTATTTTAAAGTGTATTTTGTCTGATATGAGCAATGCTACTCAAGCTTTCTTTTGATTTCCATGTGCATGGATTATCTTTTTCCATCCCCTCACTTTCAGTCTGTATGTGTCCCTAGCACTGAAGTGGGTCTCCTGTAGACAGCATATATACAGGTCTTGTTTTTGTATCCATTCATCTAGTCTATGTCTTTTGCTTGAGCATTCAGTCCATTTGCAATTAAGGTTGTTATCGATATGTATGTTCCTATTACCATTTTCTTAATCATTTTGGGTTTTTTATTGTAGGTCTTTTCCTTCTCTTGTGTTTCCTGCCTAGAGAAGTTCCTTTAACATTTGTTGTAAAGCTGGTTTAGTGGTGCTGAATTCTGTTAGCTTTTGCTTGTCTGTAAAGGTTTTAATTTCTCCGTCGAATCTGAATGAGATCCTTGCTGGGTAGAGTAATCTTGGTTGTAGGTTTTTCCCTTTCATCCCTTTAAATATGTCCTGCCACTCCCTTCTGGCTTGCAGAGTTTCTGCTGAAAGATCAGCTGTTAACCTTATGGGATTCCCTTGTGTATTATTTGTTGTTTTTCCCTTGCTTTGTATTTAATTTTTGACAGTTTGATTAATATGTGTCTTGGCATATTTCTCCTTGGATTTATCCTGTATGGGACTCTCTGTACTCCCTGGACTTGATTGACTATTTCCTTTCCCATATTAGGGAAGTTTTCAACTATAATCTCTTCAAATATTTTCTCAGTCCCTTTCGTTTTCTCTTCTTCTTCTGAGACCCCTATAATTCGAATGTTGGTTCCTTTAATGTTGTCCCAGAGGTCCCTCAACTGTCCTCAATTGTTTTCATTCTTTATTCTTTATTCTGCTCTGCAGTAGTTATTTCCACTATTTTATCTTCCAGGTCACTTCTCCGTTCTTCTGCCTCAGTTATTCTGCTATTGATTCCTTCTGGAGAACTTTTAATGTCATTTATTGTGTTGTTAATCATTGTTTGTTTGCTCTGTAGTTCTTCTAGGTCCTTGTTAAACGTTTCTTGTATTTTCTCCATTCCATATCCAAGATTTTGCATCATCTTTACTATCATTACTCTGAATTCTTTTTCAGGTCGACTGCCTATTTCCTCCTCATTCGTTTGGTCTGGTGGGTTTTTACCTTGCTCCTTCATCTGCTGTGTGTTTCTCTGTCTTCTCATTTTGCTTAACTTACTGTGTTTGGGGTCTCCTTTTCGCAGGCTGCAGGTTCGTAGTTCCCGTTGTTTTTGGTGTCTGCCCCCAGTGGGTAAGGTTGGTTCAGTGGGTTGTGTAGGTTTCCTGGTGTAGGTGACTGGTGCCTGTGTTCTGGTGGATGAGGCTGGATCTTGTCTTTCTGGTTCTCAGGACCGTGTCCTGTGATTTGTTTTGGGGTGTCTGTGGCCTTATTATGATTTTAGGCAGCCTCTCTGCTAATGGGTGGGGTTATGTTCCTGTCTTGCTAGTTATTTGGTATAGGGTGTCCAGCACTGTAGCTTGCTGGTCGTTGAGTGGAGTGGGTCTTAGCGTTGAGATAGAGATCTCTGGGAGAGCTTTCATTGTGTCATATTATGTGGAGCTGGGAGGTCTCTGGTGGACCAATCTTCTGAACTCGGCTTTCCCACCTCAGAGGCACAGGCCTGACACCTGGCTGGACCACCAAAACCCTGTCAGCCACACGGCTCAGAAGAAAAGGGAGAAAAAAAAGGAAAGAAAGAATGAATAAAATAAAATAAAGTTATTAAAATTTTATAAAAAGGAATTATTAAAAATATTAAAAAATAAAGCGTAATAAAAAAGAAAGAAAGAAGAGAGCAACCAAACCAAAAAACAAATCCACCAATGGTAACAAAGCACTAAAAACTATACTAAAAAACAAAAAAAGCAAAACAACAAACAAACATGCAAACAAGAAAACAGACAGATATATCCCTAGGACAAATGGTAAAAGCAAAGCTATACAGACAAAATCACACAAAGAAGCATACACATACCCACTCACAAAAAGAGAAAAAGGGAAAAAATATATATATCTATGTATAAAAAAAAAGGAGGAAGAGAGCAACCAAATCAGTAAACAAATCTACCAATGATAGTAAACTCTAAATACTAAACTAAGATAAACATAAAACCAGAAACAAATTAGATGCAGAAAGCAAACCCAAGGTCTACAGTTGCTCCCAAAGTCCACTGCCTCAATTTTGGGATGATTCATTGACTATTCAGGTATTCCACAGATGCAAGGTACATCAAGTTGTTTGTGGATATTTATTCCACTGCTTCTGAGGCTTCTGGGAGAGATTTCCATTTCTCTTCTTTGTTCGCACAGATCCTGGGGTTCAACTTTGGTTATGGACCTGCCTCTGCGTGTAGGTTGCCTGAGGGCATCTGTTCTTCGCTCAGACAGGACGGGCTTAAAGGAGCAGCTGACTGGGGGGCTGTGACTCACTCAGGCCGGGGCGGGGAGGGAGAGGTACGGATGCGTGGTGAGCCTGAGGCGGCAGCCGGCATGATATTGCACCAGCCTGAGCCGTGCTGTGTATTCTCCCGGGGAAGTTGTCCCTGGATCACGGGACCCTGGCAGTGGCGGGCTGCACAGGCTCCCGGGGGGGGAGGTGTGGATAGTGACCTGTGCTTGCACACAGGCTTCTTGGTGGCTGCAGCAGCAGTCTTAGTGTTTCATGCCCTTCTCTGGGGTCCACGCTGATAGCCGTGGCTTGTGCCCGTCTCTGGAGCTCATTTACGCCATGCTCTTAATCCCCTCTCCTCGCGTGCTCGCAACCAATGGTCTCTTGCCTCTTAAGCAGGTCCAGACCTTTTCCCGGACTCCCTCCCGGCTAGCTGTGGTGCAATAGCCCCCTTCAGACTGTGTTTACGCAGCCAACCCCAGTCCTCTCCCTGGGATCCGACCGAAGCCGGAGCCTCAACTCCCAGCTCCCACCCATCCCGGTGGGTGAACAGACAAGCCTCTCAGGCTGGTGAGTGCTGGTCGGCACCGATGGTCTGTGCGGGAATCTCTCCACTTTGCCCTCTGCACCCCTGCTGCTGCGCTCTCCTCCGTGGCTCTGAAGCTTCCCCCTGCCCACCCCCCTGTCTCCACCAGTGAAGGGGCTTCCTAGTGTGTGGAAACTTTTCCTCCTTCACAGCTCCCTCCCAGAGGTGCAGGTTCCGTCCGTATTCTTTTGTCTCTGTTTTTCCTTTTTTCTTTTGCCCTACCCAGGTACGTGGGGAGTTTCTTGCCTTTGGGGAAGTCTGAGGTCTTCTGCTAGCGTTTAGTAGGTGTTCTTTAGGAATTGTTCCACATATGGATGTATTTCTGATGTATTTGTGGGGAGGAAGGTGATCTCCCCGTCTTACTCCTCTGCCATCTTGAAGGTCTCTCTAGGTATAGTTTTTGAGTTCATATGTACTGGTAATGTATTTTCCCTGAATTGCCTAAAATATGTTCTTAATTTTGTACCTCAAATAGGTTTAGGTTATAAAATAAGGAAGAAAAGCAACATAGAACATATTTTATTCATTTTGAAATGACATTTTGAAGTTTTCCTTAAGAAGGGATAAAGCAAGATATTAATGCCAGTTTTAGCAGATTAATATTCTGGTGACAAATGATAGTAAATCAATTGAGTGTCCCATTCTCCTTCCACTGGTAGCTCAAGTTTACATTTGGGAAAGTCACATTGTATGAATTTATGATGAGGAAACAGGGAAGGGATAGAAGCCTTTGCAGCTGTCTTAAATTCTTTTTTTGGGGAAACAAGTGGGGTAGAAAAATATACATATCATATCTCATACTGAGTTGTTTTCGTGACTTAATCATACTGCTGAGAGTGAAGGAAATTGCCCAGTGGGTTAATTCCTCTAGGTCACTGAGTTCTAAAAGAAAAAGAAGTCTACAAATTCCCCTGCTTTGGAGGCAGTGGATTCTAATTTCTAGCTCCTCCCTTGATCCATAATATGTTCATCTGGAAGACATTTAGTCATTTCTGAGGAGATTCCAAAATGAGGCAGCTCTTGGTCCACTGTCTGCCTCTCATGAAAGGTCAAATACATGACCAATTAAGGCATAACATGTCTGAGCAATATGAAAAAAATAATTGACTCACTAGGACCCTGATTACTTAAAAGAAAAGATGAATCTCTGTAAATAAATATATTTTCTCATCAGGTCTAATGTTTTCATAACACTTAAAGCTCCTCAAAAGCTAAAGAAAAATATTAAAATGTTTAAGTGAAATGTGATAGTGTTTCTGATTTTCTATAGAGTTATGCTAAATTTATTTAATGCAGTTTGGCTTTAAATGATCATTGTATATTAAGTGAAGTTGAATTAATGAAAATAAATGTTAAGACCTAAATAATATTCATTTTGAAAATGAATATCTAAGGTAAAAATAATATTAAGTTATCTAGCTTTTTAATTAGCAATTATTCAATAGAAGAATTTCTCCTTGCTGATTATCTCTCAAGATTCAGGGTGACAAGATACCAAGATCTTTCACTGAAACCATTTTTTAAACCTATTATTACTAAATAAACTTTATTACTTCAATATAACATTTTATGATGAGAGATTCTTCTTACCAGCCCAAATAATTGCCTGATTTTCCTGGGTAATATTTCAAACTTCTGTAAAAACTGAATAGTCTTTTTTTTAAAAAAGGAGGCTAATTAAGTCACAGTGTCATCTATGGCATTGCCCAAAACTGTTACACTGCTTATATATTTTCCTTTCTTCCAACTTACAGTGCTCAGTGTTTTTTTGAGAACTGGCCCAAAAGTTTTCTCAATTTTGCATCTTAAATACTGCATTATATAGAGTCCACAGAGGTTGTTGTTCTTTACTTCCCCACCTACAGAAATAATCAGGTTGAAAAAAAATGATTTTCATATGTGAAAGCACTATAGTTCAGTCCAAATCTTAAAGACAAGGAAATTCTAAAGAACATAGTGTCCTGCCTCTGACATTTTGTAGTATGTAAAGAAGAAACAATGGCATGCTAATGACAAATTTAATCCTTGCCCCCCAGATGAGTGTATTACCCTATAAATTGTTCATAGCCTACACCTCTGGTCTTAATTAGCCATCTTAAAACCCTATGCCCTATACCCTGAGAAAACCATAATTCACAAAGAGTCATGTACCACAATGTTCATTGCAGCACTACTTACAATAGCCAGGACATGGAAGCAACCTAAGTGTCCATTGACAGATGAATGGATAAAGAAGATGTGGCACATATATACAATGGAATATTACTCAGCCATAAAAAGGAAAGAAGTTGAATTATTTGTAGTGAGATGGTTGGACCTAGAGTTTCATATAGAGTGAAGTAAGTCAGAAAGAGAGAAACAAATATATGCTAACACATATATATGGAATCTACCAAAAAAAAAAAAGGTTCTGAAGAACCTAGGGACAGGACAGGAATAAAGACCCAGACATAGAGAATGGACTTGAGGACACAGGGAGGGGTAAGCTGAGACGACGTGAGAGAGTGGCATTTACATATATACACTACCAAATGTAAAATAGATAGCTAGTGGGAAGCAGCCACATAGCACAGGGAGATCATCTGGTGCTTTGTGACCACCTAGAGGGGTGGGATAGGGAGGGTGGGAGGGAGATGCAA
>NC_041218.1:63111396-63137045 GCF_002837175.3 Physeter macrocephalus
GGGGATATATGTATATGTATAGCTGATTCAGTTTGTTATACAGCAGCAACTAACACAACAATGTAAAGCAATTATACTCCAATAAAGATGTTAAAAAACAAAACAAAACCCTATGCTCTAGGTCAACTGAGGTCATAAAGAACATAAGAGGCTTACCTCAAACCAATATCACAATTAGAAAGTAACTTGAAACCTATGCTTTATTAGTACTCTAGATTTAGCATCATCTTTTTAGGAATGATAACCTGGGGTACTAGGATTATTAATTTCCTTTCAGCAACTGATCAGAATCAAACTCCATGTGAATTAAGTAAGGGAGGAAACCAAATTGGAATTTCACTAAATAGAACCTACAGAATTTGGTTGTTCTTAATCATGATGGATTTCTTTGAAACCTTAGACCAGTTAAATATTAAATAGTTCTGAGTTGAAACATCTTTCGCAATTATGCTTAACTGCCATAGATTGAAATTTCAGAGGTTAGGGACTTTGTTATATGTATTTCTAGCAATTAGCCCAGGACTTGACACAAAATATTTGTTGAGTGACTTAATGCATATTAAGTTAATACCTTAAAAGACAACCTCAGAATTCTATAAATTTGGTAATACTAGTTTATCACTCAAAGTGATACCCCATGAAGAGATGTTTTCATAGTTGGTTTTAATTTTGTCTTTGTCAGATGAAAATAAAAACAATCATTTGAAAAACATCTGTAAAATTATGACTGAAGGCAACCACTTTGTAGCTCCTCATCCCTCACATTAGATTCTGTGTGATATTCCTTTTAGAATTTAATGTTAGGGAAATGTTTGATTGTCGTGATAAATTTAAGGCTATTAAAATTCTATGGCCTATTATTCCTTCCTTTTCCTAGCTTCCCAGGCACACTTGGAGTTAAATTTAAAGCCTAAGGTTATTTCCTCTTGAGTGTTTTTGTAGTTGTTATCTCCTTTTTCGATATGTTTTTTTCCCTTTTTATTTTTGTAGCCTAGTCCTTTTTAGAAATGTGTGATATATGTTAGTAATGTCAGTGTTTTATCCTCAATCGTCATCTTCCATTCTTTGAGCTTTCAGCATCATTGACTGGTCTTTGAAACTCTCTTTCCTTGCCTTTCACGATACTCTTTCAGTGAATAAATATTTATTGAGTGCTTACTAGGTGTTGGGTAGCACTGTGGTCCTTCTCCTGACTCAGTCACTCTCCTATTACTGTTCCATAAGTGCACAGTTACCCCCCAGGTTCTGTGGT
The DNA here is from genome assembly GCF_002837175.3 of Physeter macrocephalus. NCBI lineage: Eukaryota > Metazoa > Chordata > Mammalia > Artiodactyla > Physeteridae > Physeter > Physeter macrocephalus. The sequence continues at coordinate 63,112,649 of NC_041218.1, forward strand.
TTTCTTCCTCTGGATGCTGTTCCCTAATTTAGGAACACAATCCCTAACTTGAAACTCTTGGAGCCATATGTACTTCAGAATTCAGAATTCTTTGATTTTAGGAAAGTCAGAGGGTGTATTTACCATATGTTATGAAACACCTTCCCAGAGGGGCAGCACCCTCTACTCAAACATGGTAATATTTCTTCAGTGAAACATATGAGTATTTACTGGAGGTAGAATAAAGACTATAAGTAGCCTCACTACAATTCTTATCAGGTTTTGTTGCCAAATGCATTTTGCCCCAAATTTTGGAAAAATGGGTTTCAAACCATTAGAGATTTCTAATTGGTAGATCTCTTAAAGTCTACTTTAAACATTAGGCAGGTTGTCTCTCAAATCTCTGTCTGGTCCTGCATTTCCAATATCTTCTGGACATCTTTACTCAAGGGCCTATTAACTACTTAAATTTGTATTGAAGTGAAATTATTGCTTCCTCACCTGTTGATCTCATCTTTGGTTCTTACCCTGTGTAAGTCCTAGCATCATCACCGAGTCCTATGGAATCCATTATAATATATTCTCAACTCCTGGCCTCCTATTCTTTGTCGCTTCACCAAATTATGGTTCAGGACTTCATTACCTCTTCTCTCAGCTTTGTGGCTTCTCCAACCAGGATGGATGAACTAATTTATTCATACACTATGTTAGGCATTGGGAAATACAAATAAGAAAGGTTTTTTTTTTTTTGCGGTACGCGGGCCTCTCACTGTTGTGGCCTCTCCCGCTGCGGAGCACAGGCTCCGGACGCGCAGGCTCAGCGGCCACGGCTCACGGGCCCAGCCGCTCCGCGGCATGTGGGATCTTCCCGGACCGGGGCACGAACCCGCGTCCCCTGCATCGGCAGGCGGACTCTCAACCACTGCGCCACCAGAGAAGCCCAAGACAGGTTTTTAAACTACAGTTTCTTCATCTTATAAGGGCCTCTTCTTAGTGGGGAAGACTAATTAGAAGACTGGTTAAATAAATTAGGAAACACTGGGCACAGTGAATATTTTTCAACCATTAAAAAGCATGAGATAGCTCAGTATGTTAATTGCCAAGACTTATTAAACGAAAAATGCATGTTGCAGGGCAGTATATTGAGGTCCTACAAACAGTTTATGTAGAGAAAGTTCTGGAAAGCAGTCCATCAATCCATAGCAGTGTCTTTGGGGAGACAGTAGGAAATTTACTTTCTGATTTTTGTAGTGTTAAAAAACTATATAATCTATATATATTTTTTAATCCAAAAAAACGGCTATGAGCAAGTTAAGTGTGATGAGAGGAATATAACATAAAGCAACTAACTCTGCTTGCCCAAGTTAGGGAAAGCTTAGAGAATGTTTTCCTTTGGGGATAGAGACAGACATTCCTATCAGAGCAGAGAGCAAGTTCAACAGCATCCGGATCTTAAAGGGTCTAGTGTGTTCTGGCAACAGTAGATCAGTGCTGGAGGGTTGCTTCCAGGGGAGAGTAGGATTTGGGACTGAGGTGAGACGTGGTCAGATTGTGGAGGGTCTGAGCTACTAAGTAGAAGTGTGGACTTGACCTAGTCACTGGGGAGCCTCTGGCGGGTGTTGATTTTGTTTTCAATGCATTTTTAAATTTTGGAGTAATTTTAGATTTATAGGAAAGTTGCAAAGATAAGAGTTCCTCCTCTCACCCAGTTTGTCTCTTATGTTACCTTACATTATCCTGGTACATTTGTCAAAACTAAGAAACCAACGTTGGTACGTTAGTTTAGCTCCAGACTTTATTCAGATTTTACCTGTTTTCCATTAATGTCCTTTTTGTGTTCCAGGAGCCAGTCCATGATCCCACATCACATTTAGTTGTCATGTCTCCTTAGTCTTCTGTGCTCTGTGAGATTCTGTCTTTCCTCATTACCTTGACACTTTTGAGGGGTACTGATCAGTTTGTAGAATGTCCTTCAATTTGGGTATGCCTGATATTTTCTCATGAGTAGACTGGCATTATGCATTTATGAAAAAATAGCACAAAGGTGAAGTGCCTTTCTTATCCCATTACATCAGAGGGCATACGATTTATCCACATGTCATCACTGGTGATGTTAACCTTGTTCACTTCATTAAGGTCATATTGGCCAGGTTTCTCCACTGTAAGCTTTCCAGGAAGTTTTCCCCTATTCACACTTCTCTGGTTTTTAAACTTTGTAGTATCGATTGTAGTACAATCGATGTTTAATGCAACTCTATTGGCCGGGTGATCGGAAGAGGCTGGAAGCAGTAAGGCCAGTAATATATTTAGGGCTGTTGGAATAGCTCAAGTGAGAGATGACAATTGTCTGAACTTATAGTGGCAGTGGCAGTGAAAAGGATTAGAAGTATTCAAGCTTTTCTGGCCAACAGAGTGGCTTATGGTAACTTTAAAAGAAACAAGACAAATCAAAATCACTTCACACCCATTAGTATAGCTATAATAAAAAAGTCAGATAATAAGTGTTGAGGATGTGGAGAAATTAGAATCCTCAAACACTGCTGCTGGGAATGTTAAATGGTATAGCCACTCTGGAATACCGTCTGGTAGTTCCTCAAAAGTTAAACTTATTTACCATTTGATACAGCAGTTCCTCTCCTAGGTATATACCCAAGAGAAAGAAAAAAGATGTACACACAAAAACTTATACATGAATGTTCATAGTTCATTATAACTAAATGGTGGAAACCACCCAAATGTAAAGCAACTGATGAATGGATAAACGAAATGTGGTATATCTGTACAGTGGAATATTTTTGGCCATAAAAAGGGATGAAGCACTGATATATGCTATAACACAGATGAACCTTGAAAACATTATGCTAAATAAGTCAGTCACAAATGGCCATATGTGATTCCATTTATATGAAATATCCAGAACAAGTAAATCTATAGACAGAACGTAGATTAGTTGCTTCTTAGGGCGAGGGAGTGGGTAGTGGTGGTGTAGGGACTGGGCCATGACAGGTAAATGGTATAGGGGTTCTTTTTGGGGTGATGAAAATGTTCTAAAACTGATTGTGGTGATGGGTGTACAACTCTGTGTACTAAAAGCCACCGAATTGTACACTTGAAATAGGTAAATTATATATGTGAACTATCTTTAAAAAATTATTACTAAAAAGTCAGGGAACACATGGTGGGGGGCTGCATCTATTCAAACTACACTCATTCAAGCTAAAGCGCTGGTGGGACATGCAAGTGCAGATGTTGAACACCTCAGAGGTGAGGCTGGGGCTAGAGAAATGGCACAATAAATCATTAGTGTAAAGGATTCACTTGGCAGAAAGCAAGGTACCCTAGTCATTTAGTCCAGTTTACTGAACATAGTAGTTCAAGGGAAGGTTTCAAACAGGACACCTTTAACATTTAATAGCACTGAGTTTTCCGAGGTTAACACAATTGAGGACTGACCCCTTCTCTAGCACTGGAGATAACACTGTGTTATTGAGATTAGCTGATGTCCCTCCTACACCTAAATTTCAATTACAATTGTCTTTACTTCCTGTAATAAAATGCTTTACCATGAGTAGCTCTGTTGCTTAAGTAATTTGCAGAATATTTGGGGGTGGAAGTTGAAATTGAAGATGGTACCGATTTAAAATAAATATTTTTGGTATAATTTACAACCTAAATGGATTTAGAATTAGTTTATTTCCTCACTGAACAAAATGGGTCAGGCCATAAAACTTGTGGCCACATAGGTCACCAGTTACCCTGTATTACTGTCCTACACTTGCAACACCCGTGCCTGCCCACTCCCAATGGTACTTGGTGGTATGAAGTACAAGTCAGTAGGAATTTCATATTAAGGATAATGACAGTTGAAAAGAATTAAAAAAAAAATTAAATGATTCCATCAACTGTTTTAATGATCAGGTATCCCTTTTTTGGCCTAGTGAATGTTCAGTTTTAAAATCCTGAGAAAGAGATGCTATGATGGTTACTTTTATATGTCAGTATGACTGGGCTAAGGGATACCCAGATAGCTGGTAAAACATTATTTCTGGATGTATCTGTGAGCGTGTTTTTGGAACAGATTAGCATGTAAATCAGTAGACTGAGTAAAGATGGCCCTTGCCAAAGTAGGTGGGCATCATTCAATCCGCTGAGAGTCCAAATAGAACAAAATGGCAGAGGAAAGGCAAATTTGCTCTCTCTCCTTGAGCTGGAATGTCCATCTTTTCCTGGCTGCAGACACTGGAGCTGCAGGTTCTCGGGCCTTCAGACTCTGGGACTTACACCAGTGTCCTCCCAGTTCTCAGCTCTTCAGACTGAGAGTTACACCATCATCTTCCCTTATTCTCAGGTCTTCGGACTCGCACTGTATTATACCACCGGCTTTCATGGTTCTCCAGCTTGTAGATGGCAGATCCTGGGACTTCTCAGCCTCTATAACCATGTAAGCCAATCTGCATAACAATTTTATATATATATATATATATATATATATATATATATATATATATATATGTATCTCCATATATATCCTATTGGTTCTGATTCTCTCGAGAGCCCTGACTAATGTAGGTACTCACAAATTACATAAGATATTGGATTCTATTTGCTGTTTTAATAAAATCATTTTTTCACAGAGTGTCAAGGAAGTAATTAACATGGTGTAATTCATGAGGTAGCAAGTAAATTCTTAACACAGTTGGCCCAGGGTTTCATTTGGTAAGTCTAAGTCCTGACCTTACAGCTATGAAATTCCAAGTTTGTGCCTGAATAGATGACTAAAAGAATAAGAATGATATGACCAACGATATGTATCATTTAAACTTTTATTAATAAAACAGAAAACTAAACTCAGCCAGCTGCTTTTTTCTTGCATCTAATCTGACCATATGCCAGAGAAATGATTCTTTATGAGGACTTAGGTGAGAACTGTCAATAAACCAGTTCTGTTGAAAATGGCATACTGAAATATCTAATAACGTTAGGTAAATGAAATTTAAAAGAGAACAAATAACAGTATTAAAAATCACAGGAATCTCTCCTTTAAATATCAGGGGCCTCCGTTAATAATCTTCAATGTAACTCATTGGCAATCATAAAAAATTCATCAAGTTCAACCATACTGCACAACCCCCAAAGGAAAAAACTGAGGGAACTCATGGGTAATTTTCACAGCTTCATTGTAAAGTCCAAGATCTGAAAGAAACAGTTCAGCAAACATTTAATCTACAGTGGAAAGCTGTAACATCAATTACTATCTAAAGAGTTATACCTATTTCTCTTTTCTCTCCCTTTTAGAGGTCAACTTGTTTTCACAATCCATTTCCTAAAACTGAGATATATATCATCATATTTATTTAACTATGGCTCCAAAAAATAAAAGACATGGAGTATAGGAGACCACCCATTTTGACATCCATTGTACAGGAACAGTTCTTGCCTGGTTGTGTTTTAGGTGCTGTGCATTATTTGATGCCTTTAATCTATATATTAAAATCAAACAAACAAAACTATTAACATTATTTTTGTTTACCCCATTTAAAAAACTTTTCTTTCCACAAATATTAATTAATCTTTGTTGAGTTTCCTACATACACAAGCACTGTTTAGAAGCAGGCCAAAATGTCCTCCCATTTTCCTTTGGGATCAGAAAATTCTATAGAAATTGAAAATGTAGCAGGACTGAAACTCAAGACCAAGATATATATATAGCAAGTTAAAAATAAAACTGTTTTCCTCCTAATTCCATGAATTACAGAATGTTTTATTTACCAAAAGGATGGTTATCTTCTTTAAACTGGACATAAGATGCACACATAATGGTTGCCTTGGCTGTTACTCTTCCAACTACTTCCACGATTCCAGAGATTTCTTCATCAAGCTAACATAAAGAACAAAATGTCAACTTGGTGTTATCACATTTTCAGTTGATAATTAACTTGGAAAATTTTTCTACAGTTTACTAATCTTTCATTTCATGTAACAAAATAATTTTAAAATTTATCAATGCAAAAATGGAATTATAACTTGTTAAAAAATGGTTGAGTACTTATTACTGTTAGCATGTCACTAGTCCTGTTACCTTTAGCAGTGGCTTCAGGTCCAAAGATACAGTTAAATGTTTAAGTTGAAGACAAAATCACTTAAAGATACTGAGAATGTCCAGCATTTCCACAAGGAGTAATTTGTTTAAAAGGACCCATTGAAAGGAACTTTCTATTAACTACATTTGTACAGTGTGTTCTGCATCCATTAACCGAACAGCATACAGATCTGTCTTCATAAAAGACCAAGAAAATATTTTTAAGTACAATAAACATAAAATGTAAAAACAAATAAGTGACAACTGAAAATAAATGAAAGGGGTGTATTAAAAAAATGACAGAGCCCAAAAAATCACTGGTTAGAAATGTAAAGGGAAATATAATGTAAGAAGAGGACAAATATTTGATTTTAGAAAGAGGGAAGTTTGATAAGCTGGTCCTTTATACAGCCACTCCAAGAATCAGAAACATGAGCAACAAACCAAAACAAGATGAAGAATTAATTATAATATACATAGAATTAATACTTAAACATACAGGCTCCATCAACTCAATAGTTCCATTTTTTCCTTCTCCATCAGAAAGAATAAACATTTTCCCAGTGGGATGAATCTGAAAAATAAAAAGATTAAAAGTTTGACAAAAGATGAGCAGATTGACCCAAATTTACTTAATCGATGCACACAAAGCAATTGTTTTTGAACAGTTTAACTGGTTCACATTATCGTGTGTTATCTTACATAACTGATCAAACGATGCCCAGTTAAATCTGAATTTCAGACAAACATTTTCCATACAAATGTGTCCTGTATTTTTATTTGCTAAATCTGGCAACCCTATGCTAAGAACAATTAAAGAGTCCATATTATCTAAAAGTGAGATCTACTGCCACCCATGATTTAAATGGTACATACCCCACAGAGGATATGTTTCTAAAAATTAGTTATGAGGAAGTAAAGAGAGAACTGGTTGTCAGAAAACCTGGGTTCTAGTCCTGTAAGACAGCGGCAGAGTGCAGTCAGATCTGGTTTGAATGACAGCTTTGCTACTTACTGCGGCCTTGGACCATACACTATTCCTAACCAATTTCCCTATCTGTGAAGTCCGAATACACCTATTTCAAGAAGATATATGACTGAAATAAACTAATAAGCCTTTATACAAAAGCTTTCTCGGTTCCCTGATCCCGACACTTGGGGCCTGCTTCTCACCAGCAGGATGAGGGGCTGCACTCTAATAATGGGGTAAAATAACAGACTGGTAGTGGATCAGTGAAGTACAATGTAAGAATGTTTTATGGAAAAGCGACTTCAACGAGAAAACGAAGTCTGAGAAAAGACGAAACTGCATAAAAGAAGGAAACAAAACTGGACTAGTTGTCAAATCTGGGTAACTAAAAAATCAGGAAGTAGATGGAGTTATGTCTATAATTTCCTTTAAGTAAACACAAACGAGGGTGGGACGCTAGAATTTAGAAAGGAGCGCGTTCGAAAACGTCGCGATTCCGCGTCCTAAAAGAAGCGCCAAAATAGGGCTGCAATGGTTAAAAACTGCAAAAAGTTCCCTTGTGAGAAATAAAGCAATGGGGAGCGCACTGATGCTATAAGGCTGTCCCTCCTCCTTCACCCTCCGTTACACACCCTGAGGCCGCCACCCTGACTGTCACGGAGCCCCTCCCCCAAGGAGCCCAGGGTGGTGAGTGTGCGCACCTTCTCCAGCCTCCCTACGAAGCAAACAGGCTGGTCTATGAACTGAGCTAGCATGCTGGCGTTGATGCGCACCTTGGGCGACTCCATCACGTCCACCATGATTGCAACGCAAGGCCGGCAGCCGGCAGGAAACTAACGGACAACTGAGACTGTGCGCCTCACGGACGTATACGGGGAGGATTCCTCCGAAACCAATCGGCGGAGACCAGCATTCTCGCTCCACCAATCAAACGCACGGAAATCTCGATTGCAATCGCGCAGTCCCCCGAAAGCGAAGAAAAAGGCAAGGACCCGTCCGGAAGTGAGGATCGGCTGCTTAGTGACGCGCGGCGTCCCGGAAGTTACCTGGGTCTTCCGCCAAGCGTACGTGGAGGCGGGGCTTGGATGGGGCGGGGCTGAGGCTCCCTGCTGAGGTCCCGGTCCTCCCCGCCGCGACTTAACCCCGGAAGCAGGGTGGCGGGCTCCTGTGCTGGTGCGGCGGGGGACTCCGGCGCGAGCCTCAGGTACCTCTTCTCGCGGGAGTCGCCGCAGCCTTACTGTTGCGGAAGAGAGAGGCGGGAGTGGGTACCTGTTCTCCCGTGGTACTCTCGGTGCTGCGCCACCAGCTGTTCGCATTTCCCCGCCTCCCCTCTTCCCACTTCTGCTTGGGAAGCGCGGGGTTCTTGCTGAATGAAATCTAGGGAGCGGGTCTCTTTTTGACGCCCGCTCTTCTGGAAACGAGAAGTGGGGTCGCCAGTGATTTTCTTTGCCTTTGTGAAGCTCCTGCGGCTCGGTGGCAGAGGGTCGCTGATTTACCGCCCCAGCTGCGTCACTTTCCTTCGTCAGTTTCCCCACCTGTGAGAGGAGGGGCCTGACCCCTTTACCTCTATAACCACCCTTTCTAGCCCCGACATTCTGTCCACACTGTGGAGGTGCGGGTTTTCTCACCTCACTGTTAGCAACGAATTGAAACATTTGGGAGTGGGTGTGGGAAGGACCACTGGGCTAGGAGAGGAGACGAATTTAAATGGTTGTTAGATTCTGAGCAGGTGCGTTTCTTCCTGAGACGTGATTTCCCTATCCGCAGAATGGGGAGGTTAGCTAACTCAGTGGCAAGGTCTCAGTTGACTAAGTTTTGTCCATATGATTTACGGACTCTTCTTAACTCCCCAGGAATCTTTTTCCCTATTGCTTTCCACACCTCAGGACTCTGGAGGGGAGAGGAGGAGGTGTGGAGGATAACGCGTTTGAAGGAGATTTGAGGGGATTCTTGAATCTCTTGCTGGCTCATGTGGCTGTTGATTTTGGGGGCTTTATCTTCCGGGATTTGATACCTGCCTTGCCAGTGATATTCCCGAATGAGTGCTCATAAAAAAAACCTGCCAACGGTGCTCCGGAAATTGGGGAAAAAAAATCGGGGGGGGATATTATTTTTCGGAAACCGAGTCCATCAATTTGCCTAAAGCCAATTCAGGTACGAATCTAGAGTCTCCAGTTTAGTCCCGCAGTTGCCTTAAGCTAAGAAGTTCCTGTTTGAGACGTCACGCGGCAATTTAAGATGGAAATCTGATGTGCCGTAATTAAATGATAGTTTGCATCTCTCCGTGTTTATTTAGCACTTAGCATCTATGTAAATATATTTGCCTTTTAATGTTGCTGTCACTGAAACAGATATGAAGGATTTCGTTAGCAGATGCAGGGTGCATGTCAGTTGGTGCATAAAAAAGTGGTTGTCGGTGCAAGTGAGCAGAGCCTCTTTTATATTCCGTGCAGAGCCTTAACATCTTCTCCATTTCAGGATTTGGAAACCAAGTTGATCGCATTATATAGGGTAGAGTACACATGAATATCTTTAATAGCAACTGTTTTTTAAAGAGCAGCCCTTAAAGCACCAGATGCTAATAGCGCTGTTTTATAACAGTTAAAAAACCACTTTTGCCTACCAAGAGCATCTTTTTTCTAAACAGGGAGATGAGCAAGAAGATAATTTAAAATAGCCTCTTGGATATTTTTTCAGTCACGTGAAATTTATTACGTGATATCTAATGCACAGAGAAGAGTATATATAGCTGATATGTGTAGTTTCCAGAGAAATGAAATGAGCCCATGTGGGCCTCTCATTTAGAGTAAGAAATGGAACTTCACCATTAGGGGTGGGCATCCTCAGTTAAGTCCTCCTCTCTACCAGCCAGAAAGAAACACTCTCTTGAAATTTGTGTTAAGCACCCTAAGCTTTTCTGTATAGTTTTATCACGCGTGTAGCCGTTCGTAAATGGCGTGGTACCGATTTATCCTCCTGTCAGGAGTGTAGGAGAATTCCAGTTGATCCACATCACCTCATAGACCAGGGTAGGTGGTAGAACATCAGCCATGTAGTCCCCATTCCAAGCAGCAAAGAAGTGGGCAGACAAAAGGGTCTACCTTCATGGGACTCAGCTCCCTTTAAAGAGCCCTCCCGGAAGTCCTTCACAACTTGGAGTTCTACTTATTAGGTTAAGAACTTTCCCTTCTATTCCTAGTTTAATAAAAGTTTTAACTGAGTGTTTATGGAGTTTGATCAGATGCATTTTTTTGCCTTGAGATGATTGAAATGAATATATTTTTTCAGTGGTGAATAACACTCACATTCCTGGAAGAAACACAACTTGGTTATGATATCTTTTATTCCGTATTCCTGGATTTGATTTGCTATTGTTTTGTTTAGGATTTTTGCATTCATGTTCATGAGTGAGACTGGCCTGTAGTTTTTCTTGCTTGTATATAGTCTTTGTCAGATTTTGGTATTATTAGCATTAGAGTAGTCTCATGAAATCAGTTGCGGAGTGTTCTCTCTATTCTCTAGATTTTGTGTAAACTTGGAGATACCTGTTCGTTGACTGTTAGGTAGAACTCACGTGTAAAACGTTCTGGGTTTGGTATAGTAACCTGTACCTTCTGCTTTAGGCATATCCCACAAGTTTTTCGTAAGTAGATGTTCATCATCATTAAGTTTTAAATATTTTCTAGTTTACAACCTATTTCTTATTTGATTCAAGGGTTGTTTTTGTTTCCAAATATATAGGTTTTATTTATTAAAGTTGTTTTGCTGTTAATTTCTAATGTAATTACATTATCATCAAATGGTATGGTCTGTCTGATACTAACTCTGTGAAAGTATGCGACTTACTTTAAGACATCAATGTTTTGCAAATGTTTCATGTATTCTTCGGAAAAAATTTGTGTTTTTCAGTATTGGATCAAACTTGTTAATTGCTGTATTCAGCAATTTCTATTTTCTTACCTTTTGTCTGATTAATGTCTCAATTATAGAGATAATTGCAAATGGTAGCATTGGCAGTTTCTCCTTGAACTTCTGATGACTTGTGCTATATTGTTTTGAAGATTTGGTTTTCACTACATACAAGATGAAGATTATGAAGGAAAATGGTGCGATGAAGTAGTGACTATCTCAAATCATGCTTTTTGCCTTAAAGTTAATTTTGTTGCTACTACTGTAGACACATCGGCTTTCTTTTTGTTAGAATTTGTTTGCTGTCTCTTTTTCCTTCCAGTACTTCACCTAAGGGAGGCAAGACTCATGAGCTTGGATGTTCATTTCCTCATCTCTTTGGTGGCTTATCAGAGAGCTGACCTGGCAGGTCTCAGCTCAAAGGAGGAGCAGACTGATACCAGCCTGTGGGCTCCAGCAGCTCCTTCCCAGCAAGGCGCTTCTTTAAGCAGTAAGCTTCCATTATGACAGAATTGCCCAAATATGTGGAGGCTGGATTCTTTTTATTTTCTTTAGTGGAAGTATAATTAATTTACAATATTGTGTTAGTTACAGGTGCATAAAGTGACTCAGTTTTATATTCCTTTCAGAATCTTTTCCATTATAGGTTATTACAAGATATTGAATATCGTTCCTTGTGCTATACAGTAAATCTTTGTGGCTTATCTATTTTATGTGTAGTAGTTTCTATCTGTTAATCCTGTACTTTCTTTTTTTTTTTTTTTTTTTGCGGACTCTCAACCACTGCGCCACCAGGGAAGCCCCCGTACTTCTAATTTATCCCTCCCTGCTTCCCTCTCCCCTTTGGTAACCATAAGTTTGTTTTCTATGTCTGAGTCTGTTTCTGTTTTGTATATAGATTTAATTTTTTTATTTTTTAGATTCCACATATAAGTGATGTCATATAGTATTTGTCTCTCTCTGTCTGACTTACTTAGTATAATATTCTTTAGGTCCATCCATGTTGCTGGAAATAGCAGCATTTCATTCTTTTTTATGGCTGAGTAGTCGTCCACTCTGTGTGTGTGTGTGTGTGTGTATACATATACTACCTCTTTTTTTCTTTTTTTAAAAATTTACTTACTTTTTGGCCGTGTTGGGTCTTCGTTGCTGCTCGCGGGCTTCTCCTTAGTTGCGGTGAGCAGGGGCTGCTCTTCGTTGCAGTGCACCGGATTCTCATTGTGGTGGCTTTTCTTGTTGCGGAGCACGGGCTCTAGGCGTGCGGGTTTCAGTAGTTGTAGCACGTGGGCTCAGTAGTTGTAGCACGTGGGCTCAGTAGTTGTGGCTCGCGGGCTCTAGAGCCCAGGCTCAGTAGTTGTGGAGCACGGGCTTAGTTGCTCCACGGCATGTGGGATCTTCCAGGACCAGGGCTCAAACCCGTGTCCCCTGCATTGGCAGGCGGATTCTTAACCACTGTGCCACCAGGGAAACCCCATACCACCTCTTTTTAAGCCAGTCATCTGTTGATGGGCATTTGGGTTGTTTCTATGTCTTCGCTATTGTAAATAGTGCTGCTATGAACATTGGGGTGCATGTATCTTTTCTAATTAGAGTTTTCATCTTTTCTGGATATATGCTCAGGAGTGGGATTGCTGGATCATATGGTAGTCTAATTTAGTATTTTAAGGAATCTCTGTACTGTTTTTCATAGTGGCTGCACCAATTTACATTCCCACCAACAGTGTAGGAGGGCTCCCTTTTCTCCACACCCTCCACAGCATTTATTATTTGTAGACTTTTTGATGATGGCCATTCCGACAGGTGTGAGGTGATACCTCATTGTGGTTTTGAATTGTATTTCCCTAATTAGCTATGTTGAGCATCTTTTCACGTGCCTGTTTACCATCTGTATGTCTTCTTCAGAAAAATGTCTATTTAGGTCTTCTGCCCATTTATTGATTGGGGTGTTTGTTTTTTCAGTGTTGAGTTATATGAGCTGTTTGTATATTTTGGATATTAACCCCTTGTCAGTCACATCATTTGCAAATATTTTCTCCCATTCCATAGGTTATGTTTTTGTTTTGTTTATGGTTTCCTTTGCTATGCCAAAGCTTTTAAGTTTGATTAGGTCCCATTTGTTTATTTTTGCTTTTATTTCTTTTGCCTTGGGAGACTGATCTACAAAAGTACTGTTGCATTTTATATGAGAGAATGTTTTGCCTGTGTTCTCTTCTAGGAGTTTTATGGTGCCATGTCTTATATTAAAGTCTTTAAACTATTTTGAGTTTATTTTTGTATATGGTGTGAGGGAGTGTTCTGATTTCATTGACTTACTTGTAGCTGTTCAGCTTTCCCAACACCACGTTTTGAAGAGAATTTCTTTTCTTCATTGTATATTCTTGCCTCCTTTGTTGAAGATTAATTGCCTGTAGGTGTGTGGGTTTATTTCTGGGCTCTCTATTCTCTTCCATTGATCTCTATGTCTGTTTTTGTGCTAGTACCACACGGTTTTGATTACCATAGCTTTGCAGTATAATGTGAAGTCTGGAATGGTTATGTGGAAGCTGGATTCTTTTTTTCTGGGAACACTAGTGTTTGGTGGATCATGAGTGCTTTGCCACTTCCGAGCTTGTTATGTTATCGCCAGTACACCTTATTTGATAGTTATACTGTGTGACCCTTGTGGTATTTGTGTCTGTGTTGGCCTGATAACTTTCAACTTTTCTGGGTCCTTATGTTTTAGGTGTTTCTCTTGTAAATGGTGCATATCGCTAGAGGTTTAGTTTTTCTATCTTTTGTCCATTTACATCGATTGTGGCTACTGATATTTTTGGTTTCATTTTAACAGTCATTTTGTGATTCCTGTGTGTTCTGCTTTTTTTTGTTGTTGTTGTTTATTTTTTTCTCCTCTCTTGCCTTCTTTTGAATTGACTTTTTGTTTTTATTTCCGTAATTCCACTTTATTCCTCTGTATTAGTTTGAATGTTTCATATTCTTTAATAAAATATTTTGTTGTCACGCTTTAACAAACACATTAAAGTCTAAAGTTACTTTACTCTGTGTCAAGACAAGAACCTACAACTCCACTGACCTTTTTCCAATTGTATGCTGTTGTCTAGAGTTTTAGTTCTATCTTGATTCCTTTTAACTCCCCAAATCAGGCATTATTATTATCTTATGCAGTTAATATTTGCTTGGAATTATTCATATATGTATCATTTTCTTCACTTACTATTTATTTTTACATCTCAACTTTTTTTCTGTTGTTGTTTCCTCCCCCCTTTTTTTTTTTGAGGTACCTTCTTCAGAAGTTCTTTCAGTGAGAATTGTTGGCAGTAAGTTCCATCAGTTTGTGTTTTTCTGAATATGGTTATTTCATCCTTGTTTTCAAAAGATAGGTTTATTATCTATCTACATAGAATTCTAAATGGACAATTAATTTCTCTCAAGACTACTCTGATATTATTTTACTTTTATAATATTTGCTTTTCTTTTAAATTCTGATTTTGTTCTTTCATGTCTCTGCTTGATCTTCAGTTTGTTTTTGGTATTCTGCAGTTATACTGTATAATGTATCCTGATGAGGAGTTCTTTTATTTAGTTTCCTGGTGAATATGTTGTGCTTTGTGAATCCGATAATCTTGTCTTTATCAGCACTTGGACATTTTCAACCATTATCTCTTTGAATATTGCTTCTCTCCTATTCTGTAACTCCTTTTGGAACTCCGATTAGAAGTAGGAAGGACCTCATGTGCTCTTGATCTCTGTTTTAGAATTCAATGGTTTTGATTCTTTGTTCTGAATTCTGGATAATTTTTTCTAATTTTCCAGTTTACTAATTCTTTATGCAGTTGTAAGTCATTTGATTTAATTTCAATACTAGTTTTTGTTTCTAGAAGTTCTGTTTGGTTCTTTTTACACATCTTAGTAGTTTTTATTGATACTCCTTTGTCATAGTTTTAGGTCTCCCTTTATTTCTCCATATATTACAGAATATAAAGTAAGTCTGTTTATGATCTAGTTTTGATATCCACAGTCTTGATGGGTCTTATTCTGTAGAGTTTTTTGATTCTGTTGATTCTTGCTTACTGTGGCTTATTTCTTTATTTGTACAGTATTTTTTGATTATGAATTCATGTTTCTTGGAACGTTTTTGTTGATTTTTTGGAGATTTAGTTTGAGGGTATTTTACTCCAGAGAAGATCTTTGTTTCCTTCTTCCAAAGATGTTTAGCCACAGACTTTGTCCTTGTTCCCTGTGGGACATGGATAATTAAAACCCAGGCTTTTAGCCATTAGAAATCAAAAGTGGCCACAGGGAAAATGTTAACTCTAGTATTTGCATATACCGTTGTGGATTTATAGATTCTTTTCTGGCTTCTATAGATTTTCTTTATTCTTTTATTGGGTTAGCCATACATTAAAAATACATATTTATATTTAAGACATTACCACAAGTACTCTTTTAGAGAGCCAATGTGGGGATTCTGTTAGTTGTTGAGGATAACGAGGTCTTGGTGAAGGTATAGTAGGGCACTGGGGAGTGGCGAGAATTAAGGATGAAGCTAAGTAGAGACCAGAATTTGGAATGTCTTCCTTATATGCCATGCCAAGGAGTTGAGCTTAATAGTGATGCTGGAGGAGAGCACTGGAAAGGGAGTGATAAGTTTGACATTTTAGGTTGAGTATTCTGGGTTCATGATGATGAATGTCTTGGAATATCCTAATCAAGTTGCTTTTGGTACAAGTAACATGACCTTTTTAAACAAGCTTAAACTTTTTTTTTTGATTGATTGTGGTAAAATGTACATAAAAATTGCCATCTTAACCATTTTTAATTGGATGGCTCAGTGGCATTAGGTACATTCACATTGTTGTACAACCATTGCTGTCATCCATCTCCCAAACTTTGTCATTATCCCATACTGAAACTCTCTGCCCATTATACAGTCTATGAATTTGACTACTCTAGGTACCTCATATACGTAGAATCATACAATATTTGTCCTTTTCTGTCTGGCTTATTTCACTTATCATAATGTCTTCAAGGTTCTTCTATGTTGTAGCATGTATCAGAGTTTCATTCCTTTTAATGCTGAATAATAGTCCATTGTATGTAGTAAATATTTTGTTTATCCACTCTTTATTTTGAGTACATTTGGGTTGTCTCCACCTTCTAGCCAGTTTACTTTTAGGTCAAAAGGAAACTGATTAGAATTATTTTGGGTTAGCTTGACTAGCCTAAGGTTTATTAGCCTTATAAGGAACTGAAGCTAGGAAGAGGAAAACTTTCAGAATCCAGACTGTCTTCTGTCTCTTTTGAGACAGAAGCAATTGTTGCTTCACTGTTTACATAGACCTGCATGGTTACCCCAAACTTTGTGAACGGCTCTTGGGAGAATCTTATTTGCCAGCTCTAGTCACTTGACCATACATCTTCCAAACAACTACGGTGTAGAAGGGGACTTGGGGAGGATTGGGTACAAACATGTTGGGAACATAGCAGGGTCCATTATGTTGGAAGACACCCAAGGGGGTTGCAGTAATCAAATTGGAGATGTTGGTGAGCTGAACCCAAGTAGGGGCATTAGGAATAGAGAGACACCAAAAGTTTCATGAGATATCATGGGGTTGCAGGACTTAGTGGGTGGGGGAGAGTGGATGAAATGGGGAGGGTGAAGTTAAGGTAACACGGTTCTGTCTCTAGCAGCTGTTTGGACCATCATGCTTTTTTCTGAGATGGAGAGTAGAGTAGGACACGTGTGCTGGGAAGATGACAGCCTTGGACACTGAAGCAGTACAGCACAGGGTGAAGGATATAGACCTAGATTAAATCTTGATACTTAGGTGACTTTGGGAAGAATTATTCATCCTTTCAGAGCTTCAATTTCTGTATAAACGTGGGAGATAATAAAGCTTCATGGGGTTATTTTAAGCATTAAATAAGATTTGCATGTGTAAATCCCTGAGCACAGTGCCTGGTTACACTAAGTACTTAAATAATAAATTGTAACTTATAACTGTTAGTAGCGTGAGCAAATTGTCCTAAAGTATCTGCTGGACATCTCAGTGATGATGAACGATAAGTTCGTAAAGCTGGAAGAAAACCCCAGCGTGCTTCCCCAGCAGGAAGGAAGCGTGTGGGCTTGTCTGAGAGTGAGAATCCTGAAGCATCTGGGTGACGGTATGTTTTGCCCAGCTCTGCTTAGCAGCCTGGATGGAAGAGACTGTGTCCTCTTACAACCGTTTGAGTGTTACCAAGATGTTGTCTATACTGTTCAACAGTTTCTTGTGGAAAATTATCGTCAGGGAGATATTTTTCCTCTTGATCTTTTGGTCTATATTTTCCATTCCTTGTATTTATTCATTGAAGCAGAGACTGGGGGAGCGGGCTACTTTTGTCTTCCTCACTGAACTTTCTATTGCAGGCAGCTTCTTGTTTCTGTGTCTAGTCCTGGAAGACAGGTGGTTGCACACGTTCCTTGGCTTGTTCAGTTCACAGTGGCTAACAGAAACTCATCATGTGTGGGTCTGCCAGGCCGAGATTGAGTCTTCCGTGGCTCGGACCGTTGAGGTCTGTGAATGAATTAGAGAATTAGGAGCAGTTTGTAATTCTTCGAACATGAAAGTAGATCTCTTTCCTGTGTTCTGCTCATGGAGCTTTTTCTGTCTGGGACCCTGTTTTACAAAGTCTTCCTTGGGCAGTTATAAACCATTGCCCTCCTTATTTTTCCCTATTGCTTGCCAAGGCCAAAAACTATCATCTGTGAATGGAGGTAGAAGATCTCCCAGGAGAAGGGGAGGGTCAAGGGAGGGAATCCAATTTTGCCAGACTTTAGAAAGAATTCCCATGCAGTGGGATGTCTAGCAGCCTATTTTTTTCCTGGTAGGTACAGCTGTGTTTTAGAATTAAGTTCAGGCAATGGGGATGGATGAAATACTTTCTCCATCTTCGTGGTTCACTCTCCTGTTGTAATAGTTTGCTTGTCTATTCGCTTATTCATTCATTCATCCTTGGATAGGATTTCAGAAGATGTAGCATGTGGCAGAGAGCACAGTAATGAACTCTTGGTCAGTTGTACTTCTTGGTCAATCCCCACTGATTGTGGAGTTCATGGACAGTTGACTCAGACTTTGGCATATGGTTGATAGTTATTGCCAGTTTTTTTCTTGTGTTTCTTTATGTGCATTTTGATGAAAAATTGGGAGGAGGTGAAACAGTCAGCTTTCTTATTTACTCAGGAGTCTGAAGCAAGTCTTCAGACAGGTAACAATATTTGACTAGACTGTTAGCAACTTGTTAGCCGCTTGCTTGGCCTGTGCTGGTTTTACACAGGACTCGGCACCGTGCTTTGTGCCCACTGGCCTTGTGAGAGGTGGTAGAGAGGCAGGCCAAGAGGCAGCAAATAGATTAGATAGTTCCTTGAATTTGGAGAAACTGCCTTGTTTGGTGTTGCTCTCTAGGGCCTAGAACTGTGCCTGGCTAGTATTTGGCCCTCAAAACATGTTGGTTGAATGAATTAAAAAGTGAGCAAATGAACAAACGACTGAATTTTAGAAGTTTGTTTTTATTTAGGAAGGAAATACTTTTGATGATGCAGTTAGATTGTACTGGAAGTCGAATGATGTAGATTTTTAATGGGCAATTGAGGAGTGAGTTTTTTTGGAAGATGTATGTAATAGTTCCTGTTGTGTGTTAGATGTATTGAAGTGAGCAAATATAGATATTTAAAGACCCACACTGAATAATGCTTTATTTTATTTTTAAAAATTCATTCTCTGTTTCTCTGTGCTATAGAGAGTTGTAAAGAGGGGTAATCTCACAATTGGTCTACTTTGTTCTTCCTTACAACTTTATTAAATAAATCACCTATTTAATAAATCACCTAAGGTATTTGTTTCATGTGAAGAGATGCTTTTTTTATTTTATTTTTTATTTATTTATTTTTTAAAACATCTTTATTGGAGTATAATTGCTTCACAATGGTGTGTTAGTTTCTGCTTTACAATAGAAATGCTTTTGTTAGAGTTGCCTGGGGTCTTTTTCAGGGTGTATTTTCATTTTAGATTTACAACATTGAACACAGTGGTTAGAAACTAGTACTTTATTGGTGGGTATCAGTGTTATTTAAGCCAAAATCAAATTTTTGTGTGTGACAGTTACGTAGAATTATACTTGTAACTTTTCTAAAACATAAAAATATATAATTGTGTCATTAATTTAGAGGAGTCGGGATAACACTAAAGCCTCTAAATTACATTCTTCATCAGTGAATGAGACCAAAGTGGTATAAATTATAAGCACGGTTTGTTATAAGCTCTCAAAGGCAGCAACTTTATCTTCTGAACTTCTGTCTCTTCACACTATTTAACATCCTTCTTTAGAAAAAAAAAGAATGGTTTTTGCATATCCTGAATTAAAAAGAGGGAAGTTTTTGTTTGTTTTAATAAAACCTCGTGAAATTAAGATGGCTTCTGACTAGAATGCATCACATACTAGGTGATCGCACCCATCTACAGAGGAGTAGTTTACAACAAAGAATTATCTGGTCTAAAATGCTAAGAGTGAAGAGGTTGAGCAACTCTGGTCTAATGTAATAGGTGATTTCCTCTCCCCTAAATTAGTAGAATCAGTGGAGACTTCTTTATGCTATCCTATTTTTCATTTTATGAGTAAGAGACAGTAGTAGAAAAAAGCAGTCTTTATTATTGCCAGGCTGCCATTCTTGATTCTGAAAATAATAGGGTAGTTAATTAAAAGGAAAACAAAACCCCCAAATCCAACAACAGCAGCAAAACTTCCCTGATGATTCTGATAGAGGCTTTGGGGGGTGATAATTTACAGAGCAATGGAGGAGAGTAAAATTGTCTGAGATCTCTTTTACCTTAGTGAGAATGTCAATTTTCAATGATGGAAAAGGGATCTGAGAAGAAAGAAGGTTCTGTTCTAAAATTTTCTTGGGCCAACTTGTGACTTTTCAGAATAACTTTATCATGTGCTTGAAAAGCAGTTCTGCTAGAGAAAATTAGTAATTCCAGATCATGTAATGCTTCCATGATAGCAGGATTTTATTATTATGGTGACAACGAAGATTGCAAACGGTTCCTGGTGGTAGGTATCTTGCATGGGAATGAGGAGTAGCTGGCTGTTGAGATTATCAAATGCAACCCGTTGTTGCTCTCCATGGCAAATAAAGCCAAGTGTTAAAAGTCATCAAGTTGCGGCGATAAACTACAACCCCCTCCCCCCATTGCCCTCAGTACTCTTTTAACCTAGGATTTCCTGTATTATATTTAAGGATTTCATGTTTGAATCCTACGTGTCCCATTTCTGAAAAGCTTTTCCTGCCTTTAATATAAAGTAAAATAAGAAAAGGATTTAAACTGTAAGAATAAAAAAGAAAAAAGCAAAAAACTATAAATTCAAGGAAAAAACTCCCAGCTTCGCCCCTGTTGAAATCTATACTGTGAAGTTCTTCAGAGCTCCTCTGCACTCTTCTAGAACCATCCCTTGCCTATTCTTTATAATCATCAATTTGTAGCTTGAGGTCTTCCAACTTTTTAAGTATTTTAGATGTTCTGTTTTGGCTGAAAATAATACATGTTTAATGTCTCAGTTTGCTAAAAGCAACTATATAGTATATAGGGAAGTGAGTTTTATTAAATCATGTACCTTCAATTTTTAATGCCTGTTATATATGTTCATGATACCACTTTCCAGTTAGGTGACAAGTGAAAAGGTTAGGAGTGATAAATTAAAAGACAGACTCTCTTAAAAATGAGATTGCCACCATTGCTTTGTATTCATCTGGGTTTGTTGTAAAAGCTGCCCTAGTGTTCTGAGGGCATCTCTGAGCTACTCCAGATCAGTGGAAATGAAATGGAAATATGAGTTCAAGGAGAAAATAGAACAATGTCAAATTTCCTGCTGTTAGAAAAGAAAGAACTTGTTTATATATTTTAAAATGGCTGATGGTGGATATTAAAATGCTGTGGTGTTTATATTACATGAGATAAATTTAAAAGAATGATAGTTGTTTTATTTCAACATATAAATGTAATATGCTAGAAACTACATTCTCTGTAATTTTCAATGTAAAGGTTTACATGTCAACTTAAAATGTACAAGAGAGCGCATGATTTTACAAAATTCTTTTAGCGAGTGTGTGAGCACCAAAGTAGGATTAGTGTCTTTGAAACTTTTTTGTCTCCAACCTAAACATGAAACGTGACATTTCATGTCAGGACCTAGTACATGCACCCACAAGCAAAAGTTCATAAACATTACTGACCACATGTGACACTCTCTGATAAACTTTTTGCTTCTCCTTTTCTTTTTTTCCTTCCTCTTTTTTTCCCCCCTATTTCATTCTATTCAAAGATGTGGTCATGATTCACTAAATTGAGTTTATTTCCAGTAAAGGGTTGAGACCTACAGTTTGGAAAACAGCTGTAGATCCAAGATTCAGTTCGTTTTTATTTTCTTTCCTGAGTGGGTTTTGTATTTTGGCGGGGGGGTAGGATTCTGAGCAAAAATCAGAGAGACGGAAATAAAATTTCTATTAATGCTTTAGTTCATTGGCCTTCAAACTGTTCTGGGAGCTCATCTGCGACATCAGTTGAAATGTCTTTCCTGGCTCCCCTCTTGCTTATCCTCTTGGATGCCTGTACCTCTCACCCATGACACCAATATCACAAACTTTCAAAGATAAAAAACCCAGATGAATGGAAAAACGGGGAGAATATTTGGGTAATCCTAATTGGTAGTCTGAAGGTAATGGATACACTTTAAAAGAGGACAAAATCATCTCCCTCATACAAATAAAAATCTGTCAGAGACTTATTAACTCATCAGTTAAGGAAGAAATTAGTAGTATATTACAACTGGTTCAAAAGAAAACTCAAAATATCACCACACAATATAGTCAAATAAGGGAATGTTGAATTTATTAATTATTGCAAAACTGGTCACTGTCCCTAGGGTAGCATTATTGCATCCTGTGGATAGGGATTATTTGTATGACTATCAATTTTCTGCAAGTTATTAACTGTCTCTACAGAGTTGTAACATAACCGAGTCAGATAAACAAAGGTAGAGATAACCAGGACAGACGTGCTAGAGTAATAGCCACTAAATTCCAAAGTCTTTTACTGTTTTTCCTTATTCTGATTAGATTTAGGCTATTAAACTAGGTCTAAAACTTTGACACCTGAAGGCCAAATCCAGTTTGAAGAGGATTTATTCAGTCTGCAGAGTATTAAAAATTTTTTTGAATTTGTTGCTATCATCTAAAAACTAGGTTTTTACATAATAGTTGGATTTCTAGTTTGTCTTGAAAAATCAGACTTGGTGACACTGGGCCCACATCCCTTCATGGAACAGTGGTTAGAGCTGCCAAAGGTACTTAAAAAAATTTTTTTAAAAAATCTTTATTTTTGTAGAGTTACCATCTGATCCAGCAATCTCAGTCCTGGGCATATATTCAGAAAAGGTGAAAACTCTAATTACAAAAGATACATGTACCCCAATGTTCATAGCAGCACAACTTATAATAGCCAAGACATGGAAGCAACCTAAGTGAATGGATAAAGAAGATGTGGCACAATGGAGTATTACTCAACCATAAAAAAGAATAAAATAATGCCATTTGCAGCAACATGGATGGACTTGGAGATTATCATACTAAAAGAAGTAAGTCAGAAAGAGAAAGCCAAATATCATATAATATTACTTATTTGTGAAATCTAAAAAAATGATACAAATGAACTTATTTACCAAACAGAAACAGACTCACAGACACAGAAAACAGTCATGGTTACCAAAGGGGAAGGGGGTGGGGGAGGGATAAATTAGGAGTTTGGGATTAACAGATACACACTACTATATGTAAAATAGATTGCAATAAGGACCTACTGTATATAGCACAGGGAACTATATTCAATAATGGAAAAGATTCTGAAAATAATATATATATAAACTGAATCACTTTGCTATACACCTGAAAGTAACACAGCACACAGTAACATAATAATACAGTTTTCTTGATTGTAAATCAAGTATACGTCATTAAAAATTTTTTAAATATTTTTTATTGTAAAACAATATATGTTGTATGACTTAGAAAAAAGCAAATACTACCAAAGAACTGTAAATTAAATATAAACTGGTCATGCTTCCTGGTAACAACAACTATTAGGTTTGGTGTATATTTCTCCATATTTTTTTCCTAAGAATGTACAAAACTTACCGGCACATACAAAATAGAAATTACCTTTATAATTAGAAAGCCTGCTAGTTTCATTTTGAAAAAGCAAATAAGTTAGAAAAAGTACTAGAAAGGATGAAATAGTATAAAACACATACTTCAGCTAAAATGTTCTCTCTCCAAGAGGCCTGGGTGACAGTGAGAGCAGGAGTTCTGAGTCCAAGGCCCATGGTCCCACACACAGGCATCAAAGGGAGGGATCTTCAGACAGAGGCAACCTTACACCTTCAATTTACATTCTCCAGAGGTTCCTAGATGCATTGGGACCATCTTGGGTGGTGGCCAGGAGTCAGTGGGAAGATGCCCTAACCTCAACCTGGTCCTAATTTTTTTAGTGATTTTTTTTTTTTTTTTTTTTTTTTTACTTTGGCCATAACAGCAAATGCAAATCTGATTCCAGGCTTTCCCAGCTCAAAACCTTTCAAAGCTCTTTCACTGGTTCCTCATAAGCCTTGTTTTGGTGAAGGGCTCCTCCTCGTGGCTCCCTGGGCATCTCCCCCCTCCCTAGAGGTGCCATCTGTAGACCAAGCCTGCACTTTCCTTCACTCCTGTCTCAGACTGGGCTGGTTTCACTCTTAGTTATATGCCTGGCATTTCAATTTACCCCCCTGGATTATACTGAAGAGGTCAGTTGTTTCTGTAGTTTTTTTTTTTTTTTTTTTTAACATCTTTATTGGAGTATTATTGCTTTACAATGGTGTGTTAGTTTCTGCTTTACAACAAAGTGAATCAGTTATACATATACATATGTTCCCATATCTCTTCCCTCTTGCATCTTCCTCTCTCCCACCCTCCCTATCCCACCCTTCTAGGTGGTGACAAACCACCTAGCTGATCTCCCTGTGCCATGCGGCTGCTTCCCACTAGCTATCCACACTACGTTTGGTAGTGTATATATGTCCATGCCACTCTCTCACTTCGTCACAGCTTACCCTTCCCCCTCCCCATATCCTCAAGTCCATGCTCTAGCAGGTCTGTGTCTTTATTCCCGTCCTATCCCTAGTCTCTTCATGACATATTTTTTTTCTTAGATTCCATATATATGTGTTAGCATACAGTATTTGTTTTTCTCCTTCTGACTTACTTCACTCTGTATGACAGACTCCAGGTCTATCCACTGCACTACAAATAACTCGGTTTCATTTCTTTTTATGGCTGAGTAATATTCCATTGTATATATGTGCCACATCTTCTTTATCCATTCATCTGTTGATGG
>NC_041218.1:63137832-63172081 GCF_002837175.3 Physeter macrocephalus
AGATTGCTTTTGCTATTTGGGGTCTTTTGTGTTTCCATACAAATTGTGAAATTTTTTTTTCTAGTTCTGTAAAAAATGCTAGTGGTAGTTTGATAGGGATTGCATTGAATCTGTAGATTGCTTTGGGTAGTAGAGTCATTTTCACAATGTTGATTCTTCCAATCCAAGAACATGGTATATTTCTCCACCTATTTGTATCATCTTTAATTTCTTTCATCAGTGTCTTATAGTTTTCTGCATACAAGTCTTTTGTCTCCTTAGGTAGGTTTATTCCTAGATATTTTATTCTTTTTGTTGCCGTGGTAAATGGGAGTGTTTTCTTAATTTCACTCTCAGATTTTTCATCATTAGTGTATAAGAATGCCAGAGATTTCTGTGCATTAATTTTGTATCCTGCTACTTTACCAAATTCATTGATTAGCTCTAGTGGTTTTCTGGTAGCATCCTTAGGATTCTCTATGTATAATATCATGTCATCTGCAAATAGTGACAGCTTTACTTCTTCTTTTCCTATTTGGATTCCTTTTATTTCTTTTTTTTCTCTGATTGCTGTGGCTAGAACTTCCAAAACTATGTTGAATAAGAGTGGTGAGAGTGGGCAACCTTGTCTTGTTCCTGATCTTAGTGGAAATGGTTTCAGTTTTTCACCATTGAGAACGATGCTGGCTGTGGGTTTGTTTCTGCAGTTTTGAAATGTGAAACAATATAGTCGAGTTAACATTTTAGTCCTGGTACGACAGCCAAGTATAATGTTTTTTAAAAATTTGAAGAAATGGGGGTATACACATCGGTTTGGTGATAATAAAGGGGTGTATTTTCATAATATAATTTGAGATGTTAGAGATCAGGATCTCAATCCCTGAACTTCTGTATTTTCAGTTTGAAATACCACTGATGTTTGTAATTTCAGCTACCACTTACATGCTAACAGCTCCCAAATTCCAACCCTATTCCTTTCATTGGAGCACTAGGTCCTATTTTTCCAACTGCATTTCACATATTTCCATTTGGACCAGTCATTGTTTCCCTGCATGTAAACTTGTCTGAAATGGAGTTAATTTTTTTCTTCTCTTTTTTTTTTTTTTTTTTTTTTTTTTGCGGTACGCGGGCCTCTCACCGCTGCGGCCTCTCCCTTTGCGGAGTGCAGGCTCCGGTCGCGCAGGCTCAGCGGCCATGGCTCACGGGCCCCGCCGCTCCGCGGCATTGGGATCCTCCCAGACCGGGGCGTGAACCCAGTTCCCCTGCATCGGCAGGCGGACGCGCAACCACTGCGCCACCAGGGAAGTCCCCTTTTCTTATTCTTAATATCACTTTCTTTACTCCCTCAGGCTTGAAAGTTCAGTCGTCTTTTAGTAATTCCTTTCCATCAGTATTTTGTAGAGTTGAGAGTCACTAGGTCCTGTTTCATATTTCTGTACACACCTTCTTTTTCATTCAAACTTCTCACACCATAGTCCAGTCCCTTTTGCTACAACGTTCTAACTTCATGGCTCCACTCTCTCAATCAGTCTCTCCAGCATTTTATTTTATTTTAATTGAAATATAGTTGGTTTACAATGTCATGTTAGTTTGAGGTATACAGCATGGTGATTCAGTTATACATATATATATACATATATATATTTTTTTTTCTTTTAGATATTTTTTTCTATTATAGGTTTTTACAAGATATTGAGTATAGTTCCCCGTGCTATACAGTAGGTCCTTGTTGGTTATCTATTTTATATACAATAGTGTATATATGTTAATCTCAAACTCCTAATTTATCCCTTCCCTTCTTTCCCCCTTGGTAACCGTAAGTTTGTTTCCTATGTCTGTGGGTCTATTTCTGTTTTGTGTATCAGTTCATTTTTATCATTTTTTTTTCTGGATTCCACATGTAAGCAGTATCATATGATATTTGTCTTTCTCTCTCTGGCTTACTTCACCTAGTATGATAATCACTCGGTCCAACCATGTTGTCTAGCCTATTGTTTTAAATTTAATCTTTCTGAAACACTACTTTCCTCAAGATCCTAGACTAGAAAATAATATTAAGTGAATCCCGGTAAGCCACTCTCGATATTCTAACATTTTCTTGACTTAGTAGCCCTTTTAATAATTTGTCTCTTCTTTTGTAGTCTTCATTTCTGTTGCTTACCTCCATGCTTCTAGTGAGGTTAATCTCTCTGCTGTCTCCTAAACACTCTCTGTTCGTTGTTCCTGGTGATCCTTCTTATAGGAGAGGCCTTCCTTCTCTTCTTGGTTTATATCTGTGCCCATCAGATGAAGTTAAACTCAAGGCTACCTGTTTGTGAAGTATAACAGGGCTCTTCTCATTCTCATTGAGCCTTCTGGAATGTTTTATACTGTTTATTGCTGTTTTGGGTAATATAATCTTGTCTTTCAAGATTAAAACTATCAAGATTAAAACTATTAAAACTATCAAAAGTATGGGACCATTGTCTTTTTTGGTATCTCTCGGAAGAAATTAGGAAACTTGTTATCTAAATTTGTATTCCTTTTGTCTAACCATGCAGTTCACAGCCCACCACACAGAAGAAGAGGAGGATTAAACATGGTTCAGGATTTTAGTTTTTCAGCAGTATGAAATTTACATATTTATTGGATTTTGACATTGACACAATGTGAAGAAAAAATGTGTGTATATATATTTTTCTTATATAGTTAAGTGGCTGCTGTTTATCACCCCCACATAGACATTTCAGTCTTTATGACATATTTATATTGTCAAATAGTCTGTTGAAATTGAAAGAAGGTGATCAAATTTAGAAAACCAGGTTACCTTAATCCTTTTGTCATGGGTAATATCACTTAAAAGGTAAGTCTTAGAATAATAGGAAAAAATAAATATATCACTTGTGCTGCCTTCCTGCAGAGCAGCAGGATCTGTGCTGCGTAGCGATCAGGGTCGCTTTCTATATGCAGTCTGCGTGCCATTAAAAGTGAAGACACTGTCCTTTTATTTTTCAGTTTTGTGTGAATGTATAGAGAAAGAAGTATCTTGCTTTGTATACGAAGACTGCATTTGTAACACACACAAAGTCGTTTAAGAGATTTGAGACAATTTTACGAATAATTGTGAACTACCACATTTATATAACATCTAGAATATCAAGCTAATAATGAATTTTTAAAATAGCTTTATTGGGGTATTATCAACATATGGTGAATTGCACATGTTGAAAGTGTACAATTTGATGAGTTTTTACATGTCTATATACCCTGAAACCATCACTGCAATCAAGATAATGAATATATTTATCACCCTCAAAAGTTTGCTTGTGATCCTTGGTAATTCCTCCCTCCCACCTTCCCTCCCTGCACCTCCCATTCCCCAGGCAACCACTGATCTGCTTTCTGTCACTATACATTAGTTTGCATTTCCTAGAAGTGTTTTGTGGTCTGGCTTCTTTCACTCAGCTTGAATTTTGAGATTCATGCATGTCATAGCATATCTTAGGCCTTCATGCCTTTTTATTGCTGAATAGTATTATGGATATGCTACAGTTTGTTTATCCTTTTTATCTGTTGTTGGACATTTGGATTTTTTCCAGTTTGGGGCTATTACCAAAAAAGCTGTATAACGTTTGTGTACAAGTGTGGACATATGCTTTCATTTTTCTTAGGTAAATACTTAGAAGGAGAAAGTCTGGGTCATATGGTAGGTGTATGTTTACGTTTTTAAGAAACTGCCACAGTACTATATTATTACACCTACCACAGTGTATAAGAGTTCCAGTTGCTCCACATTTTTGTCAACAGTTGGCATGGCAAGCCTTTTAAATTGTTAATATTTTAATAGGTATGTAGTGTTATCTCATTGAGATTTTAATTTGTATTTGCCTATTGACTAATGATGTTGAGCATCCTTTCATGTGACTCTTTGCCATCCACATACTTTTTTTTTTTTGCTTTGGCTGTGCTGGGTCTTCGTTGCTGCGCGTGGGCTTTCTCTAGTTGTGGCAAGTGGGGGCTACTCTTCGTTGCGGTGTGTGGGCTTCTCATTGTGGTGGCTTCTCTTGTTGCGGAACACAGGCTCTAGGTGCATGGGCTCAGTAGTTGCAGCACGTGGGCTCGAGAGCATGTGGGCTCAGTAGTTGTGGCTCGCAGGCTTTAGAGCGTGGGCTCAGTAGTTGTGGTGCACAGGCTTAGTTGCCCCGCAGCATGTGGGATCTTCCCAGACCAGGGATCGAACCCGTGTACCCTGCATTGGCAGGTGGAGGACTCTTAACCTCTGGATCACCAGGGAAGACCCACATATCTTCTTTAGGAAAATGTCTGTTAATAGCTTTTGTCCTGTTCTTATTGGTTTGTTTTCTCATGATTGAATTTTAAGAATTCTTTATATATTCTAGACACACGTCCTGTATCAGATTTGTGATTTGCAAGGATTTTCTCCCAATCAGTGTCTTGGACAGTGAACTCTTCATCCCCCATCCATATGGAAGCAGTTCCAGGATTCCCATGTTTGGGGAGTAAGAGGCATTCTGGGTTGGGTCCCAGCTTAGCCAGGCAAGAGTGTTGTTGCTGGCTAATAATGGATTTTTAAGAATAAATTTTGATATTTCACCCACTTATAAAATGTAAAATTTGCTTATTGTAGACAGTTTTTAACATGCTAAAGTCGTACCTAAGGAAATGAGGCTGGAACATGCTTGATAACTCCAGGCAGAAGAAGGCCACTGTCAAGGCCATGTAAGTCAGAAGCATGAGTACTCATGTCTTCCCATATACTCAGCGGGGGGCAGCAGGACTGTTCCAGGCCTCCTCCACTTTGGGGATGGAGCTCCTAAATTCCTCTTAGTTTTGCTCAGGATTGCCTCCAAAATGGGGTAGTTTCAGTTGCTGTTTGTTCCCATAAATATAAGTTGAGTGCTGCATTTGCAGTGCCTGGTCAGTATCTGGCCTAAGCACTTAATAAATACTCATAAAATATAAATATAAAGTAAGTGAAAGTCTGGAACGTGGATATTGTGGAATTAGCAAATATCTTCAGAACACAGAGCTGAGCAAGACTTGGGAAAGTAGGGATTTAGAAAGACAGAAATGGAATTAATCAAATGTGTTTCACTAATATTAGGAAATAATAAAGTCCAACACAAATGTCTTGTTAAGGGCTCCTTGTCTTTGGTGCTTTGTTGATGAAAAGCATTCAGTTTTGGTACCAAAAAGACTTGGTTTAAAATTCTAGCTCTGCTGTTTACTAGCCATATACATTTGCATCAATACTTAACCAACTTTACTTCAATTCTTTCACTTACACATTGTGAATAGTTATGTGTACCTGGCGGAATGATTGTAAGATTATGGGAGATAGAGTCTATAAGGCATTTAGGTACAGTGCGTGACACATCGTAGGAGCTCAGCAAATGTTAGTGGGGTTTTAGTTACCCCCGTTCTCTTTCCCAGTTCTAGTCTTAGGTGGGGAAAGGAAATCTGGCTTCTGGAGTGGTGACCTAACCATGCAGCTTTCTTGCTGTGGGAAGATCTTAGAATGGTATTGCCGGTCCTGCTGGGATAAATTTTTATACCACCTTGTGTGTGTTTTCAATGGTACAAAAAATATCATGGTATAAAGATAATTTGATTACAGATTTTAGTGTCTCAGGACATAGTCTTTTCATGCATGGAGTGATTACTGTAAAGCTATATGTATGGTTAGACTTACTTAGGTACCTAGTGGAATGAATCATGAATGTCAGCAGCAGTATAGATGGTGCAAGGGAATCCCAAGACCTGTATTGTAAAATTGGCACAGCGTTCCCATGGAAACGCATCTTGAGGTGACTGTTGTAGAGGAAGGAGTTAAGGCAATGGTCAGGCTGGCAGAATAACAGGTGCGAGGGTGACTGGTACTTTCATAACCATTTTAGAGCAGTTACCAATGGATGTTTGTAGCAAACTAGTCTTTGCTGCCATTCTGAGTTCTTTTATACTGTCTCTACTACCTTTTTCCTATTCCTGACCTGTTTCTTCCGTGCCTGGATGTTTCTTGACTCTTGGAACCTAAGTTCTCTCTCCTTCTCGGATATGTTTGGAATTTTATAATGTTCTAAAGTGACAAACTGTAATATTATGCATTGCCACATAAGTCATACTGTTGGCAACCTGCTGCAGCCTATTTAAGCCTGTATATTGTTTAAGTTTGATTTTTTTTTAGGTCATGAAAAACTTAAATGCTTCACTTAATTATTTGAATCATAAGTTCTCTACAAAACACTTGCATTCAAAAGGGATTCCGGCACTACAGCTGAGTTTGGTCTGGCTTTTATAACAACGTATCTAAACGTTGGGGGGCTTGAGAATGACTTATCAGAACCGCTTTTGTGATTTCTGTGTTTGTTCCATTTCTGTCTTGTGGCCAGACATGAAAAGGTATTGGAAATTTGAGTCCTTCTATTAAAGGCTTTTCTTTTATATGTTAGAAAGGAGCCACTTTTTAAAGGGCCTCTCTCTGTGGCCACAAAGCTCCTTCTAGCACTCTAATGGCATGTGACACAGTGAACCAAGCAAGCAACATGGCCACACCTACCTCCAAGGAGGGTAGAAAACTGCAGTTCTTATATGTCTCCTGATATAAGGTGGAGAGCCAGTGAATGGCCCTAATGATTCCGTGGTCACCATATACTCAGTTCTCTTTCCCTACGGTAGACAGAGTGACTCACCCCTCCCCAAGGGCAGTAACCCAAATGGCTCCATTCAGTCATAGCATCATGCTCTAAGTTCAGTATTTCTTCATCAGGTCCAGATGTGGCACCTCTTGTTGTAGAGACTTCATGAACTAAAAAGACCAGCAGTCTGTCCCTTCTGTCCCCTCCGGTAACTGGGAAAAATAACTGCCCAAACCACTGTCATCCAGAAAGGGGAGGAATGGGAGATACACAGCAGTCACCGAGTGATAGCAATTCTGGAATCCCACTGAGCAGGCATTTTGGGGGATCCCCGCCTTGGATTGGAGAATGTTCATTAATTATGTCCAGATTCTGCTTCTCAGGAGAGCCCCACCCCCAGTCCCATGTTCTCCAGGCACTCCACCCAAAGTTTCTTCCTTTTCCAGTAACTTCCTTGGCTACCACCGAAGTAGGCACTGGAGAATAGACCCTCCTTGGGGGCTGAGCAGTTTTCTCTGGCAGCTTCCTGTCTGCAGCATTGTTGTAAATTTCCAACAGTCAAAGTCCTCCTTTAATTCAGACTTGTCATTTTGGCAGCACAACTCTCCAAAAATTTTGTTGGTTTCTTATCTATTTGATTATAATCAGCTTCATGTATCTGTAGCCAGACCTACAATTTTTGCTAGCTGTAACTCTTAGATTTGCTACATTTCTCATCTCTTTCACCCTTAAATGTGCCCCCCCCTTTATTTATTTGAAGGTATCTTTTCTCTCCTAGGCTTCAGGTGGACACCGATCCCCTTCGTCTCTTTTTCCTGACCCATTGTAGCCTAAGAATTTACTGAGTGCCACATTCATCCAGACTGAGGCTTTAGTATCAGGTGTGATGGCTAGATCCTTGATTTGATCCTTACCCAGATTGAATTTTAATCATCTGTTGTTCCTTCAAAGGCTTTCTCTGTTTTAGTTTTAACTATTTGGGATTGAGAAGTTAGTTGCTTCTTCCAGTCTTTTAAGTCTTTAAGTTTGAACTTTATTGTCTTACATTCCTGCTTATAAACCAACCAGTTCTTTTCTGATCTCATTTCTCTCTTGCATGGGTTTCTCTTTATCTTAGTTATTTTTTTCATCTCATTCCTTGTCTTTTCATCTTTTCCTTTTGCTTTTCCATCTAATCTTGTTTTTTTGGTGTTTTTGTTTTTGTTTTTTTACCAGTTTCATACAGGCCATGTCTCCTTGTATTCTCTTGAGGGTGCCAAACTATTTCCAGACTTTTCTTTTGGCTTCATCACTATATCCAGTAAGCTCAGCCTTTGAGGATTTCAGAGGTGATTCCTTTCCCTTTACTGAAATATTTTCTTTTTCACATGGCTTGTGTTTTTCTTCTCCATTTTTTATTCTTTTAAAAAGTGAAACCTGCCAGATGTGCTTTCTGTCAACAAATTGGCTCTTTTACCATCCACTCCGATCTACAACTCAGGGCAGGTTGACCTACACAAATCCTGGTGCAATTCTCAGTTTCTAGAAGCATCTTGCTCAGATAAAATCTTTACTTATCCTCCCTGCTTGATTTTCTGGTGGGTGGAATATATGAAACTGAAATGTGGGGCACTTGTGGCCACCAGGAACTTTTCTTTGCTGTCTCTTACATTGCTTTGCTTATAGCAACTCAGAACGTGACATGTCCTCCCAAGTTTCCTTCATCTTCCTTCCCAGTTGTTTTCTAAGAGTTGTTGCCCTGCCTGAGTGTACAATGCTGAATGTACAAAGATGGGAGTACACAGAGAAGAGAGGGTGTGTGTGTGTGTGTGTGTGTGTGTGTGTGTGTGTGTTGGGGGTAGTGCACAATAATCTCACCAACACAGATATTTGCACTTATGGGAATTTACATTTGGCTACAATTTTACAATGAATACAGTCCTTGAGTGTCTGAATCAGATAACCAACTCTAGAGGGTGTTTGTAGTGCCTTCTTTTCTTTTTTCAGGTGGCCTTAGTTTCATGAGGCTTAAGGTAGTTATGGCATGACAAGAAACCTGGACAGGATTTGTTGTTTTTTTTTTCCCCTTTCCTCAGTCCAGTGTCCAATTTATGGCTAGTGAGATCCTTCCAGATTCTGGTGTTATCTGTTGACTTGAGTTTTACTTGTAGTGATTTCTTGGGTTATTTCCTGCATGTTCAGAAATCGAGAGAGGATGAACACAGTATTTCAAACTGGAAGTCCATGCTCCTTAATTTCTGGTTTTGTCTTCTGACACCTAGAGAGGGCTTGTGTTCTTAAGTTTGGGAATAGAATTCCTAAAAGTAATTATTGTGATATCTTTATATTTGGCTTTTAAAATTTATTTGGCTGCGTCAAGTCTTAGTTGCAGCACGTGAGATCTTTCAATGCAGTGAGAGGGCTCTTTGTTCTCTCCAGTTGTGATGCGCAGGCTCCAGAGCACACGGGCTCAATAGTTGCAGCACGCAGGCTCTCTAGCTGTTGGTGCATGGACTCTAGAGCACGTGGGCTCAGTAGTTGCAGTGCACAGGCTTAATTGCCCTGCAGCATGTGGGATCTTAGTTCCCTGACTAGGGATCGAACCCATGTCCCCTGCATTGGAGGGCGGATTCTTAACCACTGGACCACCAGGGAAGTCCCTGTATTTGGCTTTTTACTAAGAAGGGTAAGAGTTTTACGGTTTCATCTGAATTTGATATTATGTAGTGTTTCTATTTCAGGTAACAGAGGAAGCAGCAATGTTTCACTTCTTCAGAAAGCCTCCGGAATCTAAAAAGCCCTTGGTACCAGAGACAGAAGCAGATGGATTTGTCCTTTTAGGTGAGTCTTTTTAGGAAACAATATCATAATTAGATGAATTATTTTTCCTTTAAAAGATTACTTGAAAAGTATATAATTGATTTTAAACATTTTCCTATTAATTCCAGAGTTAGTTTATGTATATGAAATCTATAAAAATATAGGTCATCAATCACTTAAAATATTGTCATCAAGTCAGACTCTTCTTATACAGTACATTGGTTTGGATGTGTCCTTCAAATTCAATTTATAAAATCATCCTATTTTTTCTATCCAATAAGCTAGTCAACCTTTTTAATTATGAAAAAGCAGAAGTCTTGATGAATCCTTGATAAATTCGAATTCTGTTTTATAAATAGCACCAAGCCTTGCTTCTTAAATTAGCATCAAAAATTAAATCAGGCATCCAATAAATAGTTGCTGAATGAGGTTAATTTATTTCTTTTATTGAAGTGTAGTTGATTTACAATATTGTAATAACTTTCAGGTGTGCAGCATGGTGAGTCAATATTTTTATAGCCTATACTCCATTCAAAGTTATTACAAGATAATGGCTATAATTCCCTGTGCTGTACAGTATGTGCTTATTGCTTATCTTTTTTATATATAGTAGTTTGTATCTCTTAATCCCGTACCCCTGATTTGCCTCTTCCCTTCTCTTTACTTTTTGGTAACCACTAGTTTGTTTTCTGTATCTGTGAGTCTGTTTCTGTTTTGCATATACATTCATTTGTATTATTTTTTAGATTCCACATGTAAGTGATGTACAGTATTTTTTTTCTCTGTCTGCCTTATTTCACTAAGCATAATACTCTCCAGGTCCATACATGTTGCAAATAGCAGAATTTCATTCTTTTTTATGGCTGAGTAATAGTCCTTTGTGTGTGTGTGTGTGTGTGTGTGTGTGTGTATATGTATGTATATATATACTTCATGTTCTTAGTCCAGTCGTCTGTCAGTGGGCACTTG
Source organism: Physeter macrocephalus (assembly GCF_002837175.3). Classification (NCBI taxonomy): domain Eukaryota; kingdom Metazoa; phylum Chordata; class Mammalia; order Artiodactyla; family Physeteridae; genus Physeter; species Physeter macrocephalus. The sequence goes on from NC_041218.1 coordinate 63,148,215, forward strand.
GGTTGTTTCTGTGTGTTGGCTATTAAATGGTGGTGCTAGGAGCTTTGGGGTGCATGTATCTTTTTGAATTCGTGTTTTCATTTTTTTCCGTGTATATAACCAGGAGTGGGATTGCTGGATCATGTGATAGTTCTATTTTTAGTTTTTTGGGGAACCTCCATACTGTTTTCCATAGTGACTACACCAATTTACGTTCCCAGCAACAGTGTTGAAGTACACTTTTAAATCTAAATGTGTTAAATAGTGTCTCCTAAATGTTAAGACTAGTTTATTTTCTATTATAAAATTAATACCTGCTAGTTATTAAGATTTTAGTGGCTTTAAAAAATATTTCTTGGGCTTCCCTGGTGGCGCAGTGGTTGAGAGTCCGCCTGCCGATGCAGGGGATACGGGTTCGTGCCCCGGTCCGGGAAGATCCCACATGCTGCAGAGTGGCTGGGCCCGTGAGCCATGGATGCTGAGCCTGCGCGTCCGGAGCCTGTGCTCCACAACGGGAGAGGCCACAACAGTGAGAGGCCCGCGTACCGCAAAACAAAACAAAACAAAACAAAAAATTTCTTTCAACCAAATACTATGCTCTTCCCAAAGGGAATTCTGAAAAATAACATTTCTTTCATGTCATTGTGTCTTTCCCCCAAGGAAGAGATTTCCAGTCTTTACATAGTTCTTCCCAGCAGTTCTCTACCAACAGGGTGGTGAGGAGGAACCAAAACCCAGAGTCCCCTTGTGAAACGCATCCTCTTCTACTCTGGATTTCCTCCCGCCAAATTCAGCTCCTTCTCTGAGAGGATTTGCATGAACTCATAGAGTGTTTGCTTCTGGTGATGTTTCTCAGGTGTCTCCCTTTCCAGATTCTGGTTTCCTGTCTCTTCTGTCTTTATCTTGGCCCAGTCATCCCAGAGTCCCCTGGCATTGGCAAATGGTCTGCGTGTCTTGAGGAGTAGAAGATGGCTCCTTGGGTTTACGGGTAATCCTGAACCTTCGGCTTAGGCTCTCTCGGCCTCTGACCCCACACATTCAGAAGGGTGGGTGGGTGGGGCTCTGCCTCTTCAGCCCTTCCCTTTAGGATCTGGTCTCTCACAGTAAGGATGCAAGGATTTTACCCCTCTGGCCCTCTTCTGTTTCTGGGCCTTAATCTCTGGGAGACCGGAAGAGAGTTTTTCTCATGGCTGAATGTTACCATAGAATATCCCACCTTTTCCACAGTCAAATTCTGGCAGGCCTGTGTGTTTTTCTGTATCTGCTTCCTGTGGCCTGGGACAGGGGCAGTAGCTAGAGTGGTCAGAGTTATTTTCTCTCTGACCAGATCCCCTACGTCTGAGGTAAAGTAGTGGGGCATAGTCTGACCAGGGTTGGTGGCTTTTCTGGGGAGCCTCCTGACTGGGATAAAGTGGGGTGCCATGGGCACAACTGCTTCTCTGGCCCTTCTTACAGTGTCAGGAAATTGTGCCTTGCCTTCTAAGTCAGAACTGGCTCTGTCAACCCCAACTTCTGTTTCAAAAGCTGCCAGCGTTGCTTCCCTTTCACCTGCTAAATTAGCCCCACTAACAGAAAAACTTCAGGGATGCCTCTAGTCTCCTGTATAGTTTCGGCCTCTTCAGGAGTTTCACAATAAATTCTTCTCTCAGAAATTTGCTTCAGCAAAGCCTGGTTTTCCAAACTCTGTTCTGTATTCTTCATTTTAGAACACCTCTGTAATCTCAACACATATGCAGAGAACTGTGCTCTTTTCTGTTGTTTCATGATTAGAAATCCACCTTATTCTCTTTTTTTATCAAATAGGCATTTAAAGGCTGTGAGTCTAGTGCACTGACATGTCTGAGAGCACATACAGCTTCTACAGCTGGACTTCGTCGTGAACTCTCGATACGTCTTCTTCACCTCTCTGGCTCTGTGGCCTGCCCCTTTGCAGCATTACAGAGACAACTTTTAACCACAACTGAAAAAACCCCTGGTGCTGCTGTCTCTAAAATCTCCTTCAATGTCTGGTAGCTTGTAACTTGAAGATGTTTCATTGCCTGTCTTGTAACTGCCCAACAGGGGCCCCATTCCCATGGTATTCTGCCTTAGCCGGTGAAGCTTCTGTTATGGACCTTTCCTTCCTAGGAAAGACTAGTTTAAGAAGTGGTATTTAACTGAGCCTCAGAAGACAGAAATGTCCAAATTTGCTAATGCTTGAGGGAATTTCTAGCAATTAATTACTCTCATATGCTTTCATGTCCCACCTGCTCCATCTGATATATCTACGCTATAATGGTGCATTTTCCCAAAAGCCTGACCTGCTGTATTTTCAGGAAGTTTTCCTAGGGCCATCTTGGACTAAGCGGGATTGGTGTTGACTCCTCTACCATAGTCTTGTGGTTGGGAAATCATGGTGAGGCATCACTTACCTCCCAGTCCCAGGATTGTGATTTAATTTCAGATGCCGCTGGTAGTGCACCATCATTCAGATGATCCAAGCAAGAGCAGACTCCCAAATGTTGGCTGAAGGCTTCTGGTCCGTCAGCTGCCATGTCTGCTGATGCTTGTCTCTGTTTAGCGTTATTTTTTCCCAGGTGCAAAGCTCTACTGCCCTCTACCATTTTCCATGAAAAATCCTTGTGTACCTACTGTTCTGTGATCTTAGTTACTCTCTTGAAGTTTTGATGCTGTCAGTCAGCATCATGTCTGGGTTCTCACTTCCTCTGTTCTTCTCTTTTCATCAGTAACACCATCTCCCTTCTTTCTCAGGAGCACCGCAGAGACTCTACAGTGAGTTGCAGGTATAATGCTGACTCGAGCCAGACCCCTTGGGTTTATATCCTGGCTCTACAATTTACTGGAGTTTCCATTGTAGGGGAGGCAAAACTTTACCTCTCGCCTCTTAGAGTCTCTGGCTGGGCCGGAGAATTAAGTAGACATAGGACAGATGAAAAGAAGAAAAGCATATGGATTTTTACATGTACATGGGGGCCCCCACAGGAGAATGAAGACCCAAAGATGTGGCCGAACCTAGGTTCTCATATACCAGGTTGAGCAAAGAGGCAGTTGTGGAAAAGTAACTAAAATATGTGGGGATACTAAAGGAAGATGAGGGTTATTTTAACAGTCTCTGATTTTGTGGAGTTCTCTTGCCCCTGACTCTCCATCTTTGGTGGTAAGAATGTGTCTTTCCTACTGGCATTTTCCATAGGTTTCTTTTCTTTTTTCTTTTTTTAAAATCTCCTGCTTTCAGGAAGAAAAGGGGAGGTCAGAGTGCCCTTCTTGCACCTGCTATTTTTCAAGTGCCTTTGGCTCAAAATAATTCTTATGCCAAAGTGGCATTTTGGGTTGGTATATCTGCTACCCTTCATCATTTGGGGAAGCTATGAAACCTCCAGGGTATCATTTAGCTTATCTAGAAAATGAGCATGATAACAGTACCAACCCAATAGGGTTATTGAGGTGATTAAATGAGTTAATGTGTGTAATGTACTAAGAACTACCATGTGAGTGAAGTGGTTGTGTTATCTCCACATGCAGGGGAGGACTAAAAAGCTAGAGCTAGTTCCTCTAGCTTACATAGAGCAGATCTGGAGTTAGCCCAGGCATTCTGACTTCAGAGCCTATCCTCTTAACCACTAAGCTATCCATCGCTTTTTTTTTTTAAATAAATTTATTTATTTTTTGTGTGCATTGGGTCTTCGTTGCTGCAGGAGGACTTTCTCTAGTTGCAGCGAGCGGGGGCTACTCTTCGTTGCGGTGCGCGGGCTTCTCATTGCGGTGGCTTCTCATGTTGCGGAGCACGGGGCTCTAGGCGCACGGGCTTCGGTAGTTGTGGTGCGCGGGCTCAGTAGTTGTGGCTCGCGGGCTCTAGAGCACAGGCTCAGTAGTCATGTGCACAGGCTTAGTTGCTCCGCGACCTGTGGGATCTTCCTGGCCCAGAGCTCAAACCTGTGTTCCCTGCATTGGCAGGCAGATTCTTAACCACTGCGCCAACAGGGAAGCCCTCCATCACTTTAAAAAAACAGGTCATATTATCATTTTAGAATTTAAGACATTAGTGACATTTTAAGCTCTTTTAAAAACATTTAAATTGTGTTCATTAATTTTTAAAAGACAAAGTGCTGTGCTTTTTTATTTTTATTTTTTTACTAAAAGAGGGTTGGTTGTATTATTATTCATAAAGTTTGGCTTTAATTTTGGCTGCCCCAAACTTTTCACTATTTAATATTTTAAACATTTAAAACTATTGCATAAAACTCTAATCTCCTTAATGAAGTTGAGGTTGGAAGATGGTATATAGTCAGCCCTCTATATCAACAGATTCTGCATCTGTGGATTCAACCAACTGCAGGTTGAAAATATTGAAAGAAAAAAAAACCCAGAATGTTCCACAAAAAGCAAAACTTGAATTTGCCATATGCCTAGCAACTATTTACATAGCATTTACATTGTATTAAGTATCATAAGTAATCTAGAGATGACTTAAAGTATACAGGAGGATATGTATAGGTTACATGCACATATATGCCGTTTTATATAAGGGACTTGAGCCGCTGCAGATTTTAGTATTGGGGTACTACAGAAACCTAAGGACAACTATACATTGTTTAATTAGTAAAATATCCTTCAGCAGTTAAGGCCTTAACTGAACTGACTGATAAAAGTCAGGATAAATTATTAGGAATATAGTTAATTATCTTAAAAAACAGGATGGTAACCTCTTTTTTTAAAGAAACTGATTTGTTCTAAGTTGCTTTTTCTTATCATATGGTTCGATATTGACATATATAATATCTGCTTAGTCTCAGAGCATACTGTGTAAAATATTTTGAAAAGTACCAAGTAGGTCAAATGGTAGATATGAAATACTTTTATTAACATGACCCCATACTTTGACAAGTGTGTTTTGGTTATCATGTATCCACATAGCTTTCTTTGTTCTTATGTACAATAGATATATTGCAGGAAAATAAATGTATATAAGTGTTTTTGTGTGTTTATTAACTTCTAAATGATACAACTAAGTAAAGACTTAGATTATATTTATACCAACAACTTCTTATCAATATGAATTGTATAGAATCTGTTAGATTATCATTTTACTTGGCCTTTATAACGTATTTCTAAAAAGGTTAAATTATGTTGTTAAAAGTATAAATTATTTTTCCCACCTTGAGAATACCTCTTCCTCTAGGCAAGCCTTCGTGCTTAACACAAATAAGTTTTAGGTCACAGTTATTAGATGGCATTGCTGAGTTGCTGAAGTCAACACCCCATGACTTGAAATTGAGGGTCCAGGCAGAGCCTGGACACGTTTATTGATAATAGGAATATCTGGGCTGCTTGTACACATTTAGCTCACTTATGGACAGAAAGCTTTTTCCCTGTAAAGGTTTGCAAAGCTTTTAGCCTTTGTAAAATGTCGAACGTGCTGAATAATAATAAGGAAAAAAAAAAGCCTTGTAGAAAAACATCCTTTCCCTTGTAACTAGTCTCTAGTCTCATAAGAAGGTACTATTCGTTCATTCAGTAATGAAGTTGTAGTAATCCTCTAGGGTACTCATTTTACACAAAAACAAATTGCAGTTTTCATTTGCATCACTGGGTGGCGATTTTTCTTAGTCTTACACTACTGTTTAAAACCCCAGCAAGGCTGGTACTATTTGTAATTACCAGGGTTTTCTTCTGTTATGACATGTTTAATTGTACTTTTAAGACATTATCTTTAGATTGATTACAAATTTCCTACTGTAGTATGCAACCTCATAGTTATTTTAAATTAGGAAAAAGGGTATCTGTTGCCTAGGTGTTGGCATATAACTCTTTCCAAAACTAAGAGAAAGGCATGAATTAGCTTATTATATTACAGCAAAAAAAAAAAAAAAGCAAGAAAGAAAAAATGGAAAAATAACAGCAACCGGAAAATCCCATGGAAAATAAAATGAAAAAGAATAATTTGGATTACTGTTGTGTGTTCACTAACATTGGTGACCAGATACTGAATATAACTCTGGAGCAGGCAGAATGAAATTGGACAAACACTATTATATAGATTAAAGGAATTGGGTTATAGTACAGCTGAAGTTTATTGTGTTTTTCAGAATATGCACGTGCCTCTTAAAGTAGGGCATAAGAACTTCTAGTTTCCATTAAGCTAGTTATTTTGTAAAACTGATTGACTTTAGAATCAGAATTTAGTAACTCACAGCGGCTTGGATTTCATCTTTTAAGTATTAATATTGAAATATGTACTTTAGTCTCACCTTCTGTTTTCCAGTTTAAATGATAAATGAGATTTTGGGAAGTAGTCGGTTATTTTTAAGATTGTCTCCTACTGAATTCCTCACCGTGGGTATCAGTGAAACCATGTATACACACTAAAGTTAAACTCTCACATTTTTAAATGGAACTTTTTAGATAATCTCTTCATCTGTGTACTCTTTCCTTTATTTAAAAGTGGAAATCTAGCTGTGTATAATAAAAATTTACATAAGGGACAGTAAGTCACTTTGATTCTGTCTAGGACTGAAGGCTTTAATTAAAACAACAATGACAAAAAGTAAACAGATTTTCACCGTGTGCTTTCTATTTTTACTCCCCATTCTTACAACAGAAGTATAATGAATCTTTAAAAAAATGGTGTTTATGGATTAAAAAAGCAACTGACCCTATTAATAACTCTTTACCCATGTATTGTGATATCCAGAAAAACTCAAATTGCGGTGAATTTACTTGGCAATCTTTGTGTTTTTACCCTTGACCTTTCAGTTCTAAAGGAGGTGTGCCAGGATTTTTCAGCTAACTTCATGCAGCTGTTTATTTTCCCAATAAGAAATGTGAAGTCATGTGTCTAATGGATAGAATTAACAGAATTTTCACATTCGTTGATTCCTAATTCTGGTTCACCTGTTAATCGAGCAGCATTCAGAGGTGAAACCATTAAGGCCTGGCTGTTCTGTGTGGGGTGTACCACCCTGCCTTGTCTCCTGAAGGGTGCAGGGTGAGAGGGAGCTTCATGGGGCAGGGAAGCGGTGTCCACTGTGCTGAGAAGCAGAACTGAGCCCTCTGTTGCACATAGTTAGTTGTGAGGAAGTCACTCATTCTTTATTGGGGCTCAGTGGACTCAGCCGACTCAAATGTAAATTAGGGATCTGTCTCCCTAACTCAGTGGATCTAACCTTCTTGTGATTTAGGGGGCACTTTGAAAATATACTGGTGCTGGGGCCCCATCCCTACATTCTGATTAGACAGGCCTGGGGTTTGGCCCAGACACTGGTATTTTTTTTCCAGAGTTCCCCAGATAGTTCTTGTGTACATGCAGGGCTGAGAACCACTGCAGTTCACTCTCTATAATTGAGTAATTGTATACCATCAAATAACGTGATAAGACACTTTGAAAAAGACCTCACAAAAATACAAAGTTACAGTTTCTCTTCCACTGCAGTTAAGACATAAACAAACAAACAAAAAAGCAAATAAAACCACAAAATTTCTAGGTTGAACATACTTCCTTTCAAACATTAAATAAAGAGCAGAAAGCTTCAGAATTCTAAGGAATGAAATCTTGTTTCTTAAAGTAATATATTTGGAAACTTAAAAAAATTTTTGTAATCAATGAAGCAGTTGAGAAGCATTTTGTTAATTATATAAATATGAATTCCAAGTGGCTTATGACTCTTTTTGTCTTTAGCCATAAGGCATCTAGAGTGACTTTAGGTAAAATTATTTGACAGATTAATACCTGTAAACTCTTCAGAGCAATTCTGAGGTATGTTTTCTTTGAACTAAAACCATCAGGCAGTCAGATTTTTAGTACACTTCTTTGGGAGTAGTTGACTGGTTTACTGTGGTACTGTTTCCTAGAAGGCACTTCTTCAGTACAATATCAGTAGGGAAAAAAAATTTAAGTGTGCACACCATATTCCATAAATGGGTTTCCTATAGTATTTACTCAGAGGCTTTCGTAATGTTATATCTTCCACATCTGAGACTATTTAACTGAAAAATTGTGATGAATAGCTTTTATATTTTGACTTACAGTCTCTTCTTATTTCATTCTGTTGAGGAAATAAATAATGAGGATGAGACTCTAAGTAGAATGTACAGTATGAGCTTTGCAATTTCTACTAGTATTTCAGATAGAATAGGAAGACCTAAATATTGTCTTCCTAGTAATCTTAATAATACTACAATATTCTTTTATATTTAAGTGGTTGTCTTATTCAGTATCTGTTTTATCCCATTGAATGCAACCAAAACATATTATGAAAGGAAGAGTTCTTATTGAGGTCACACAGTAATCTTTCCACATGTGGATTTCTGAAAATGTGTCTTCTTCTTTCATTATATCATGATAGAATTATGGTGTTACCTCATAATAGCAAACTAATCCAGAATTATGGTGTTACCTCATAATAGCAAACTAATCCTTTAGTAAACTAATCCAGAAGAAAAACTTCTTAAACTAGTGTAAGATGGTCTTATTGTAGTAATCATCAACATTCTTGAGCACTTTCTCTGTCTCGGGCACTCTGCTCCTTGTAGAAATGCTGCAGATTTCTGGGCCTGACCCATACCTAGTAAAACAGAATCTTTGAAACTATAGCCTAAGAATCAGCATTTTTTAAAAAAGCAATGCAGGTGATTTTTATGCATGCTGATATTTGAGAATTGTTGGAGTAATTCTCTTATAAGGTGTGGTAGGGGATCAAAACATTTTCAGGCAGTGGGACAGACTGTGTAAAGTATGTAGATTCAGAGGAATCTGGGACATATTCAGGGCCAGTAAAAAGTTCTTCAGGAGAGAGAGGATATGTTAGGGCCACTGATGAGGAATGAGTCTAGAACGGTGATTTTCAGTGGGCCTGTGTGCCATTCCGAGATATTAGAATTTTATCCTATTGGCAGTAATGACCTATCAGATATCTGACCATTTCAAAACAGTGAAGTAGTGTTTTGGTTTTTATTTTATTGGAAATTTATTAATGGAAAAAAAATGGAGATAATTTAACAATTTCATCCAGTTGAGAATTATTTGTTAATGAAAACAGTGATCATCTCCTGAATGTATCACTGAAAAGGTGTGCCTGTATATTCATACTTGATGGACAGGATATGACAGAGAAACAACACACGGTTGAACTGTATGGGGCCATCGTGCTGCAAGTCATTCTGTCAGACACCTCAAGTTTCACCTTTTCCACCTTTTAGTTTCAGCATGATATAGGGGCAGAAACTACTAGTTGTCCTTCAATATCTGTTTATCTTTCTTTCTTAGTTAATAGCATTTTTATCTTGCCATGTGGCCATTTCGCAGTTAGACGTGGAATTTTGATGCAGTTTCTGGCCAGTGTGATATAAGAAGAAACGTTGTATTGCAGGTTTTAGGGACCTTTTAAAAACAGCTGGTATGGGCTTCCCTGGTGGCGCGGTGGTCGGGGGTACGCCTGCCGATGCTGGGGATGCGGGTTCGTGCCCCGGTCCGGGAGGATCCCGCATAGCACGGTGCGGCTGGGCCCGTGAGCCATGGCCGCTGAGCCTGCGCGTCCGGAGCCTGTGCTCCGCAACAGGAGAGGCCACAGCAGTGAGAGGCCCGCGTACCACAAAAACAAACAAACAAAAAAAAACAGCTGGTATGTACCTTCCACCTCTCCCCTGTCGCTAACTTTGCTCACGCTGGAGTGTGGATGTGATGATTTGGTAGAGGTCTAGCCGCCATCTTGGACCATGAGGGCTAGACTGCATTGTGAGGGTAACTGAAGAATAAGCTGGGAAGAGCCTGGGTCCTTAAAGACTGTGGAGTTGCCACAACAGCCCTGTGATGTGAGAACTCCCTTATGTGAGACAGGAGCAAACTTCTGTTCTGTGGGAGTCACTGCTCTGCTGATATTTTGTTATTTGCGGATGAACCAAACCCTAACTAATGTACGTGCTGAAATGGAAATCATAATATTTGGATTCTAAGTTCCATCATTTTCTTGCTGTGTGATCAAGCAGGCTACTTACCATTTCAGCCTCATTTTCCTTACATATAAAAAGTTAATAACATTATGGATTCCTCATTACATTTTAAAGAAGAAGAATGAGAGGGAACTTTACACAGACTTCTTCATAGACAGAAGTGAGTACTAAGAAGTTTTAATTCACTTGCTAATTCTGATCAGCTCAGTGAAATGCTTGGGCGAATGATTCTGAGCCAGCCTCTAGGTTTAGCTGGAGAGAATGTTGTGATCCTTAGTTTATGTTGTAGGCAAGGGAACGGTAAGTTCCCTACGAGTGCCCAGTATAGGTCTTTCCTCCACTTCCACTGGAAGGCCACTGTGTGCTTCTGCAGTGAGTGCACCAGAAAGTTCATTCATATCCACTAAAAGCTGAAATGTCTAAAGTGTGCATTAACTAGTGGAACGTTATTAAAGAATTGAGAATTGCTGCTACACTCTAGTTATCAGTTAAGTTAGAAACTGATTCATTCCCTACAATTGGTATTTCCATCAAAAATGGCATATACTTTTATGGCTATACATGTGTGTGTATGTATGTGTGTGTGTGTGATATTTTTAATGAAATGTATTAAGTATACTGTACTGAAGCCTTACGTCATAGTATTAATGACTTAAAGATGTCATTGTTCTGAGATTTTTCAGTATTCTAAGTCAAATAGCTCAGCTCTAAACTTAGGGAATGACTTATTTTTATTTCTGGCATCTATTATTTCCTGATGCACAAGCTGAAAATATGCTTGGCAGCACCAAAGGAAAACTGTAACCCTTAAAATAGTTTGTTGATGGGTTGCTTACTTAAAGGAATTGATAACTGTGAAAACCAGTGAGCGTCCTAGTTGCTATCACTATGTTAGGGGTTCTTAGCCATGATGAGTTTGAGAGCCTGAGGGGAGTGATCTATAAGCCTCCCGAAATTATAGGCAAAATATTGTATTTGCATTTTTGGGTGAGAAGGGTCTCTGAATTTCATCAGATTCTCAAAGATCTGTGACCCTAAAAAGGTTAAATAACCACTTTTCTAGATGTTGCTATGTAAACTGATGTTTACTAGCCACTTGGGCTATGGGATTGTAAGGTATTTTTATTTTAATGTCAGAGATAGCATAGTCATTGTCAGAGGCAGGTTACACACCATTGGCCACTTTTACTAGTTTGGCTTCAGAAAATAGAATGACTTTTGAGCAGCTAAATAAAAATTAGGGAAGAATTACCACTAGGTGAGATACACAGCAGATGAGTGACGTCTGTAAGGAGGTTACAATCTACATCACAAGAGATACAAAAATAGAAGTGAAGTAACAGTACAAAACAATAACATCAAACACTTAAGATATTTGATAGAATGACTTGTACCGTGATGGTCCCAGACAGTTCATTAGTTTGACATTGTTCCTCTGTCTTATGGTATCAACCTGGTGTGAGTATACTTGCATACTTTTCCAGTGATGCATTCAGGACATGGTGGTGCAGTTAGTTTTTTCATTAAAAAAACTGAAAAATAGGCAGATGATAATGGATATGTATAGATCCCAAACTGTGGTTGGGGCACCTTTTTACTTGTTATTTTAAACATGTGATCAGTAATTAGTAATGATGGTTTGCTCTTGGTTTGCCTCTGCATGAACCTCTCAGTGTTCTAACCAGGATATTTTTCTGCTCCCAGGCCCAGGGCCCAGTGTTTCCTGTGTGCAGAGCGCCCGGCCTGCTTCACTTTGTCCATACCCTCTTGCAGTCAGATCCCACATGAAATTTTGTCTTTCGCTCTCTACAGTTTCTAGATAGCTCTGTCTTTGATCTCATAGTGTACATTTTCTCCTATCATTTATTTGCTTCTTAATCACATAGTACATTGTAGCAGCTGCTAGGTTATAGTTTTGTAATGTTATTTAAACTTTTAAAAAATGTTTTGCCACTTGGATGGTAACCTTACGGATCGCTCGTCTGCTGTGTATCTTATGTAATAATCAGCACAAGGACTTCCATAAAGTATATCCTTCATCCACTGATTGTTAACAGATTTTGGAATGACTTCTAAATCATTTACTATTTGGTTAGAAAACTTGGTAATGTGTCCTGTTAAGGTGTTTTTCCAGTGAAAATATACCTGTGTTTAACTTATGTCACCCATCACCTGGACTTAAATTATACAGATTTTAGTTATTATATTAATGCAAACTGAATTAAGCATTTGGAGCAGATTTGCCTACCCCAAATCCATTCTCCCTCCTTCCATACTTCAAAGTATTCACCTTCCGCTGCACGATCACATGATTCAAGAGATACTGGCTTTCCTCCTAGCCGTGGGAGGGCAGTTCTGATTTGTCTCAACCAGTCAGGGTGGCCCAGTCCACCTTGCCAGCAGTTAGTTTCAGAATGGGCACCTGTGACAATTCTGACTAATTGGACATGAAGGGCTCATAGGCAGATACTGCAGAGACAGCCACCCCTTCCCTGGCAGCTGTTTTATCTGGATGAAATGCCTGATGAGGTTACATCCACTGTTGCTATCTTCGCTGAGGGGAGGTAACCTAAGACAGATGGAACATGTTGAAGATGGCAGAATAAAATGAGGAAGCAGCGTGGTCCATGATGACACTGCTGAACTGATAGATTTACTAGCCTGGGAACTGTTGACCTCTGGGCTTCTTGTTAGGTGAGATAATAAGTTCCTTGGTTAAAGTTTAAGCCACTTTTAGATAGACTTCTGTTACTTGCTGCTGAAAATGTCTGGACTGATGTTTGACAAGGGTGCTTGTAATGCTACATCCTCCTGGATAATATTTTTTGGTAGAGCCCCTCTTAATGTTGTTTACTGTCCAGACTTCATTTTATATATATATATATATATATATATATCTCAATCAAGTTCTTCAGTTGATGTATATATAGGCAAAGTTTATATTTATGTCTAACAAAACTCACTGTTTTTAACAAAACAGTGTGTGAAAATAATCTTGAGCAACATTTCAAATGAAATGACTAGATTGCCAGGGTCATATGTAAACATTTCGAAAGGCCCGCCTAGCGGCAGCAGAAAATATACATCTTGGATATTGCTGGTGCCAAGGGAGGCCAGGCTTCCGCTACAAAGCAACTGGTGAAAAACTGTATTAATTGTTTGGTAATCAGGGAAGGAGTTTAACATAGTAACATCATTATTTGCTGCTTATATCAATACATAGGCATTTTATTGTGTTTTAGTTATACTTTAAGAAATTGGTTGGTAGGTTTAGATTGATGTGTCACACATTGTCATTTGTCCTATCTGAAGTAATGAGGAATAGGTTCCCTGGTACATTTCCTACATATCCAGTTTTCAGGAATGGGTTATTGACATTACGTAGACAGTTCCTTTCTAATATGAACCAGGTATTTTATTGTCAGCAGTCCTGCTAATGAGAATATGGTCTTAAACTTATTGTAATATTGACTTACAGCAACTCACCTATATGACTCATATCTTTATGTGTTACAGATTTAGAAATGTACCATTTTCAAAAATGCTGAAGGCAATAAGTGAAATCATAATCCTTTTTTTAAACATGGAAAATTGGGAGAAAAATTAAAATGTCTGTTTCCTTTTATCATCCCCAATAGTTCTAAAGTCATTTTTTAAAGTTTAAAACCAATACCTATTATATTTTTACTTGAATTGAACATTAGTTATACTCAATACATCAGTTTTTAAACCAGAGTTTTTAAAGGCAATGGTAAAAATTTCATTAATCTTATTTTTAAATGTTTACATTTTAAAATTATAAATTGCACTCCCATTTATAATTTATAACATTCTGCTATTAAAGTGTGGGAGTGAGGCAGCATATGATTTTTAGGGCTGGAAGGAGATCTTAGGGATAATTCTAAATAGTCTCATATGTAAATATTTATGATTGAAAGTTGTATATTCAGAATACCTTAAATTATGTATATTCTTTTGCTTAAGGAAAGAAAGGAAGGTAAATAGAGTATAGAATCTGCCTTATATAAAATACCAAATTATGATATGAACCAATTATGATAAAAGCATTCCCTTCACAGTGAGATATAAGTGCCTTTCTACCCTGTGGGCATCTTTTTATTACTAAAGTTAGGTTAAATTTACCACCACAAAAATTCAGTTATGATTTCTACCTGTTATGAAAATATGCTAATGCACCCAAATATATTTTAATATTCTCAGTTCAGATATACTTAAACGTTTTCCATTCCCTAAAGGAGTGCAGCTCCTTTTAGGTCTCCAAGGTTACAGGACCTTGAAGCATGTGGGAGCTCACCGTGGTACAAACCTGTATTTCTCAAGTTGTGTTCCTCGTGAACCTTCCTGGAACTGGGCAGAGGTGTTACACCGCCAAAACGGGATAACGGTGGTAGAATGTACAGTATGAGCTTTGCAATTTCTACTAGTATTTCAGATAGAATAGGAAGACCTAAATATTGTCTTCCTAGTAATCTTAATAATACTACAATATTCTTTTATATTTAAGTGGTTGTCTTATTCAGTATCTGTTTTATCCCATTGAATGCAACCAAAACATATTATGAAAGGAAGAGTTCTTATTGAGGTCACACAGTAATCTTTCCACATGTGGATTTCTGAAAATGTGTCTTCTTCTTTCATTATATCATGATAGAATTATGGTGTTACCTCATAATAGCAAACTAATCCAGAATTATGGTGTTACCTCATAATAGCAAACTAATCCAGAATTATGGTGTTACCTCATAATAGCAAACTAATCCAGAATTATGGTGTTACCTCATAATAGCAAACTAATCCAGAATTATGGTGTTACCTCATAATAGCAAACTAATCCAGAATTATGGTGTTACCTCATAATAGCAAACTAATCCAGAATTATGGTGTTACCTCATAATAGCAAACTAATCCAGAATTATGGTGTTACCTCATAATAGCAAACTAATCCAGAATTATGGTGTTACCTCATAATAGCAAACTAATCCAGAATTATGGTGTTACCTCATAATAGCAAACTAATCCAGAATTATGGTGTTACCTCATAATAGCAAACTAATCCTTTAGTAAACTAATCCAGAAGAAAAACATCTTAAACTAGTGTAAGATGGTCTTATTGTAGTAATCATCAACATTCTTGAGCACTTTCTCTGTCTCGGGCACTCTGCTCCTTGTAGAAATGCTGCAGATTTCTGGGCCTGACCCATACCTAGTAAAACAGAATCTTTGAAACTATAGCCTAAGAATCAGCATTTTTTAAAAAAGCAATGCAGGTGATTTTTATGCATGCTGATATTTGAGAATTGTTGGAGTAATTCTCTTATAAGGTGTGGTAGGGGATCAAAACATTTTCAGGCAGTGGGACAGACTGTGTAAAGTATGTAGATTCAGAGGAATCTGGGACATATTCAGGGCCAGTAAAAAGTTCTTCAGGAGAGAGAGGATATGTTAGGGCCACTGATGAGGAATGAGTCTAGAACGGTGATTTTCAGTGGGCCTGTGTGCCATTCCGAGATATTAGAATTTTATCCTATTGGCAGTAATGACCTATCAGATATCTGACCATTTCAAAACAGTGAAGTAGTGTTTTGGTTTTTATTTTATTGGAAATTTATTAATGGAAAAAAAATGGAGATAATTTAACAATTTCATCCAGTTGAGAATTATTTGTTAATGAAAACAGTGATCATCTCCTGAATGTATCACTGAAAAGGTGTGCCTGTATATTCATACTTGATGGACAGGATATGACAGAGAAACAACACACGGTTGAACTGTATGGGGCCATCGTGCTGCAAGTCATTCTGTCAGACACCTCAAGTTTCACCTTTTCCACCTTTTAGTTTCAGCATGATATAGGGGCAGAAACTACTAGTTGTCCTTCAATATCTGTTTATCTTTCTTTCTTAGTTAATAGCATTTTTATCTTGCCATGTGGCCATTTCGCAGTTAGACGTGGAATTTTGATGCAGTTTCTGGCCAGTGTGATATAAGAAGAAACGTTGTATTGCAGGTTTTAGGGACCTTTTAAAAACAGCTGGTATGGGCTTCCCTGGTGGCGCGGTGGTCGGGGGTACGCCTGCCGATGCTGGGGATGCGGGTTCGTGCCCCGGTCCGGGAGGATCCCGCATAGCACGGTGCGGCTGGGCCCGTGAGCCATGGCCGCTGAGCCTGCGCGTCCGGAGCCTGTGCTCCGCAACAGGAGAGGCCACAGCAGTGAGAGGCCCGCGTACCACAAAAACAAACAAACAAAAAAAAACAGCTGGTATGTACCTTCCACCTCTCCCCTGTCGCTAACTTTGCTCACGCTGGAGTGTGGATGTGATGATTTGGTAGAGGTCTAGCCGCCATCTTGGACCATGAGGGCTAGACTGCATTGTGAGGGTAACTGAAGAATAAGCTGGGAAGAGCCTGGGTCCTTAAAGACTGTGGAGTTGCCACAACAGCCCTGTGATGTGAGAACTCCCTTATGTGAGACAGGAGCAAACTTCTGTTCTGTGGGAGTCACTGCTCTGCTGATATTTTGTTATTTGCGGATGAACCAAACCCTAACTAATGTACGTGCTGAAATGGAAATCATAATATTTGGATTCTAAGTTCCATCATTTTCTTGCTGTGTGATCAAGCAGGCTACTTACCATTTCAGCCTCATTTTCCTTACATATAAAAAGTTAATAACATTATGGATTCCTCATTACATTTTAAAGAAGAAGAATGAGAGGGAACTTTACACAGACTTCTTCATAGACAGAAGTGAGTACTAAGAAGTTTTAATTCACTTGCTAATTCTGATCAGCTCAGTGAAATGCTTGGGCGAATGATTCTGAGCCAGCCTCTAGGTTTAGCTGGAGAGAATGTTGTGATCCTTAGTTTATGTTGTAGGCAAGGGAACGGTAAGTTCCCTACGAGTGCCCAGTATAGGTCTTTCCTCCACTTCCACTGGAAGGCCACTGTGTGCTTCTGCAGTGAGTGCACCAGAAAGTTCATTCATATCCACTAAAAGCTGAAATGTCTAAAGTGTGCATTAACTAGTGGAACGTTATTAAAGAATTGAGAATTGCTGCTACACTCTAGTTATCAGTTAAGTTAGAAACTGATTCATTCCCTACAATTGGTATTTCCATCAAAAATGGCATATACTTTTATGGCTATACATGTGTGTGTATGTATGTGTGTGTGTGTGATATTTTTAATGAAATGTATTAAGTATACTGTACTGAAGCCTTACGTCATAGTATTAATGACTTAAAGATGTCATTGTTCTGAGATTTTTCAGTATTCTAAGTCAAATAGCTCAGCTCTAAACTTAGGGAATGACTTATTTTTATTTCTGGCATCTATTATTTCCTGATGCACAAGCTGAAAATATGCTTGGCAGCACCAAAGGAAAACTGTAACCCTTAAAATAGTTTGTTGATGGGTTGCTTACTTAAAGGAATTGATAACTGTGAAAACCAGTGAGCGTCCTAGTTGCTATCACTATGTTAGGGGTTCTTAGCCATGATGAGTTTGAGAGCCTGAGGGGAGTGATCTATAAGCCTCCCGAAATTATAGGCAAAATATTGTATTTGCATTTTTGGGTGAGAAGGGTCTCTGAATTTCATCAGATTCTCAAAGATCTGTGACCCTAAAAAGGTTAAATAACCACTTTTCTAGATGTTGCTATGTAAACTGATGTTTACTAGCCACTTGGGCTATGGGATTGTAAGGTATTTTTATTTTAATGTCAGAGATAGCATAGTCATTGTCAGAGGCAGGTTACACACCATTGGCCACTTTTACTAGTTTGGCTTCAGAAAATAGAATGACTTTTGAGCAGCTAAATAAAAATTAGGGAAGAATTACCACTAGGTGAGATACACAGCAGATGAGTGACGTCTGTAAGGAGGTTACAATCTACATCACAAGAGATACAAAAATAGAAGTGAAGTAACAGTACAAAACAATAACATCAAACACTTAAGATATTTGATAGAATGACTTGTACCGTGATGGTCCCAGACAGTTCATTAGTTTGACATTGTTCCTCTGTCTTATGGTATCAACCTGGTGTGAGTATACTTGCATACTTTTCCAGTGATGCATTCAGGACATGGTGGTGCAGTTAGTTTTTTCATTAAAAAAACTGAAAAATAGGCAGATGATAATGGATATGTATAGATCCCAAACTGTGGTTGGGGCACCTTTTTACTTGTTATTTTAAACATGTGATCAGTAATTAGTAATGATGGTTTGCTCTTGGTTTGCCTCTGCATGAACCTCTCAGTGTTCTAACCAGGATATTTTTCTGCTCCCAGGCCCAGGGCCCAGTGTTTCCTGTGTGCAGAGCGCCCGGCCTGCTTCACTTTGTCCATACCCTCTTGCAGTCAGATCCCACATGAAATTTTGTCTTTCGCTCTCTACAGTTTCTAGATAGCTCTGTCTTTGATCTCATAGTGTACATTTTCTCCTATCATTTATTTGCTTCTTAATCACATAGTACATTGTAGCAGCTGCTAGGTTATAGTTTTGTAATGTTATTTAAACTTTTAAAAAATGTTTTGCCACTTGGATGGTAACCTTACGGATCGCTCGTCTGCTGTGTATCTTATGTAATAATCAGCACAAGGACTTCCATAAAGTATATCCTTCATCCACTGATTGTTAACAGATTTTGGAATGACTTCTAAATCATTTACTATTTGGTTAGAAAACTTGGTAATGTGTCCTGTTAAGGTGTTTTTCCAGTGAAAATATACCTGTGTTTAACTTATGTCACCCATCACCTGGACTTAAATTATACAGATTTTAGTTATTATATTAATGCAAACTGAATTAAGCATTTGGAGCAGATTTGCCTACCCCAAATCCATTCTCCCTCCTTCCATACTTCAAAGTATTCACCTTCCGCTGCACGATCACATGATTCAAGAGATACTGGCTTTCCTCCTAGCCGTGGGAGGGCAGTTCTGATTTGTCTCAACCAGTCAGGGTGGCCCAGTCCACCTTGCCAGCAGTTAGTTTCAGAATGGGCACCTGTGACAATTCTGACTAATTGGACATGAAGGGCTCATAGGCAGATACTGCAGAGACAGCCACCCCTTCCCTGGCAGCTGTTTTATCTGGATGAAATGCCTGATGAGGTTACATCCACTGTTGCTATCTTCGCTGAGGGGAGGTAACCTAAGACAGATGGAACATGTTGAAGATGGCAGAATAAAATGAGGAAGCAGCGTGGTCCATGATGACACTGCTGAACTGATAGATTTACTAGCCTGGGAACTGTTGACCTGTGGGCTTCTTGTTAGGTGAGGTAATAAGTTCCTTGGTTAAAGTTTAAGCCACTTTTAGATAGACTTCTGTTACTTGCTGCTGAAAATGTCTGGACTGATGTTTGACAAGGGTGCTTGTAATGCTACATCCTCCTGGATAATATTTTTTGGTAGAGCCCCTCTTAATGTTGTTTACTGTCCAGACTTCATTTTATATATATATATATATATATATATATCTCAATCAAGTTCTTCAGTTGATGTATATATAGGCAAAGTTTATATTTATGTCTAACAAAACTCACTGTTTTTAACAAAACAGTGTGTGAAAATAATCTTGAGCAACATTTCAAATGAAATGACTAGATTGCCAGGGTCATATGTAAACATTTCGAAAGGCCCGCCTAGCGGCAGCAGAAAATATACATCTTGGATATTGCTGGTGCCAAGGGAGGCCAGGCTTCCGCTACAAAGCAACTGGTGAAAAACTGTATTAATTGTTTGGTAATCAGGGAAGGAGTTTAACATAGTAACATCATTATTTGCTGCTTATATCAATACATAGGCATTTTATTGTGTTTTAGTTATACTTTAAGAAATTGGTTGGTAGGTTTAGATTGATGTGTCACACATTGTCATTTGTCCTATCTGAAGTAATGAGGAATAGGTTCCCTGGTACATTTTCCTACATATCCAGTTTTCAGGAATGGGTTATTGACATTACGTAGACAGTTCCTTTCTAATATGAACCAGGTATTTTATTGTCAGCAGTCCTGCTAATGAGAATATGGTCTTAAACTTATTGTAATATTGACTTACAGCAACTCACCTATATGACTCATATCTTTATGTGTTACAGATTTAGAAATGTACCATTTTCAAAAATGCTGAAGGCAATAAGTGAAATCATAATCCTTTTTTTAAACATGGAAAATTGGGAGAAAAATTAAAATGTCTGTTTCCTTTTATCATCCCCAATAGTTCTAAAGTCATTTTTTAAAGTTTAAAACCAATACCTATTATATTTTTACTTGAATTGAACATTAGTTATACTCAATACATCAGTTTTTAAACCAGAGTTTTTAAAGGCAATGGTAAAAATTTCATTAATCTTATTTTTAAATGTTTACATTTTAAAATTATAAATTGCACTCCCATTTATAATTTATAACATTCTGCTATTAAAGTGTGGGAGTGAGGCAGCATATGATTTTTAGGGCTGGAAGGAGATCTTAGGGATAATTCTAAATAGTCTCATATGTAAATATTTATGATTGAAAGTTGTATATTCAGAATACCTTAAATTATGTATATTCTTTTGCTTAAGGAAAGAAAGGAAGGTAAATAGAGTATAGAATCTGCCTTATATAAAATACCAAATTATGATATGAACCAATTATGATAAAAGCATTCCCTTCACAGTGAGATATAAGTGCCTTTCTACCCTGTGGGCATCTTTTTATTACTAAAGTTAGGTTAAATTTACCACCACAAAAATTCAGTTATGATTTCTACCTGTTATGAAAATATGCTAATGCACCCAAATATATTTTAATATTCTCAGTTCAGATATACTTAAACGTTTTCCATTCCCTAAAGGAGTGCAGCTCCTTTTAGGTCTCCAAGGTTACAGGACCTTGAAGCATGTGGGAGCTCACCGTGGTACAAACCTGTATTTCTCAAGTTGTGTTCCTCGTGAACCTTCCTGGAACTGGGCAGAGGTGTTACACCGCCAAAACGGGATAACGGTGGTCTTTTCACAGTTATTCGGAAAAAAGAAGCTGATGGAATTTTAGGTTTTTCATTCTGAAATTTTTCTTAAATTGGAGAGAGAGTCAACATTAAGTTTAAAAGCAGGTATTAGGCAGATAACTTGTATGAATAAGGAGCAAAGGGGTTATGTAAGGAATAACTCGCCAACAGACGATCATATTTACTTCTATAGCTGTTTTGTTCTTTGAACATTTGTAGTCATAGTCATGGTTTTATATTCTTTTTTATAGCCTAAAATAAATTGAACATTAATGGCAATTTAAACTTAGAATAACTAAGCATAAAATGTTGTTTAAAATTATAGTTTGTGTGGTAGAATTTGAAATACCAGTGTTTCATCATGTTCTGCAAAGAGCATTTTGACTACCAGGCACTTCATGACCTTCACTGTGAGAAGAGATTACATTTTGAAGGAGAACATAACTCTGATGCTGATTTTCTTTCTCAGCTTATACAGTTCAAATCACTTTACTAGGGCACAGATTCCTCATGTGGTGAATGAGAGAGTCAATTAGATTTTTGTCTCTAAAGTTTTGGTTTGTTTTTAATAGCTTAACATTTTAGTGATACCTTTTGGGTTCTATGTATTTAAGGAGACTGACACATCCCTCAATTTATTCTAATCTCTGTTGGAATAAATTGATAGTACTGAAGGGCTTTCTGATACATTGAGTTCTTTTTCAGGAGGGCAAGAAATCGGTCCACCAACTGCCAACCAAAAGTCAGTCTGAAGATTTTTTTTAGTTGAAATTTTATGTGGCTAATAGCCCCAATTTAGCCCTGAGTAATCTTTTATTAAAATAGTCCTGAAAACAGAAGGAAAAATTTATACCATACCAAAATGTAAGGGTGACAGACAGCTTAATGCCAGAATCTGGGATGCAGTGAGACTGAGAAAAAACTAGCTAATCTTCTGCACATGGTACAGTATGTTGAGACTTACATCTTAAGAACATAGAACTTGGCAGTTATCCCACTCTATCCCTAGGATTCTGTTCTGTGAAGGAAACCGAGGACTTTGTTCCTTATTTCTGCACTTCCCTTACACATATCACTCTCTTTCTTCATTCCGGCAAACAGGTGGTCAGCAAGTAGAGGGCCTGTGGTGATGGAGGGCAACTGGGGGGTATAGTTTCCACTAGTAAAACAATGTAGGCAGGAATTGAGATAAAATTGGTGCTGGTAGAAGTGATGTTGAAAATCTTATTTTTTATAATGTACTCCTGAGGACCAAGAGGTAGCAATAGGAGGAAAAATACATTCCAAGAGAGAAGAGTTACACTGGGTGAAAGCCTAGGAAAAACATGCAAATGTATTGAGTGCTGTGTGCACCAGCCTGCCTCCAGCTGGTGGGAATTTGCACAATCTTTCTGGAAGACAGATGGGCAATATATATCAGAAGCTTTAAAGAAGTAGATCCCCTTTGCCTTAGAAATTCCACTTTTAGTAATTTATCATCAAAATGTAAACAAATGCAGTTTATAAGGTGGCATGCTTAGCATAAACCTTTTTGTTATAGATATATTTTATATGCTTAAAAAACCTTTGAAAGGAAAAACATTTATTTACTTATCGACCTTATGATTACAGGTAATTTAATTTTTTCTTCCTTTTGACTACTTATATTTGCCTAATTTGATTACTTACATTTACTGCAATTAATATATATTACTTGTATAACCCCAAAGTCAAAAAGAGCCTCAAAGATGTATGTCCCTGAATTCTTGATTCTCTCATGAAAACTGAAGTTCTCCGAAAAGCAGAAGTGCATTTTACTCTTACTACAGAAATTTCATTGTGCTTCTTGTTTCCAATTCACCAAACATTGATCGAATAAATATAAATACTGTTCGTTTCTCCTAAAATATTTATATATTAATTATAAATATTATTTTAGTAGATTTAAGGCCAGAGTATAGTATCATCTTAAACTTTTCATTCATTTTGCAGTAACTTAATAATTTATAGCATTTCTTAGAGGAAAAAATGTATTGGGAAAAGGCATTCACCAACTTGTTATTTGAGTTTCTCTTTCCTGTTTTCCTGGATGTTGATAATTCTTTTATCCCCTAAATACCTTTATGAAACCAGAATTTCCAGTGTATCAGGAGGCATCCTTTAAACATTAAGGTCAATTTTAAGGTGAAATTTCACTGTATTTTAAAAATCACTTATGGAAACCATGTAATTTTTAGTGGATTCCACAAACTTGTACCCTGTTTAATTTTGTATAGTTTACTCCTTGGCAAATTTTTTAAAATTGAAGTATAGTTGATTTACAATGCTGTGTAATTTCTGCTGTACAGCAAAGTGATTCAGTTATACACATATATACATTCTTTTTTAAAATATTCTTTTCTGTTATGGTTTATCACAGGATACTGAATATAGTTCCCTGTGCTATACAGTAGGACCTTGTTGTTTATCCATTCTATAAGTAATATTTTGCATCTACTAACCCCAAACTCCTACTCCATCCCTCCCCCAGCCCCCTTCCCCCTGGCAACACGAGTCTGTTCTCTACGTCCATGAGTCTGTTTCTGTTTCGTAGATAGGTTCATTTGTATCATATTTTAGATTCCACATATGTGATATCATATGATGTTTGTCTTTCTCTGTCTGGCTTACTTCACTTATGGTAATCTCTAGTTGCATCCGTCTTGCTGCAAATGACATTATTGCATTCCTTTTTATGGCTGAGTAATAATCCATTGTGTATAAGTATCACAGCTTTTTTTTTTTATCATCTCTATTGGAGTATAATTGCTTTACAATGGTGTGTTAGTTTCTGCTTTATAACAAAGTGAATCACTTATACATATACATATATCCCCATATCTCTTCCCTCTTGTGTCTCACTCCCTCCCACCCTCCCTATCCCACCCCTCTAGGTGGTCACAAAGC
>NC_041218.1:63173748-63174583 GCF_002837175.3 Physeter macrocephalus
CTTATAATTTTCTGCATACAGGTCTTTTGTCTCCTTAGGTAGGTTTATTCCTAGGTATTTTATTCTTTTTGTTGCAGTGGTAACTGGGAGTGTTTTCTTAATTTCACTTGCAGATTTTTCATCATTAGTGTGTAAGACTACCAGAGATTTCTGTGCATTAATTTTGTATCCTGCTACTTTACCAAATTCATTGATTAGCTCTAGTAGTTTTCTTGTTGCATCTTTGGGATTCTCTATGTATAGTATCAGGTCATCTGCAAACAGTGACAGCTTTCCTTCTTCTTTTCCAATTTGGATTCCTTTTATCTCTTTTTCTTCTCTGATATATCCCCATATCTCTTCCCTCTTGTGTCTCACTCCCTCCCACCCTCCCTATCCCACCCCTCTAGGTGGTCACAAAGCACTGAGCTCATATCCCTGTGCTATGTGGCTGCTTCCCGCTAGCTATCTATTTTACATTTGGTAGGATATATATGTCCATGCCACTCTCTCACTTTGTCCCAGCTCACCCTTCCCCCTTCCCATATCCTTACATCCATTCTCTAGGAGGTCTCTGTCTTTATTCCTGTCTTGCCCCTAGAGCTTTTTTTTTTTTTTTTTTTTTAGATTCCATATATATGTGTTAGCATACGGTATTTGTTTTTCTCTTTCTGACTTACTTCACTCTGTATGACACTCTCTAGGTCCGTCCACCTCACTACAAATAATTCAATTTCATTCCTTTTTATTGCTGAGTAATATTCCATTGTATATATGTGCCACATCTTCTTTATCCATTCATCTGTTGATGGACACTTAGGTTGCTTCCATGTCCTGGCTATTGTAAATAGAGCTG
>NC_041218.1:63175066-63175788 GCF_002837175.3 Physeter macrocephalus
ATACAGGTCTTTAGTCTCCTTAGGTAGGTTTATTCCTAGATATTTTATTCTTTTTCTTGCAATGGTAAACAGGAATGTTTTCTTAATTTCACTTTCAGATTTTTCATCGTTAGTGTATTGGAATGCAACAGACTTCTGTGCATTAATTTTGTATCCTGCTACTTTACCAAATTCATTGATTAGCTCTAGTAGTTTTCTTGTTGCATCTTTGGGATTCTCTATGTATAGTATCAGGTCATCTGCAAACAGTGACAGCTTTCCTTCTTCTTTTCCAATTTGGATTCCTTTTATCTCTTTTTCTTCTCTGATTGCTGTGGCTAAAACTTCCAAAACTATGTTGAATAATAGTGGTGAAGGTGGGCAACCTTGTCTTGTTTCTGATCTTAGTGGAAATGGTTTCAGTCTTTCACCATTGAGGACGATGTTGGCTGTGGGTTTGTCATATATGGCCTTTATTATGTTGAGGAAAGTTCCCTCTATGCCTACTTTCTGCAGGGTTTTTATCATAAATGGGTGTTGAATTTTGTCAAAAGCTTTCTCTGCATCTATTGAGATGATCATATGGTTTTTCTCCTTCAGTTTGTTGAAATGGTGTATCACATTGATTGATTTGCATATCCCTATCAAACTACCACTGGCATTTCTTACAGAACTAGAACAAAAAATTTCACAATTTGTATGGAAACACAAAAGACCCCGAATAGCCAAAGCAATCTTGAGAA
>NC_041218.1:63176128-63193079 GCF_002837175.3 Physeter macrocephalus
CAGTTATTCTGCTACTGATTCCTTCTAGAGAATTTTTAATTTCATTTATTGTGTTGTTCATTATTGTTTGTTTGCTCTTTAGTTTTTCTAGGTCCTTGTGAAACGTTTCTTATATTTTCTCAATTCTATTTCCGAGATTTTGGATCATCTTTACTATCATTACTCTGAATTCTTTTTCAGGTAGACTTCCTATTTCCTCTTCATTTGTTTGGTCTGCTAGGTTTTTACCTTGCTCCTTCATCTGCTATGTGTTTCTCTGTCTCCTCATTTTGCTTAATTTACTGTGTTTGGGGTCTTCTTTTCTCAGGCTGCAGGTTCGTAGTTCCTGTTGATTTTGGTGTCTGTCCCCAGTGGCTAAGGTTGATTCAGTGGGTTGAGTAGGTTTCCTGGTTGAGGGGACTAGTGCCTGTGTTCTGGTGGATGAGGCTGGATCTTGTCTTTCTGGTGGGCAGGTCCATGTCTGTTGGTATATTTTGGGGTGTCTGTAGCCTTATTATGATTTTAGGCAGCCTCTCTGCTAATGGATGGGGCTGTGTTCCTGTCTTGCTAGTTGTTTGGCATAGGGTGTCCAGCACTGTAGCTTGCTGGTCATTGAGTGAAGCTGGGTCTTGGTGTTGAGATGGAGATCTCTGGGAGACTTTCACCTTTTGATCTTACGTGGAGTTGCAAGGTCTCCTGTGGACTAGGGTCCTGAAGTTGGTTCTCCCACCTCAGAGGCATAGCCCTGATGCCTGCCTGGAGCACCAAGAGCCTTTAATCCACACGGCTCAGAATAAAAGGGAGAAAAAATAGAAAGGAAGAAAGGAAGAAAGAAAGAGGATAAAATAGAGTAGGATAAAATAAAGTAAAGTTATTAAAATAAAAAATAGTTATTGAGAAGAAAAATTTTTTAAAGTAAAAAAAAAAAAAAAAAAAGAAAAAAAAACCAGGACGGTCCGAACCCTGGGACAAATGGTGAAAGCAAAGCTATACAGACAAAATCTCACACAGAAGCATACACATACACACTCACAAAAAGAGAAAAAGGGGGAAAAATAATATATCTTGCTCCCAAAGTCCACCTCCTCAATTTGGAATGATTCGTTGTCTCTTCAGGTATTCCACAGATGCAGGGTACATCAAGTTGTTTGTGGAGGGTTTTTTTTTGTTTGTTTGTTTGTGGAGCTTTAATCCGCTGCTTCTGAGGCTGCTGGGAGAGATTTCCCTTTCTCTTCTTTGTTCGCACAGCTCCTGGGGTTCAACTTTGGATTTGGCCCCGCCTCTGCGTATAGGTCGCCTAAGGGCGTGTGCTGTTCGCTCAGACAGGACGGGGTTAAGGGGGCAGCTGATTAGGGGGCTCTGGCTCACTCAGGGTTAAAGGAGCAGCTGATTCGGGGGCTCTGGCTCACTCAGGCCGGTGGGAGGGAGGGGTACGGATGCGGGGTGAGGCAGCAGAGGCCAGTGTGACCTTGCACCAGCCTGAGGCGTGCCGTGCCTTCTCCCGGGGAAGTTGTCCCTGGATCACAGGACCCTGGCAGTGGCGGGCTGCACTGGCTCCCGGGAGGGGAGGCGTGGATAGTGACCTGTGCTTGCACACAGGCTTCTTGGTGGCTGCAGCAGCAGCCTTAGCGTCTCACGCCTGTCTTTGGGGTCCGCGCTGATAGCCGTGGCTCGCGCCCGGCTCTGGAGCTCCTTTAAGCGGCGCACTTAATCCCCTCTCCTCGCGCACCAGGAAACAGAGAGGCAAAAAAAAGTCTCTTGCCTCTTCTGCAGCTCCAGACCTTTTCCCGGTGTTCCTCCCGGCTAGCCAGGTGCACTAACCCCTTCAGGCTGTGGTCACGCAGCCAACCTCAGTCCTCTCCCTGGGATCCCACGGAAGCCCGAGCCTCAGCTCCCAGCCCCCGCCTGCCCCGGTGGGTGAGCAGACAAGCCTCTCGGGCTGGTGAGTGCTGGTCGGCACCGATCCTCTGTGGGAATCTCTCCGCCTTGCCCTCCGCACCCTGTTACTGTGCTCTCCTCCGTGGCTCCGAAGCTCCCCCCTCCGCCACCCGCAGTCTCCGCCCACGAAGGGGCCTCCTAGTGTGTGGAAACCTTTCCTCCTTCACAGCTCCCTCCCACTGGTGCAGGTCCTGTCCCTATTCTTTTGTCTCTGTGTTTTCTTTTTTCTTTTGCCCTCCCCAGGTGCGTGGGGGTGTTTCTTGCCTTTTGGGAGGTCTGAGGTCTTCTTCCAGCGTTCAGTGGGTGTTCTGTAGGAGTTGTTTCACGTGTAGATGTATTTCTGATGTATCTGTGGGGAGGAGGTGATCTCCACGTCTTACTCTTCTGCCATCTTGAAGCTCCTCTCCACATCTTCTTTATCCATTAATCTGTCGATGGACATTTAGGTTGCTTCCACGTCTTGGCTGTTGTACATAGTGTTGCTATGAACATTGGGGTGCATGTGTCTGTTTGAATTAGAGTTTTGTCTGATTATATGCCCAGGTGTGGGATTGCTGGATCATATGGTAATTCTATTTTTAGTTTTCTGTACTTCTCGGAGATTTTAATAATATTAATGTGAAGTTTTATATTCCTCTTCGTAAATTATTTTGCCCGATGTATCTCTGAAATTTGAAGTAAAACTCTAATCATATTGTGAATATATATAATAATTTTTCCTTTACAGTGGGTTGTTGTATTGATTGTTTAGTTAATAAAGTTAAAATCACATGTTATTTTTACATGGCCATCGTTAAAAACGTCTTTCTCTCTGAGGAATAAGATCTCGTGTTTTTTTTTTTTTTTTTTTTTTTTTTTTTGCGCGGTACACGGGCCTCTCACTGTTGTGGAGCACAGGCTCCGGACACGCAGGCCCAGCGGCCATGGCTCACGGGCCCAGCCGCTCCGCGGCATGTGGGATCTTCCCAGACCGGGGCACGAACCCGCTTCCCCTGCATCGGCAGGCGGACCCTCAACCACTGCGCCACCAGGGAAGCCCAAGATCTCGTTTTTTAAACTGTCATTATTGTTAGGCGATTTGAAATGTCTCTTAATGATTTGTTGGCTGAAAGCAACTGGATTTTTATTTCAATTGAGTCATTAGGCAGTTGTAGCAAATGTACCAGAAACTTTCATTAAAAAAATATCTTTTTGATTTTTTTCCATACCTATAGAGGAGCACTATTAAGTAGTTGGAAGTTTATCTCTGAGTCATAGTTGAACATTCTGAAGAAGGATTTAAGAATATTTTCCAAGTAGAGAAATCCCCCTTGGTCCCCACCTGGTAAGCATACAATAGTTTGTTTACTTGCCTTCAACATTTTCTTCACCACAGTTTATCTCAGGCAGAATTTTCAAGCCTCACCAACTTTAGGATTTGATTTATAACAAAGAATGGTTATGTTCTATTAGATAAGAAAGGATGTGGAGGGAGAAAAAAATCTGCTCACTTTTGCCCCTTCATCTTTTTCTAGACTTAGTAAATGGATTTTTACTCTGATTCTGTCTATTTAATTTTGGTTACATGCATCTCAACCATGCTCCTTCCTTTTTACTTTTAGGCATAGAACTTCCTAAATGTTTAGTCTCAGAGCAAGAACACTCAGGCTTTTCATGTTCTTTGGCATTAGCAGCTGTACCATTGAATTTCTGGCAGTAGAATTTTTACGGACAGAATCTGACCCCTTGCTCCATGGCCCTGAATAAAGAAGCCTTGCTTCTGGGCATGTGCCCCTCAGCAAGAACCTTCCACTCTCCTTCTAAGTAGACCCAGCATCTTTTATATCTGTGTATGTTTGGAATTATCAGTCAAGTATCCTTTAGGTTCTTTATTTTTTCCACATCTGTCTTCTCACACCATAAATGTTGTCTATAAATTAAGCAGCATTATTCACTTTACATTTTATGTACTCATAGTTGGATTTAGTAAGGCAAGAGTATGAAGGAGTGAGATGGGTCATCAATCTTTAGGTATATGAGGTTCTTTTAAACCGTACTGTATCTCCATGTGCTTCTGGTAGAACTGTTACCACTATGATTTGTTTTCTGCTTGAGCTTTTATGAAATTCACTCTGTTCGAGTCAAAATTGATAAGAATAATTAGGTAGGTTAAAAAACAACAGAAAACCTTCGGAGGTCTGATTTGTGAGGTTTCACAATAAAGGTAATTTGGAAAAACAACATGGAATCTTTTTAGATGTGTCTTAGTATAAAATTTTAATTTTCTAGGGAAAAAAACTTCCCAGAAGACTTGAGTTTAGCTACTAGAAATGGCCATGAGGCCTGATTTGGGAATAGCATAACTTGTGGTATGAATTTGCAAGTAAAATTATGGAAATTCAGATCCCATTTGATCATGGGGAAGCGTATTTTTCCCCAGCTATTAACCAATGTCAACTGCTTGAAATTTATCGATCTCAAGGCTCTTCCTCATTTGTTTCCAGTAACTCTGCCTCATACAGAACAAGTGACTCACAAGCTCAAGCTAAATAAAACACTCTGTAAAGATTTTCTGCCTCTAGATCTGCTCAGAGTCTTCTTTGAATAGTGGGCACTGATCCTTGCCAGCTGGTTTACCCTTAATAACTCCATGGCTAGGGCCCTGTCAGCCCAGACTCAGATGTAGACGCTCCCACTTTTTTCTTTTTTAAAGACTGCCCTTTTCAGACATTCCATCTGAAATCTGTTAAGAACAACGTAAGACTCATCACAGATTTATTGATTTTTCCTGGACATTTGACTATGGGAAGCGGAACCATCTATGACCTAAGTTTTGCAAGCTCAGTAAACACCCTCTCCCTATTCTGAGTTCTATAGAACTTCAGTCTTAGTTATGTGTTCCAAGCAGAGTCGGTAGGAATGGTCTGTGGTAGATGAGATAGTTTTCAGCAAGGATAAATCCGATTGTTTTGCTTTTCTTCTTATTTTTAAAAATTCTTCTTTTTTTCACCCATTAAAATCCTGATGAGCACATACGTTTTCTAAATGAACTGTGTACCTAACCCTTTGTTGGACTATGGCAAGAGTAACATCTACAACAATGCTGATTGTGTAGGTTTTTAAAAAAATATATTTATTTATTTATTTGGTTGCGCTGGGCAGGCCCCTTAGCTGTGGCTCACTGGCTCCTTAGTTGCAGCACGTGGGCTCCTTAGTTGCAGCAGGTGGGCTCCTCAGTTGCGACTCAAGGGCTCCTTAGTTGTGGCAGGCAGGCTCCTCAGTTGTGGCATGCACACTGTTAGTTGCAGCATGCATGTGGGATCTAGTTCCCTGACCAGGGATCACACCTGGGCCCCCTGTGTTGGGAGCACAGAGTCTTAACCACTGCACCACCAGGGAAGTCCCTTTTTTTTTCGGACAGGTCCCTCACTGTATAGTACTTATGCTTTCTAATTTTTGTCCGATAGAACTGCTTAATATTTATTGCTTTAACATCAGAGTCATTAAGTTTTCCAGGCAAGCTGCAATATTTAACTTGCTTATCTCTAAAAGGCATATGAAGCAAATAACTTATCCATTTCATCTTGAAGGGTTTCCTTAAAGTTATCTGCTTAAAACAGATATTTTATGGGTACCTTTTAGAGATTAAAAAAAAATTTTTTTTTAGGCATTAATGGAGAATCCAGTTTGAAAAACTATTGTGGCCTCTCTCTGTGGCAGTTCTACTCATACTTTTTTTCCGAAGCACCCCAATGATGAAGGGGCATGAATATGTGCCCCCGTAAAGCCTATGGAGTGGGCACTTGGCTTTAAGGAATTTTTCTCCTTTGGAGCTGGTGTTATCTCAAACTCGTGTGAATTTTGCACTCAGTGCATAATATAGCTGTAATTATTTTAACAAAATGCTTTGAAATTCTGTAGCATCAAACAGTGAATTAGATGCTAGGAGATTTGCTGTGTTTCTCCTTTGTCATCATGTATCTTCTCACTTGCCACAAATACTCCTGGGGACACTCATCTCGCAGTTTGAGAAGTATAAATCAGAGTTCCTTGGTTTCTTGAATGACTCAAATTAATGAGACCAGAAGTTTCGGAGGAAAATTTTGGTATTCCTTCAGGCCATGTTATAAGGGGCTGTTAAATGGCCTTTTCTTTGGGGAGTTGCTTGGAGTGGATTCCTTATCAGTCTGACCCTCTGCTCATTTGACTGTCAGAGCATATAATTCTTCTTTTAATTAGAAGTAGAGAATTTCTGCACTACAGATTCTAGCCAGAAAGTGTGTTATCTGAATCTTTTTGTTGTCGAGTTCTTATCAAATTTCAGTAACAAGCAATATTAATAGTGGACTGCCTGAAAGATAAATAATTTTTCCATTACTCAAAATAAGTCATACCCTTTTTTGGATATGAACTGTATGAGAATCTGATGAAAAATGCCCATGTACCCATGGACCCAATATTTCATGTATAGTTTCAGGAGAGCCATAGAGCCCTTATAAACCATTCATAGATTTCTAGTAAGTTAATCATTTATTCAATAAATATTTACTGAGTGCCTACTCAGATACTTACTGAATGCCCATGGGCTAGACACCATGCTGGTAGGCACGAAGAATAAACAGATATCTCTATTTCTGAAGGGATTTTATTTATTATGAGTTACATATGCTTTATCAGGTCTTTTTTTGGTGAAATTAATGACTTAAATATACAGATAGGTCAGATTTATTTCTGTGAGAAGGTTGCAACAATTCTCATTTTTTAAGTAACTGCAGAGACTTACTTCTTTAGTGTATTTTTATAAGTATTATGTGAGTGCATTTCCTCCTCCATCTCTGCCATCAATTTCAACCCAATTCGTAGAAGTTTTGATTAAGTGAGAAATGGCTGTAAGTAGACTTTCAATGTGTTTAGAACTTAGCCTTTTCCTTTGAAGTCACTTCGTGAACCAGACCCACCTGACTTAAAAAGTGTTTGAGATTGAATCATTGCAGACTTTATTCTGTCTAAATATTTTTCCTTTTTTGTGGTGTATCATATAACTGGAGATCCTGTTTGGGCAGTTCAGTCCACTCTTCTGACTATCAAGTAGCCAAGTTTTACTGGGTGATCACTGCAACTTTAGCTTCTCAAGTTCTTTTTTGTAGTGACCTCTTTCACCCTTCCTTCTCCAGCCCTCTATTATTACCTCCCGTCTTCCTTACTGGATATTTAATGATAGGGGAACGGGAATCTTGTCTTAAAATCAGCTCATCTCAAAGTGATTTGGAGCCACAAAGTAGACCTTGATTTTTCCTGCAGCAAAGGAATGTTGAGTTCTGTGCATATCGGTTCCCCCAACCCTAAGGGGCACTGACTCCATTGATTACGAGAACATCAGACTTTTCTTAGAATGGTTTTGTGTTTTTCTTTCTTATCAGACTGATTTTTTTTTTAAAGGTAATAGAATGAGTTTTTAGGTCTCTTTTGATTCTTTTTCCAACTGATGATTTAAAAGTTAAATCTGTTTATGCTTTAACCATTCTTAAAATTGGGCCTCAAGTTAAAATGTTAGTTTCCTTAGTTCCTTAGAATTTTATAAGAATTTATGAATTAGAGGGACAGATCTGTTTTATTTTTACTTCCATAAAAAGGGGAAAATCATTAAACTGTTTAAAAATAGTGGCACCAGACTGAACTAAACAGGAGCACTGGAAAGTTTCACTTTAGAAACTGTGAATCCCTAGGGTGGTCCGTGGATGTGATGTTTCCATCTGTAAGGTCATCTTGGAAATAGATTCAGCTCTAAGTTTAGGACCAGAAAGACAACTTCCTTCCTCCAGGCTTTTCACATTTAGCCCCAAAGCTATATTGAGTGAGGGCAGATATATTTTTCAATTCCACCATTGCCAGGGAACCATAGCTGTGAGTCTCTATGACCTTAGTGCTCATATAATGCCTTACAGATATTAGGTGTTCAGTAAATATTTGCATTGAGTGAAGGAGAGTGGATGGATTTGCATGGTAAAACCTGTAAACTGAGCTTCGAGTTATAAATAAAATGATTTACATAAGTGGAAATCAGTCTTTTGTTTACTTCTAGTCAGATTACATCTAGAAAACTATATTTAAAGATAGGGAAAGTTCTAAATAATAGTAAAGTATTTTCTTCTCATGAAGTGGTATTTTACCCCCTTATAAACCATTTAAATATTTAGAGATGCTCACTCAATTAAGTAACTCTTTCCTTGGTGGGGGGCAAACCCCCAAACCCAAAAATTTATAGTAAGAAAAAATTATATAATTCACACTTGGATCTCTGCAGAGATTTGGTTAGTATTTCACTTGTGTATCAGGCATTTAATAAGCATGTTCTGTATTCTCATAGAGAGAAATGTATGAGGTAGAATGGAACCTATCTTACCTTTTTAATGTATACATACAGCTTTAAAGGAATGAACCATATAGGTTCCTCCCTAACTATGGGGCTCAGGGGCCCTGAAGCTCATAAAGATGAAGTTGTGGCCAATAACTTAAAACCTTAAGGGGAAACTAAGGTTGGGGGCCTGAAGTTGGAGGTGTATCTGTGACAGTTTTTGTATTTGCTAAATGAAAAGAGTAAAGCACGCTAACTACAATCTCCATGACATTTTATGCATTTTAAATTAGGGATACTGGAAACTGTACGGCTCAATTTCGTTTACCATCCCTTGTTTGCTGAGGACTTCCCCAGATCTCTCACTCTATCCCATCCTTGTGCATTTGTGTTGGTTTGTTGAAGATAAAAATATTTATAAAAGAAGCAGTTTTCCGAGCCTCCCCTCCGTTTAAATGTTCTTGTCTTTCTGCTTTTCTGATTCAGAGTTGACCTTTGTGTTCTGCCTTCCAGGTCCTTCCTGGTCATGGTCTTAGAGAAGTGTGATTAGGAGGATGATCAGGATGATTAATGGGGACCCGTGTCAGTGTTTACCTGTGCCTACCTACCAATCTGCCTATCAGCCCCCACTTATTGTATCCAGGATTTTGCAGTTGTTGGTCTTCCCAGGATTATTTCACCACAGACCCTTTTACCCATGTGTCTGATCCCTTGCTCTCTGAGGATACCTGGGTGTACTTTCTTTCTGCCGTCTCCCTTTATCTTTTCTCAGATTTCACTGTAACCATTTCTGCTATTTCTTTGCTATAAGCTGTACTTCCCTTTTCTATTTTTGACCTCTTTTATCTTCTTTTATCAATTTTTCCAACAAGGGAAGGTCATGATTTGTAAAATGTAGGACTGAAATTCACACTGAAATTCGGGCAGAAAAGGTATACAGAAGTATATTTATATATAGTTGAATTTTATGGAAGGGATCTCAAGGTAGAGACGTGATTAATATAGAGATGTCTAGTCATCTTCTTCCATTATTTTTGTGATTGAAAGCTAGATTTTATAGGATAAATTATTCATAGCCTGTCTTTAAAAATATGGCATTTGATAATATCACTATAGTAATAGAAGGCTGGGCTTCCCTGGTGGTGCAGTGGCTGGGGGTCCGCCTGCCGATGCAGGGGACACTGGTTCGTGCCCCGGTCCGGGAAGATCCCACGTGCCGCGGAGCGGCTGGGCCCGTGAGCCACGGCCGCTGAGCCTGCGCGTCCGGAGCCTGTGCTCCCCAACGGGAGAGGCCACAGCAGTGAGAGGCCCGCGTACTGCAAAAAAAAAAAAAAAAAGTAATAGAAGGCAGTTTCACATTTTAAAACTATAAATTTCTATTAACTAGCCTTTTCACAAGTTGGTAATATAATTCATATTCTTCTTCAGGGCCTGGCGTTCCTATGCTTCCCAAACTGATTTTCAAAGAAAGATAGAAATAGTTCAGTACATTTTTAATGTTATATATTTTAATAGAGTTTATTTTAAAAATATGATATTTTATTTATGAAGTAAGATAGAATTCTGGTCCAGGTTTCAGCCACACTCAAGTGGCTTTTATCTAAAACTCGGGTATTCTTTTTCTCTAATACTTGAAATGGCTATTCTCATTTAAATTCCTATTCCCTGTATTTTTCCTGATGCTTTTTAGCATTTTTTTTCATGTCCACATAAACAGCCCTCAAGGATGAAAATAAAAAGCAAATGTTTCTTAATGTATTAAACAAATACTTTTAAATAATTTTAAGTGATTTTTAAAAAATTGAATCTTATTTTTCCACCGATCTCTATCGTAATCTCTGAAATGCGTTCCCGTGAGTAAAATTTGATTCATAGTAAAGCTACTAGACTATCCACCTTATCTGACTATGAGTACCTTTTTTTCTTTCTTGTAAAAAACGCTGAGATACAGCCAACTAGTTTGTGTGTTGATGAAGAGTTGCTACACCCACCTGTACAACTTCACTGTCCTAGCTGCAGGGGAAAAGCACTTGATTTTTACTTACATCATTCTTCAGTCCTGTTGCAATATGAATTTATTATGTGTTCTTTGAAGCCATAAGACCAGCCACAGCAGAATTTCAGGAGAATGCCATTGGCCAGTCTTCTAGGAGCACTATACTGATTTTACTGCCTGCTTTTAAAATTCTTGCTTGCCAAGCTTTCGCTGAATGACTCTTCATATGATTGAGTACAGCTGTAGTTTATTTGCCAAAAATAATTCCTGTTGCCCACTAAAATGGTGATGAAAATCCACAGCATGTTTGTAACCCTTTTTGCTGAAATTTTGAAAATGTCCTTAAAATGAGGCTTCTGCAGTAAGAATCATGTCAGTTCCTCAAATTAACTGAACTTGTATGTTCTTGCTTAAGGTTGCTGTTTAAGTGGTCCTTTATCAAAATTTAGACTAATAAGTTATCACTCCAATTTATTTTACCTTTAGAATTTTTAACTTTTTAATGTGAAGCACCATTAGTACTCTTAAGTTTTCATCTAATAAATAAAAAGAAAAATAACTTTTGTCCATTGTATGGATGTAACAACACACATGGCAAGAAAGATCCCATTAATTTAAAAAACATCTTCTCCTACCTGTATTGAATTCTAGAGGTCCTGATTCGGGTATAACCCACCTCAAGATATAGGTACCTACAACCCAAAGGATGCCAACAATTTGTCCATTAGTTCAGAGGCTGAGATTGAGGCCCTAAAAAGTTTTTTCACTTCTAGTTGTTTCTTTGGCCAGTAGGGTGTTTTAATTATGAAACATACATACCTTAGAGCGGCAGTTCTCAAAGAGATACTTTCATGGGATCCATGAAGTGTTCCCTTTTCCAACTATATATGTGTGGCCTTGCATTTTCTTTAATATACTTCATTGAAACAACATGTCATAACAGCCTGACTGCAGAAGCAGATAGGAGAACACAGCTGCCCACTCTTAAGCCAAAAATTAAAGGATATGTGCAAAAATACGAGATAATGCCTCTCTTTTCACTACATATTTGTGTTTTTAATATAGCTATTTTTCATTAAAGCATGCTATTTATGTTAACATGTAAAACATAATTTTCAGTGAATTAAATTAAAAATGTCTCCGTTTTGATTTCTAATATGATAAAATCTCAAGAGATGTAAGTGACATAAATAAACGCCCTTTGAGGTCCTCAATTTTTAAGAGTATAAAGAGGTCTTGGGGGTCACAGAGTTTAAGAGTTGCTGCCTTAGAGAATTGCTGCTGTACCAAAATATGTTTAACTTACAGTTTTTAATCACAAAAGAGTCATGAATTGAAAAAAAATGATGATTTATTTTATTTGGATAGACATGAAAAAGGCAGGGAAGATGGGACAGATCCTAAACAGTACTGTTTTATGAATGGAAAGAGATTCTGGATTAACTCAGCATGTAGGTACATGTACAGGAGAGGAATGACACCCCAGGAACCAGGATACTACTTGACATCCATAACACAAGACTGCTGACATTCTTTCTTACATGTTTATTGTTCTAAATTAAAGGGAGCTCCTTCTCTCACATGTAAACCAGTTTTTGTTTTTTAAAACTTTTTATGCAACAGTGAGAAGAGATCTCAACTTAGATCAGCTCTTACCGAACTTCATAGAATAGGAAATGAGCATATGAACTTCTAAGATGATTGTAATGAAGTTTGCATAACTGATGCATTACAGTTTAGTTTTTGTCATTATTAAGATCGTGTTTTGGAAAAATAACTGGCTTATAAAAAGTAGAATCTTCAGTTTTTAATCATAGTAAACACTTACATTATCAGAGTGTTTTGAAGCATGTACTCCAATGAATGAAATGAATGAAAAGTCATTTTAAATGGTCTAAGAAGGTACTCACTCAAGTCTTGGTGTAAGCATAATAAAATAACTAGGTAGGATTAAGTAAATATAATTGAATTGGGTCACTTGCACTGTGCAACCTAAAGCCAGTGTTCCTATTCAGTGTTATCACAAAATGCTTAATACATATTTTATATAATCATCTGGCTCTAAGTACTATACTTATCTAATCCATTATATTGCTAATTGAATATTTCTATTATAAGGCAAAGAATTATAATTCAGGCTGAAATTGTTATTTAAAAACAGAAAAGTGTATGTGATCTGTAACCTCTATTAGAAATCTTTATTAGAAATCTTTGTTGCTATTTTTGCATGGAGAAAAATGTGGATGAAATCACTATTCCCTAGAATAAGCTATGAAAGTCACCATTCAAGTTATCATGCAGTCTGATTGTTGAAAAGAAATGAGATAATGCTCAGTAGTATTTGTGTATGTTGGGTGATTTGGGGAAGAGAGAGTAGAGGTTAGTGAAAATATGTGAAATCCATGTTGAATCAGAACAAAATGGGTAATCATCTTTTGAGAAGAAAAAAAGCAAAAACATCTAGAAAATTAATTCTTGGTGTAGGGTTGAGGAAAGTCTAGAAGAGGTGGAGACAGTGAATGTCACCACACGAGTCTGGGTTTGCTGGTCTGAGGCTGTATGATTGGAGGAGGGAGGGACAAGTTCAGGAAACAGCAGCAGTGATTTTAATAAGAAAACTTGAAACTAATATAAACTAATATAACATATGTAATACTTTTGGTCTTTTTAAGCTCTTTCCAAAGCTTCATTTAAATTATGCCTAAAAACATTACGTACTGTTAATTTTGAGAACTGGGAAAAATGAGGTACACTATTAGGTAATCCATTCAAGGAAACACACCGGTAAGTAATAAAAATATCAATTAAAAAAAAATTTTTATTTATTTATTTTTGGCTGTGTTGGGTCTTCGTTGCTGTGCGCGGCCTTTCTCTAGTTGTGGTGAGTGGGGGCTGCTCTTCGTTGCGGTGTGTGGCCTTCTCATTGCGGTGGCTTCTTTTGTTGCGGAGCACGGATTCTACGTGCGTGGGCTTCAGTAGTTGTGGCACACAGGCTCAGTAGCTGTGGCTCACCAGCTCTAGAGCGCAGGCTCAGTAGTTGTGGTGCACAGGCTTAGCTGCTCCACGGCATGTGGGATCTTGCCGGACCAGGGCTTGAACCCATGTCCCCTGCATTGGCAGATGGATTCTTAACCACTGCGCCACCAGGGAAGCCCAAATATCAATGTTGATAGCTAAGATTAACTTATTTAATCCTCATAGCAGCTCCAAGAACTTAGCACTGTTATCCCCAGCTCACAGATGGGGAAACTTAATTGTGAGAGAAGCTGAATAACTTGTCCAAGATTGCACAGTTAATAAGTGCCAGAGCTGGGATTTTAAACTAGATCGAGTCTGTGCTTTTAACCAGTATGTTCTACATTCTATCTGTTGTTTCTGTTATTTTTGGATAGACCATCTTGACTTAACTTAGATTTTAAAAATAATCCAATATAGTACAGACATTTGCAGTGGTGTCTAAGATCCTCACAGTGGCCCAGGGAGGTGATGGAGAATCTTTCTTAACACCAGGTTTGTGTTTTATCCCCTTCTTATTTCTTTCTTTCTTTTTTTAAAGATTTATTTATTTATTATTTATTTATTTAATTTATTTTTGGCTGCATCAGGTCTTAGTTGTGGCACACGGGATCTTTCATTGTGGTGCGCGGGCTTCTCTCTAGTTGTGGCATGCAGGTTTTCTCTTCTCTAGTTGTGGTGCACAGGCTCCAGGGCGCATGGGTTCTGTAGTTGTGGTGGGCGGGCTCCAGGGCGCGTGGACTCTTGTAGTTTGCAGCACGCAGGCTCTCTCATTGTGGTGCGCAAGCTCAGTAGTTGTGGCACGTGAGCTTACTTGCCCCGTGGCATGTGGGATCTTCGTTTCCCGACCAGGAATCGAACCAGCGTCCCCTGTATTGTAAGGTGGATTCTTTACCACTGGACCACCAGGAAGTCCCCCCTTCTTATTTCTGAAGTTAAAACATCTTCAATCAGTCCCTAGAAGGAGCAACGTGACTGTGTCAGAGCCCTCATTAATTAATGTTGAGGAGTTGTTTTCTCATTATAAACACAGATAATTGTGCTAACATTATTTGGATAATAGAATTACTATTTGTGTACCTGTTTGAGGAGTTAGGATAAATAGGCAAGAATCAGTTTCTGTGGCTGTGAATACTGGTATCTGCAGCAAAAATTGTATCTGTTATGGTAGTAAGCTTGTTGACCTGCCTACAATATTAATATGGAATGAACTTTATCATCACTTTATTGTAACTTAGAAGTCTTAAGAAAATATTCTTATGGGTATCAAATTAAATTTGTAGCTATGGCACTCTTACTTGTCTTGAATGGCTTCCTTGGAAGCTAGAAGCCTTGTGTTTCATTTCTAGCACCATCATCAATGTTACCTTCAGTAAATCATTTAAACATGTTTAAACGTATGTTCCATTTGGCAGTGAGAATGCCATATGCTCTCATGTTGCCTCAGTGCAATTTTGCAAAAGCGAAATTGATTTTAAAATATGAATATGTAAAGTGATTCCATTACTTATTAAGTAGTGTGCATTGTATGCTTCATAAATCTAACAAATAATTTAAAAACAGATATTTTAGAACTTAAAAAAAGATTTCTTTAGTTTTGTATGATCCAGAATCCAGCTTAATTTTGCCTTCTAACTATTCTTAGTGTTAATATCTAGTGCTTTTTAAAAATCAGCCAAGATATCTTTGGACATTTAAATTCTTTTTCTGTTCAGAAATGTCATTAACTTGACATGTAAAGATGCTTTCTAAGGAAACTGGTTTGCCCAGCCAGATCTTTTAATGTAGTTATTTTGTGATGTGAACTGTAAAACCCAAACATTGAGGCTGCCTTCCACAGTGCCTTGTTGCCCAGACAGTGATGTCATGTTGTAAGCATGTTTAGTTTGCAAAGGTCCTGCTTTTGATCCTTTAGTTGTCACTTTTTTTATGCAGTTCCTCCTGAATTACAAAGATGCTGAAAGTAATTTGCTTCATTAAGGTCTGTTGCTGACACTGTTGTATTTCGTTCCTCATTCTTCTCTTAGCCTCCTTCATTAAGACCTTATTCAAATTTGGATCATGGTTCTACTGAGACATCCATGCCATTATCATCTAAATAGCAATTACATATTCTAAAACA
Source organism: Physeter macrocephalus (assembly GCF_002837175.3). Taxonomy (NCBI): domain Eukaryota; kingdom Metazoa; phylum Chordata; class Mammalia; order Artiodactyla; family Physeteridae; genus Physeter; species Physeter macrocephalus. The sequence goes on from NC_041218.1 coordinate 63,191,513, forward strand.
ACAGCTTCTCCTTAACTGTCTGTAACTTAACATTTTACATACATTCAAGTGGGAATTAAGAATAAAATGAATCTTTTCTTTGTGATTTACAACCCTCCCTTTCATTCTTGATTTACTAGTTAATGTTGAATAAGCTACCTGTAAACGAAGGAAGACAAAATTATTGATTGCTCAGCTTTAGTTTTGTAGAGGTATATATATTATGAGTTGTTTCTATATTAAACAGTTACCCAAGTGACAGCGACCCTGATTTAATCACTCATATATTTGTTAGACAGCATTTACCATTTTGGATATAATGGGACCAGGTTTAACACTTTATTAAGAAATTAATAGTATCTTTTACAAAAGCAGCAGTGCTTTATAACTTGAAACATTTAAAGGGAACCTTTTAAAATGAGTCAATATATTTGTCCTTTGTTAGGATAGAATTCAAAAACAGAAGGAAATTCTGCTAATAAAATAATAATGTACTTTGCTAACTACTCTGTTTTGGCCATCTTAAAATTATATTTTATAATCAGTACATGCTAAGCTGATTTGACTGAAATGAGCAACTATAGTAACTAGAGACAAGTGTTTCAACAGATACAGTGGGCATAAATATTAGGACTTTTTTTTTGCCAATAATATGTGGTTTAAGGGAAATATAGTACAAAGTATCAAATACACATGTGTATTTATATTGTGTATATACAGATATAGGCAGTTATGTTGTATGGATCTCTTTTAAGAATTTCTTAACCAACAAAGAGTGTCTGTGTGTGTGTGTGTTTGTGTGTGTGTGTGTGTGTGTGTGTGTGTATGTGTGTAGGAAGGAAGGAGTGAGAGGGGAAAGGAAGGGGTAGAGAGAGGAGGATAAAGGGAGTCCTAACCATAAAAAATGCTAATTAACTATTTAATACCCAGTCTTTTGGTGCCTTGCATAATAATTTCTTACATATTTTCAAATTTTTTGTCACCCTTAAGGAATTTTATTTCCTCTTTGTCTAAAATGAACTTCCATCTCCTTGTTTTTCTATCCATATTCTCAAACTTATCAGAATTATATACATGTGAATAGTTACATAATGCACATCCAATGTAGGTGTAAGTGAGATTCTAGATCAATTTTTGTAGGGGTGAACATTAGAAACTTGTTCAGTTGTGGGTCCTCACCAGTGAGAGTCAGGAAGACTCAGCCTTTGTTAGCTTACCATCTTTGGTGAAGATGAGTCCTCAGGCTAAGCTGGACAGGTCAGATGTTGGTGTTCCTTTTGAGGAGCGGCAGCCCAGGAGGGCAGAATACTGTGAAACAAAGCAGAAGAAACTGGAGAGAAGGTGAACCACTCACTGGGAGACCTGGCATTGAAAGTCGGGCACTGAGCCTACAGGACAAGCAAGGCTTGTGGGATGAGTAGGGTGTGCTCAGAAATCATCTGTTCCAAACAAGGGTCTGTTTGATGTGTCCTTCTATTACATTTTGTAGTGTTGTTTTGTGACCAGCTGGGGATAAGGTCATTAAAATGACATGTCATATGGATACAAAAACAAGATCCATATATATGCTGTCTACAAGAGACCCACT
>NC_041218.1:63196664-63223278 GCF_002837175.3 Physeter macrocephalus
AAAATGTAATGAAGAGCCTAGGGGTAGGACGAGAATAAAACACAGACCTACTAGAGCATGGACTTGAGGATATGGGGAGGGGGAACGGTTAGCTGTGACAAAGTGAGAGAGTGGCATGGACATATATACACTACCAAACGTAGGGTGGATAGCTAGTGGGAAGCAGCCACATGGCACAGGGAGATCAGCTAGGTGGTTTGTGACCACTTAGAGGGTTGGGAGGGAGGGAGACGCAAGAGGGAAGAGATATGGGAACATATGTATATGTATAACTGATTCACTTTGTTGTAAAGCAGAAACTAACACACCATTGTAAATTAATTGTACTCCAATAAAGATGTTAAAAAAAAATGACATGTCTTACCTGATGTTTTTAGCCCTTGCTTATGCTGCTGTCTTAGTCCCTTTGGGCTGCTGTAACAAAAATACCATAAACTATGTGGTCTCTTTTGAGTGATTTTTGTACAGAGTGTTAGAGTTAAGTCAAGGTTATTTTTTCTTTTTTCTGCCTATAAGTTTCCAATAACAATATTGCCTTTAATGATAAAATAAAACATAAGAAAGACCCCCAAATGTTCATCATTAGAACAGATATATAAACCGTGGTATATTTATAAAATGGAATGCCAAATAAAAATGAAGAAGTAAAAAGTACATGCAGCAATATCCCAGATATTGATATGTTGAATGAGAAAGGCAAATCATTGAAGAATATTGTCTAAACATTGTGCTTGTCATTCCATTTATATATGGTTCTGAAACATGTAAAACTAAAATGAATATGATAACACTGTTTAAAAAGAGAATGGGTAACATGGAATTTAGAGAGAGGAATATACCTTTGAGGTGGGAGTAAGGAAGTGTGAGATCGGGGGACTTCAAGGTTAACATAAATTCTCTTTCTCAGATTGAGTGGTGGGTACATGCGTGTTCACTACTTTGTCCTCCTGAAAATGTTTTCTTTTCAAAGATTGCATTTTCTATTTTGTTGCTAGTATAAAAACATGTAGTTGATTTTTGTAGCAACCATCTTTTTAAGGTTTTTATTTCTAATAATTCACCTTTAGATTCTTAGGTTGGTTGCTTACTTTTGGCTCATCAATTTTTAAACTTCTTAATATTCTAATATACTTATTAAAATCTCTGTATTTCCCATTAACTGCTAATTAGCAGCTTCCAATTTTTATTTTGTATTACTTCCATTAGTTTGCGGTTTTACAGTTTTCAATTTTTAATCCTTGTTTGCTGAGTTATGTAAAAATATTTTAAGATTTACAAGTATACGAGATGTTTTGTTTTGGTTATCTTTTTGGTGAAGATTTTTAATTTAATGCACTCTGGTCAGAGAATATGGCCCAAATGATAATCTTTATGTATGTTGAGGTGTGATTCACAACCTAGTACATACGTTTATAGAATGTTTGGGGCTGAGGGATAATTTTTAAGCTTTTTGAAGATAAATTCTTTTGATAGATTTCTATATTCCACTTACCTTCATAGTACTTTAGAGGATGGACGGCTTGGTAGGAAAATCTGCTATTACAAAAGCTATGTTTTCAACATCTCAAACTTTGTAAACTCTGGCCATGTTTGTTGTCTTATTTACTTCCATCTCAAGATCAGTATTATTATTTTTTAAAGCAAGGACAGTAATTCTGTATTGTCTTGTTTCAATTTTTGTTGTCTTCTGTTGATATATATATGACGGATCTCAAATATTTGTTTTTGTATGAAAACTTTTTTATTGTTATGAATTCTGTTAATTTTGATGTTTTGATTTTTATTTCTTTCGTGCACTTGATCATTACATTCTTGTATTTAATTGGTTTCTCGGTGACTCCATTGCTGGTTGTTCACCATGTAGCTAAATAACAGGTTTACCCAGAATTAGAGGTGAACGCATGTTGCATATAACATATAGGACAAAAGGTAGTAGGTCAAAAAAATGTAAAATTGATGTAAAATCTTTCATATTAGGACAAAATAAGAGATGACTTAGTAATATTTGAGTTAAATTGGAAACATTAACATTTACTAGTTTTCTTAGATGTTAATAGTTGGTAATAAAGGAGAATCATGTTTAAATTAAGTATTGGAAATGCTTGGCCTAAAATGGTTGAAAACATTTCATAAGAAACTTTTAGTCTTTAATGTATTACTGTGTCTAGAAAATATCTAACTTCAGTTCATTCAGCATTTTCCAGACTGGCTTAAAACTCCTTTTTTCCTGGAGGATCTTACAAAACTGAGTATTTTACTGAACTTAACATTTATTAAAATACTACTTAGAATAACTTTTGGAAAGTTATCAGTAATCATTTAAAATTTTGGAAAATCCTGGAAATACAAATTATACGATCTTTAATGAAAAAGTTTTACATCATTAGAATTAATTAATATGTGTTAGTAAGAATGTCTAATATTTTCTAGTGCTTTAAAGATTTCAGAGCACAGTGACATATTTGGTATCATTCTGTCTTTGAAACAGCCCTGTACTCTTGTGGGCTGGCTACTTGAGTCCTTCTGGAATTATTAAAGCCTCAAGTTAAGCATGTCTGTTCAGTAAATGCTGCTAGATATTCCATTCACAGATTCTTAACTTTGTTGTTTAAATTCTTTCCATCTTCATTGTTGATTAATTGAAGTAATAAATTAGATAAAACCTTTTGTTGTTGTTGTTGTTAAAGAAAAAATAGTAATCCATTTAAAATGGAGATTTTTTTTTTTACCAGTTCATGTTAGCATTTCCAGGTTCTCCTATGCTGCTTACAGCTTTGTGGGTGGTCAAAATTAGCTATTTTAGTTTAACTGATAGAATTCAGATTGTCAGATTTAATTATTAATGAAAATACAATAGTATCTGTATCCACATGGAAGAAATTGCATTCATATCTTATTTGAAAAATGAGTTTTGTTTCACTATGTAAAAGTTATACTTAAAAATTCTGTTATTGACTTTTATTATTTAATTATACACAGACAGTCCCCGACTTAGGATTTTCCACTTTATGATGGTATGAAAGCGATAGGCATTCAGTAGAAACTGTACTTTGAAATTTGAATTTTGATCTTTTCCTGTGCTAAGAATTGCAGCATGATACTCTCTCATGGTATTGGGCAGCAGTAGCAGCAGTGAGCTGCAGCTCCCAGTCAGCCACGTGATCATGAGGGTAAACAACCACTCCCAACCATCCTGCGCTCTTGCAACCAGTCTGTTTTCTACTTTCAGTACAGTATTTAATAAATTATATGAGAAATTCAATACTTTAGTATAAAATAGGCTTTGTTAGGTGATTTTGCCCAACTGTAGGCTAATGTAAGTATTCTGAGCATGTTTAAGGTAGGCCAGGCTAAGCTATGATGTTCAGTAGGTTAGATGTATTAAATGCATTTTTGACTTAAAGATATTCTTAATTTACCATCGGTGTGTTGGGCTATAACCCTGTCGTAAGTCAAAGAAGATCTGTATTCACCAAATTTCTTGGGAAACCTTTATTTAAAAATATAATGATACAAGTATATCTTTGAAATAAGAATTGGAAATATAGGATTAGTCTTTGACAAAGATTTGTAAATTCAAAGTTTATTTTTCTTTAATTTCCTCCAAATACCTTTACTTCCTTTTCAGTGCCTCTTTTATCCATTCCTATGGAATAGAAGGGTCCCAATTTTTCTCAAAGAAAAGTATATAACAAAAGTCTTAACGGACCTTCACTTAAATGAGTTGGCAGATTGACCAATATTCTCCAACTTTTCTATAAAGCTTTGAATATTGGCAGCTGATAGGCTATTCTCTGGTGAGCAGACATGCTTCTCCTTCTCCAGAAGAGTGGTGTCCCGTCCATTTGTCACCCTCTTTGCTCCTCAACATATGTGCTTGTTATTGTAATTGCACAATTTAATTTAAAAATATATGAGTATAAAAAAGTATTTCTACAAAAACATAGTTAAATGTTTTGAAAATAGTCCATATAGTTTAATTGCTAAAATAGAAAAAAGGAGCTGTCAACTTAGGTGTGGTTGAGATAATTTAAAGAATCTAGGAATCTACATCAGACTGATATGCAAATGTCTCTAAGTTCTCATCTGCTTAAAAATAATTGGATATTGTGTATAATGAATGTATGTTGGGCTTTCTAAGGAAGGCTCAGAACTCTAATCTGGCGGCTCTAGTGCAAATAAAGGCCTTGACCCCAAATCTTCCCCATGTGGGAAGGTTACATCAAGTAACAGATGGGTGAAAGCGGAGGAAAAGTCAGATGTTGGGGTATTGGGCACTTGTAAGGAGAAATTTTCTTCTGATCAACCTGTTGTTCAAAAATTTACAAATGATTTTCCTTTTTATAGATAATGCCAATTTTACTGCAGATTCGTCATACCATGTAGTTGAAACAGTTCTCCAAAATGATGACATAAAAAGCTGAGCATGTGGCAAAAAAGCAGAGCATGTGGCAATAAAGTAAAAAAATTCAAAGAGGGAATTACAGTTACCTTAGGCAGTAATACAACTAGAACTAACAATCTAAAGCTTTTTTATAGGCAAATTCACAAATCCTAGAACTTTACAAAAATATACATCATACGATTTTTTTTTTAGTTTTTCAGCCAGATGGACTTTATTTATAGGATTTTCCCCATTAATATGTACCTTCAGCATAGAAACACTTGTAAATAAACTTACTGAAATGAACAACGTGCTCCCTCTACATTGTTTCTTCACATCGCTCTCCTGAGGAGGACCTTAGAGAAAGTGACCTAAAAGCCATAGTTTTGCCATTGAATGTAATGTCCTTGCTCTGACCTTTGAATCAGATTTTGGATTATTTAAAGAGTAGATATGGAAAAAGAGTTTTAAGTTTGGATTTGGGGAAAACAGTGTAAGACAGGACTAGTAGTCATATAAAATAGATGACATCAAACATTTTAGAAATAGTATAGTGGTAGAGAGCAAAATTTCCACGTAAGCGTTTCCAGAACCTTGGTGAAAACTGTAATCTAATAATATCCTGAATTACAAGGAGATTCTGAAGGACATGGTTTGTTGTTGTTGTGTATATGTTTTTAATTATCTCAAATTGACTTTTGTCAACTGGTAAGACGCTAATTATGGTACACCAATAGTCACAGAGTTTGTTTTAGATAAAATTACGGATGATGCAGAAACCATACAGGTTGTGACAGAAAAGGATGGATTCAACATGAGGAGTAGGAGGAGATAAGAGCAATCCAGAGCCAAAAATTACTCATGTCATAGTTACACATGCCCTAGAAATAGTTCTATGTTGTATTGAATAACAGTCTGAATCACCATTCAGAAATACTAATATATGGGAAGTATCAGTGCCAGGAAAATTTGTATTTCTTCTAAATAATGTCAGATTATTCACTTTATTATCAATAAATGGACATTATTTATTTTGAAATGTAATGTCTAAAGTATACATTTTTTAATGATTTCCTTTTTATCTGGATTTTTATTAAATGAAGAAATGGTTCCAATCGCACTGGATGAGATAACCTCTATTGTATTTAGTTCATCTATTTTTCCCACTCTAAGCCATACACAGTATGATGTGTTTGTAAAATAGCTTGTATTTTGAACAACTAAAATAAATAATATTTGTAAATTAATTTGTAACTGTATGGATTGGGAACTGTGGTCTGGATGGGAGAATGAGTTTAAAATTTTGACCCCAAGACTTGGTTAAATTTCACCACTTCTGTGTATGCTTAAGTTTATAACTGGCCATAAATAATTGTCAGATTAACATATTCTGTCATTCATGTGAAAGTCTGTTTAGGAAAGTTGCATTAATTAAACTTGTTGTTTAATGGTTTAATTTTAGAATATTAAGCAGAGTAACTGAAAGTACTGTAGATTCTATTTATCATGGTTGTGTAGCTTTTAGACTTTGGGGAAATCCAGTTTTTAGAATTAACACAGTGATTCATTATGTCAACAGTGTGTTGATTAACATTTTGTAGCAAAACATTTATTAATAACTTCATATTTTTGTACAAGTTATAAATTTTTTTTTGTTTTTAGAAGATGTTGCGGGTAGGAGTTTTTATTAATTTATTTATTTATTTTTGCCGTGTTGGGTCTTCGTTTCTGTGCGAGGGCTTTCTCTAGTTGTGGCAAGCGGGGGCCACTCTTCATTGCGGTGCGCGGGCCTCTCACTCTCGCGGCTTCTCTTGCTGCGGAGCACAGGCTCCAGACACGCAGGCTCAGTAGTTGTGGCTCACGTGCCTAGTTGCTCCGTGGCATGTGGGATCCTCCCAGAGCAGGGCTCGAACCCGTGTGCCCTGCATTAGCAGGCAGATTCTCCAGCACTGCGCCACCAGGGAAGCCCATAAGTTATAAATTTTAGATCAAATAATAAAGTAAAACTGGCATCATTCATTTGGGGAGAGGAAACATTGCAGAACTTGAGTGATTTTTCCAAATGATGTGTCCCCTGTAACTTGAATGTGTTATCTTTATCCCTAATGGTATTTTGAAATACATTGATGTGAATTTCTTACACTTTATTTTAGTACACTTTATTTTAATCATAAAACTTTTAATATTTTAATTTTTTATAATGTCATATGTGGTATGGTACACATGGTGTGTGCATGGTTTGTTTATTCTTGTTTACCACTTTATTCACAACACTAGTGTGGAATGAGTGAATGAATGATTAAGAAACAAGAGAGTAGAAATGCGTAGTCTAAAATTTAAAATGTATACCTTCAAAATCATACTTTTAAGTTATCTTGATAAAAAACTACAGGCATCCAACAAATAGAAACAGATGCCTAAGAAATTAAGAGTATTTGGAAATAGGTGTTCTATTCCTCATCATTATTGTTCACATCCAAAAATATCCTCTTGGAGCCTCTTGTCTGATTATCTTCTGTGGATCTGATGATTCTAGTATTTTCTTTTCTTTTGTTTTAAAAGTTCCGATTTACCTCATTTCTTTGTATAGATATTCTTTATTTTTTAATTTTTAAATTGAAGTATAGGTGATTTACAGTGTTGTATTAGTTTCAGGTGTACAGCAAAGTGATTCAGTTATACATACATTTATTAATATATGTATATATGTATATATATAAACAAACGTGTGCGTGTATTTGTGTGTGTACATATACTTTTTCAGATTCTTTTCCCACATAGGATATTACAAAATACTGAGTATAGTTCCTTGTGCTATAGAGTAGGTCCTTGTTGTTTATCTATTTTATATATAGTAGTGTGTATATGTTACTCCCAAATTTCTAATTTATCTGTGTTGTGTGTATAGATATTATTCTTGACACAAGGCATTTATTAGATATGGACAATAGCAGGCAGCAAAAAGACCTGCCCGAAATGGGCAGAAACCTGTTCTTTTCTTTCTTTCATTCTGACTCTCAGAAGCAGTACCAGCATAAGCTTTATTTAGCTTGTAGGTTAATTTTAAAAGAAACCTCTTTAAATTATGACTCAATAGGTTGATGAAGCTGGGAAGTCTGTGTTTTTCCCAAAACCTATAGGGTGCTTTTGATTATCAGTCAAGTTTACAAATCACTGATTACGATTAACTTCATTAGGATTTGCTAGTATGTTTAATTCTAAGCAGAGAGAAAATGGGAAAAAAAAAATTAAGGTCAAAAAGTGTCTTTGGAGATGACATAACTTTTATTTTACTAAAACAAATGTTTTTTAAGAACAGTTTTCCCTGCCTTTTTGTTAAGATTCAGTGATGGCTTAGAGAGCTAAAAACACCTTTGGGATGGATTCAGAAGATCCAAAAGATACGGTGATGAAATGTGATTAGCAAGCTGTAGGGGAGGGTCACAAATGTGTGATTTTGAAGTCTCTTCAGTTTGAAACCAATTTTCAGAGTCTTGAACTCGATCCAGTAGATAGTATGTATGCTACAAATGGAAAGATTAAACTGGAGCAATATAATTAGGGTAAGCCATTGCATCTGCACTTGTATCGCAGCAACTGAATTTGAAACCAGCTGCAAAATGGTGACTAATCTCTCTGGCAAGCCCACATGAGAGTGTAGTACAATAAGCCAGCTTCAGCCTCACAAGTACATGTGCCTTCAATGCGCCTCTGAGCAGGTGATGGTGATGATGCAATCTGATTATACTTTTGAATGTATTCTAACCACAGTCAACAGTTGAGTCTCACAAGGGATTTCACAAAAGACTTCAAACCAACTCTAGATTTTTTTTCAGATAGTTTCAAGGCCATAGGAACTTGTATATATATATATATATATAGTAGTGTGTATATGTTACTCCCAAATTTCTAATTTATCTGTGTTGTGTGTATAGATATTATTCTTGACACAAGGCATTTATTAGATATGGACAATAGCAGGCAGCAAAAAGACCTGCCCGAAATGGGCAGAAACCTGTTCTTTTCTTTCTTTCATTCTGACTCTCAGAAGCAGTACCAGCATAAGCTTTATTTAGCTTGTAGGTTAATTTTAAAAGAAACCTCTTTAAATTATGACTCAATAGGTTGATGAAGCTGGGAAGTCTGTGTTTTTCCCAAAACCTATAGGGTGCTTTTGATTATCAGTCAAGTTTACGACTCACTGATTACGATTAGCTTCATTAGGATTTGCTAGTATGTTTAATTCTAAGCAGAGAGAAAATGGGAAAAAAAAAATTAAGGTCAAAAAGTGTCTTTGGAGATGACATAACTTTTATTTTACTAAAACAAATGTTTTTTAAGAACAGTTTTCCCTGCCTTTTTGTTAAGATTCAGTGATGGCTTAGAGAGCTAAAAACACCTTTGGGATGGATTCAGAAGATCCAAAAGATACGGTGATGAAATGTGATTAGCAAGCTGTAGGGGAGGGTCACAAATGTGTGATTTTGAAGTCTCTTCAGTTTGAAACCAATTTTCAGAGTCTTGAACTCGATCCAGTAGATAGTATGTATGCTACAAATGGAAAGATTAAACTGGAGCAATATAATTAGGGTAAGCCATTGCATCTGCACTTGTATCGCAGCAACTGAATTTGAAACCAGCTGCAAAATGGTGACTAATCTCTCTGGCAAGCCCACATGAGAGTGTAGTACAATAAGCCAGCTTCAGCCTCACAAGTACATGTGCCTTCAATGCGCCTCTGAGCAGGTGATGGTGATGATGCAATCTGATTATACTTTTGAATGTATTCTAACCACAGTCAACAGTTGAGTCTCACAAGGGATTTCACAAAAGACTTCAAACCAACTCTAGATTTTTTTTCAGATAGTTTCAAGGCCATAGGAACTTGTATATATATATATATATATATATATATATATATATATATATATATATTTACTTTAGTGACTGTAGTACATTATAGTACCTTATAATCTTAAAGTTGAGAGGTTTTAGTTGATTTTTACATGTGAAATAAAGATGAGAAAAATAATGTGGAAAGAAGAAGGTACTTGAACTTGGAGCTTTTATTCAGAATTGTTCATGATGGCTTATACTGATCAATTAAAATCATTAAGCTGTCCAGACTGCTTAATTCTGTGCAAAAAGGAGATGGTGAATCGGTGAGCTAGGAAGTGCTTCAGTGCTGCACTAACCTTTCCATATTCAGAGATGCACCTCCGTAGCTCTATAGCCTGCCCCATGAGGTGATTTTTAATAGTGTCTTGCATACTAAAGGTATTTAATAAATACTCAGTTTGACTTGGACTCAAGCCTTTGTTTTTCATCTTTGAAGGGAATGGTAGTTTCTTCCTCCAGTGTGCCACAGAGGGACATGGTGAGGATGAATAGAGAGCCATCTGTTCGAGAATGTATGTCATCTTTGGAAAAAATTGCTGCAGGACCTAAAAAATAGTCACAAGTATTATTTCAAACGAGTAATCAAAAGTGGAATGGTTAGAAATTGCTTGTTAATCTTAAATTTAAATATAAAAATACGATGTAGTTTACAACAAAGGACATGAACTCCACAAGACCATTAAAATAGAACTTGCGAGTTGTACACCCCTAAGAATAAAGGGGGAAAGGGAGTGTAAAAACCCTACCTGGTGGTCCTGAAGCTTAGTATTCATCAGATTCGCTTTGAATGCTTGTCACAAGTGCATATGTCTGGGCCTCATCCCCATCAATTCTGATTTTGTTGGTTTGGAGTGGGTCCTAGACACCTGGGATTTTATTCATCTCCCTCCCTAACCCTCCCACCCAGTGATTGTGTGTGTGTGTGTGTGTGTGTGTATGTGTTTTGTGTGTCACTCCCACCCAGTGATTTTTTTTTTCTTTTTTTTTTTTTGCGGTACGTGGGCCTCTCACTGTTGTGGCCTCTCCCGTTGCGGAGCACAGGCTCCGGACGCGCAGGGGCTGAGGAGCCATGGCTCATGGGCCCAGCCGCTCCGCGGCATATGGGATCTTCCTGGACCGGGGCACGAACCCGTGTCCCCTGCGTCGGCAGGTGGACCCTCAACCACTGCGCCACCAGGGAAGCCCCCACCCAGTGATTCTGACACACACTAACATTTGAGAAACACTGCCCCACACTACTGTAGTGTTATAGTATAGACCACTAAGTATAAGTAGACCACTATAGTGTAGACTACTAAAGCTTAGTAATTTGCAAACAAAAGAAAACTTTTAATTGACATCAGGAGAAACAAATTTTTCTCATGGTAATTTTAAAAAGGCTTTTTGTAAAAACATAATGATTATTGTGTTCAATTGTGGTTTTGTGAAAGAAGCTACTATTTTTCATGTTTTTATTTAAACTTTTAATATACATAAAGGGCATTTTATTGACGGACTAAAAGCCTTCAGTGAAGTGAATTGAGTGGATTGGGTGCAGGTATGCTGCCTTCTAGTAATTTCAGTTTATAGAAAAGTAGCATTTAAGCTCTCTGGAGGAACAAGTTGACTTGTGTCCCTGCAAAAGATACGTTTAAGACCTAACCTCCAAAACCTCTGAATGTAACCTTATGGAAATAGAGTCTCTGCAGATGTAATCAAGTTAAGATGAGCTCATACTCATTATAGTGAGCCTTCCTCCCATGACTGGTGTCCTTAAAAAAAGAGAGAAATTTGGACACAGAGACACATACAAAGAGGTGAAGGTCGTGTGATGAGGAAGGCAGAGATTGGAGTGATGCAGGAACCCTAAGGAATTGCCAGCAACCAACAGAAGCTGGGAAGAGGAGGAAGGGTCCTTTCCTAGAGACTTCAGAGAGAGCACGGCCCTGCTGACACTTGATTTCAGGCTTTTAACCTCCAGAATTGTGAGAGAATAAATTTCTGTTATTTTAATCCACTAAGTTTGTGGTACTTTTTCTTATGGCAGCCCTAGGAAACTAATATAGCATGTGAAATGGTTCTTCTCTTACTTGGATTTTTGACCAAAACTAGATAGAAGAAAAATGTGAAAGTTTCTTTTCTCACATATTCTATGTGTATATAGGTGTTCATGTGCTTTGGACCTGCCACTGTGGCAAGTTGGAATTCTGTTTGCAATGTCAAGGAGACAGTCTAGTACTGTTACCAAATGAAAACCACTCTACTTCTACATGATTATGAGCCATAGGGGTTCCTGCCATTAGAACCCAGTTTTTCTTAAAAAGATGCTCATGTATTTGAATATAAGTACTAAATGGTGATGTCAGGGTCTTATCCCAGCAGATAAGGAAGAGACTTATTCTTAGCAGGAACTGGTCTACCTGGAATGAAAATTCCCCTTCACCTCAGGGAAGCTCTCTACAGTCAGTGAAGCAACCTTTTATGCTGCTGCTTCCTCCTCTCTCTCATCCTCTGTGACTGCCTACAAGGATTTTGGCTACTATCCTCCCCATGATTTTATGGAGCTTTCCATCCAAATCTGTTTTCTTCTGTTGATCCAGTTTCATTTAATCTCTTTGAGTGTCAATCTCCTCATTTATAAAATTGAGGTGATAAAACCTATCTTTGAGGTTGATGCATGGATTAAATGAGTAGCCATATCTGGCATATATGAAGCCATTGAGAAATAGTATCTCTGGCTGCTATAAGAATAGTATCAAGATTACATCAGCCTTTTCGCTATGTTCATTTATATATCTATTCATGTATTTATTCACTTATTCATTTGACAGCGTTTATAGTGGACTTGCCATATGCCAGTCACTTTGCTAGGCATTGGGAATAAATGGTGATTATGATAGATGACAGTCTGTGCCCTCACGGAAGTGAGAGTCCAGTTGGAGAGACAAACATTAAAGATACGATCACCTGAATACATGTAAAACTACAGTGTTGATAAGTGCTATGAGAACAGATGACCAAGTGAGGAAGTTTGAGGAAGCCTTCCCTAAGTAAGTAACACTTGAGAGTGAAAACATGTGTAAGAGTTAACTGAATAGAGAGGGAAGGGAGAGGAGAGGGTTCCAGACAGAGGGAATAGGAAATCAAAATGTCCCTTTGGTGGGAAGGCACATAGAGCACTTTCGGTGAATTGGAAAGAGGCCCTTAGGCCGATGCGCAGAGGGCCAGGAGGGAGTGTGGAACTTGATGAGCCTGGAGAGTTAGGCAGACCCAGATCATGCTAGACCTTGTGGGCCCTGATAATATCTTTATCTGAAGAGCAGTGGAAGCCATTGATGAAAATTAAGCTGTGGGTGAGGGTGACGTGAACAAGTACGGGTATGAAAAGATGCTCCTCTGTTTTCTTCCATTAATTGAAAGGATTCAGCCCTCTCAGATGGATGCTGCTTATTCTGAGTGTGTGTGTTTAGAACTTGGTTTCTGTGATCAGGGTTGTTGTTCTGCTGATGCCACTTCAGTCCATTTTTCTTCTACCTCATTAATAAGGACGCCATCCTCTAAGCTCCATACCACCTGCCATCCTCTACTTGCTCCAGATTTAAAGGGCCCTTGGACTTGGCTTTTTCCCCTTCCTAGCTCCTATAGTCAGCCTGGGTATCTCTAACATTCATGATAATGCCCCAGCTAGCACCCTCACCTCAATCCCTTGTTCTCCAAAGACTTTCTATGCCACTGGCATTTTCCTTCTCTATTCCGGCAGTTCTCTGATGTGGCCTTGGTCTCGAATGTATGCTCACTCAGAATGATGCCTCCTCTGAAGTCTTAAATCTTAAACCCAGGGATCCTATTCTCTGATGTCATGTCCCTCTTTCATGCCACTATTCCTGCCTGTTCATCTAACTCATTGAAAGCTTTATTTCAGTGACTTCCTGACTTCTTGTCTAGCCTGAAGTCTGCAGTCTCTCACTGCAGTGTTGTAAGATCAGGTCTCTCAATTATTTTGATCCCTGCCAGTTTTCAACTCTGGATAAAGCCAACCTTTCCCTTTATCTGCTCCTGCTCCCAGGCTACTAAGCATTCCTGAAGAAAACCATCACTGTGCATATGGGCACTGTATTGCATTGCTGCTTCCTAGTTATCTGAGCTGTCAACTCTCTTTTTTGGTCCTTTCTCATCAGCGTTGTCTTAACAGAGTGGATGTCAACTTTGACTGCATGTTGGAATCACCTGGAGGTGTTCTTAAGCATACCAATGCCTTGGTTCCACCAGTAAATATTCTGATGTAATTGTTCTAGAGTACATTTTACATGGTGAGACACTCCCTAGGTGATTCCAGTGTTCAGCCAAGGTTGATAACCACTGGGCTACTGGACCCGCAGAGGCTGACGGACTTGTTCACATCTTCTTGGGCTTTCTCCTAGTACTCATGCTAAGCAGATGATCTTGTCTCGTCCAGCTTCTTTTCCTTTCTCTACCTTGAGACCTACTTATTTTTAATGGCATCCATACTTGCCTAGTTCATTCCTATTTTAGAGAAAAAAGTTGCCTACATCCCCATATTTGACCTCTTCAAAGGCGCACTGGGTGTCAGCTCTTTCTCCTCCTCCTCCTCCCTTCCTGATCTGAGCCAAGTGACGTGTTATGAATGATTGAGCTTAAAAAGTAAGCATGTGCTATCAGCTTATGAAGCACGAATTTTCTATTGAGAAAAAAAAAAACTTGGGGAAAAAGCAATCAAACCTGAGTTTAAGCAATATTAAGCAGAAAAATGAAAGATGATGATTTTCAGAGCAAATGATATTTGATGAAATAGAGTGAGAAGTGATCCCTGAAAGATGGTTGGGACCAGAGAGGGGCAGCAGCGGAAGTGGGAGGTGGAGGTTTGCATATGTTACTAAAATGGTTGAACTTCGATTTTCAAATACTTTGAAAGTATTTTCTGTCTGAGTGCAAGGAGCAAAAGGATCAAAAATATGCTTTAAGGACAGAATTATGGTCACAGTATGGGACATGGTCTGTAGAGGAAATATTTTCGAGACACAGAGGACCTTTGGGAGCCATTTGCAATGGCCTAGTCAAGAAGTGGGGGAGTCCTGGACGAGCATAGTGAAGATGAAAGGAGAAAAAAACTGCTTTAGAGATATTTTTAGGGGTAGAATCAAGACAATCGTGTCATTTTACATTTTAGAGTGTTATGTCAAGACTCGTAGGTATTTAATTCGCTCTTAGTAATTAACCCCAAAGATTCGGCTAAATTGCCTATTATTTATAAGCTACCTGTCTTAGTTCATTCAAGTGCTACAACAAAATTACTATAACCTGAGTGGCTTATGGCAACTGGCCCAATAAAAGACTTTACAGAACAAAGTTTTTTTTAAAGTATATATATCTCTTCTATGGAATGGGATGTTAGACCAAGTTTAAAATATACTATTTGATTAGTGATTCAGAATATTTTTAATAGTCTATTAAAATGTATGAAAGAAACCTTAAGTAGAAAAATATCATAATCAGGAGAGGTGTGGTGGAAGGGTTTGGACTGTGGATACAAACTGGATTTGAAGCTTAGCTCCTACCCACACTGAACTGGTGACCTTAGGCAAGTTGCTTAATATTGCTAAACTTCATTTTCCTTATTGATAAAATAGAGAAAGTTAGAAGAGCCACCTGATAGGATTGTGAGGAATATCTGAGATAAGTATTAGCTATTATTATTTTGTATTATATAGTCAATTTTAGATAAGTTTTTTTATAGCTTCTGCTTGGATTACTTGCTTTAGCCATTGGGAGTCACTAAAATAGTCTTGTCATTTAGTAAGCAAATGCAATGTGTAGTTCATGTCCCTTTTAAGAAAGCATTTAGTGAACTGATATGTTTGACTCTTGGTAAATGTGAAAAAGTCGATTCTCCCATGAAGTTCTAGTTGAGTATTTTTTCCTGAAAATCACTTGTTGTCCTTAACTGCTATAATCAATAAATTCTGTGAAAAGAAAGACATAGGCAGAATAGTAAAGTGAAAATAGAAACAATTATTATTTTTTCAGTTCTTCTATTTTTCAGACCTTCTGTTTTCAACCCTTCCATGAATTCATCTGGGTAGCAGTTTCCTTTTTGTTGATTACGTGTCCAAATTATCTTTTGCTGTGTAAGAAACTACCATAAACTTAGTGGCATAAAACAGCGATTTGTTATCTCTCATAGTTCTGTGGGTTGGCTGGGCTTAGCTGGACAGTGCTTGGTTGAGCTCTTTCATGTGGTTGTAATCAGGTGTTGGCTGGGGTTGCTGTCATCACAAAGCTCGACTGGGCTTGATGTCCAGAGTGGCTTACTCTCATGACGGCTGGTTGATTCTGGCTCAAGCTAACGCTGTGAAAAAGAGAACCTATATGTAGCCTCTCCACATTGCTTGGGTTTCTTATAAAATGGTGTCTGGGTTCTAAGAGTCAGCATTCAGAGAGGTAGGAGGTGAAGCTACCAAGCCAGTTAAGAGCTACACTTAGAACTGGTATAGCATCACTCCCACCATGTTTTGTTGGTTAAAGCAGACTCAGGGTGATCTCAGATTCAAGAGTATGACTAAGTAAATGCTAGTTCTTAATGGGGAAATGTGGCTAAAAAGAACATGTGACGGGAGATTTGGTGGCCAACTTTGGAAAATAAAATTTGTCACAAGCAGTCGGTACAGGAAAGGTAGAGAAGAAGGGGATTGCAGAAGGTACCAATATTCTCATAACATTAAAAATTAATAAACTTTCATTTTGGATTAATTTTAGACTTACAGAGAAGTTGCAGAAATACTACAGAGTGTTTCTTTATATTCTTCATCTGCACCTAACACAGCCATGGGAGATCTGTCAGAACTGTGAAATTAACGTTGGTATAATACTGTTAACTAAACCACAGACTTTATCTGGATTTTACCAGTTTTTCTACTAATGTCCATTTTTTGTCCCAGGATCATATCCAGGTTACTGCATTGCATCTAGTCATGTTCTGTTTTAACATGTTAACCAACCTCTCTCTTGCACTGATTTTTCTCCTTTCACAACCCATTAGGAAGTGGTTGGCTTATAAAAATACATTTTTATAAATAGTACAATTTTACACACATGGCCTAAGTCAGTTGGAGAATCAGTGATCTCTAAAATACATTTTAGCCCTTTAGGATGCTGTAAAACATTTTCTAATGAGCTGCTACTAGTCTTCTAACATGGGAAAAATAATAAAAATTTCTAATAGAAATGTATAACATCATAGCCATTTGGGGTGTTTTTAAAATTCCATGTTAACGTTAAACCTTAATCTTTGTTGTATTTGTGACAGAAAAAAATAAAAAAGACTTAAATCAGTGTGAATAAGACTTTAACATTGCAGTTTAAATTTATAGACTTCAACATAACCACCCTTTTTTGGTGATCAACATTCAGTCTGATTTTCCACCTCATTGAAAACATTCTCCAGCTGCTGCTGAGTGATTTCATAAATTGCATTCATGATCCTGGCTTGAAGTTCCTTTAAAGAATGTGGTCTGGATGAATACACAGCAGTTTTAACACAGTCCCATAAAATATAGTTCAGTGGGATAGGTCAAGTTTAAAGTTGCACAAGGATTTCATAAACACCCTGAGTAGATGGGCACTACAACTCTGAATGTGCTATATGGAAAAACTTTATAAAGGATGGCAGTGTTCCAAATGTAGATTAAGTTGGTCATCTATGAAACAATTCCTACTACTGATGGTTCTTAATAGTACCACCTGCTAGTTCTTTCATATTAAATTGTGTGAAATAACACATTCTGTAAACTGACGAACTACTTATTTATTTAATAAATCCATCAATGAAAGAAACCTCTGTCATTAGAAATGGAGTTATTTATTAGACCCAAAAGGTCTTAAGCCAGAAATGTCAGGCATTTTTGTGCACAAAGAGTGTTGCAATCTGGCATTGTTTTTTAAAACAGCAGCAAGTAGCACACCATACCCAGTTGGTATGTTTGTCCCTTATCTGGCAGGAAACTCCAGAGTCTCCGGGTAATCAGCTCAATGCCAAGTTAAACCTCGGAAGGACATCAGTGGTCTTGGTGTATAGTTCTGAAGAAACTACTAGGCTATAAGTATGCACTGAAGGCTGACATTTTGAGTGCTTCACTGATGCATTTCCTTTGTCGATTTTATTTATTGGTTTAGTGAGAGTATCTTTCACCCAGCCATGACAATTGTTATTCTGCAAAACAAAGCAAACCAATATAAACTTCATATTCCTAAATTAGAATTGTGGTCCCCTTGTTAGTAATAGCCATTGCTCATGTTTTGAAATTAATGTGATCACATGAAATAGATGCTACACAGAAAACATAGCAATATGTGGTAATTATGCATACACAGGCTGGTATGCCACCAGCCACTGTGTAGAATTAATCCCAGGGCAGTTTTTACTGCTAGCCAGTCATGTCAATTGAAGTTAGGTATTCTGCTAAAATACCTTAATAATTTTCAGCTCTGTCACTGAACCTTTCTTTAAATGTTTATAAAACCATGTGAATTGTTTATACTTATGTATTTTATATGCTTAATATACTTCATTTGTATTAGTAGCTTGGAAATGTCTTGAATCCAGATACAGCAGACCAAGACAGACTTCCCACTTTTTGATAAAATTAGACTTCTGTCATACATAATATGAATATCTCTCTTTAGAGAAGAAAATATGAGTGTAATTTCTCGTTCTTTTAGATAATTCTGAACTTTTAATTTCCTCGCATTTTCAAAGGATTGTAATTGCCTTTTTCTTTTCTTCTTTTTTTTTTTGTTATAGTTAAGAATTAGCAGTATATGCTTTAATTCCAAAGTATAGGGTTATTCTTCCCTACCTTTTAAAAAAACTTTTGATCCACGTTATTATTAGCAAAGTTATTATAATGTTACTGTAGAACTATAGGCTTAACTTAGAGCATTGTTTTTTAGATACTGTCCTGGCTCTGTAATCCTAGGGAAACCGTCGTTAGCTCCTGGAGTCTCAGAGCTGAGTCCTGGGTAGTGGGTTCTGGAGAATGCGGTGTCAAATTAAGCCATTAGATTTCCCCTAGTGTGGATGTGACTCTGCTCTCATTTCCCAGAAATTCTTTGGTTCCTGTATCTCAGGAATTGTAGGCTTTGTTATTGTTAAGATTTTTTATTTTAACTTAAGGCCTTTAGAATTGAACCCTTAAGAAGTTCATGAATGTAGGAAGATTATGCTTTTAAAATTATCTTCCTTATTTAATTAAGCTATATTTTGGTGCTTTTACTTTCCAGAGTTAAATCTCTCTCCTAATTGGCTTTCACATAAGTAAATTCAAAAGATTTGTCATTCTTCATTCCATGGAAAAGTATATAAATGTTACTGTTCATTTGAAGTTTCATCATAGATATTCAAGAGCATGAGGCATATGGTTAGAATGAAGCCCTTTACCACACCATGCTGAAACCAAATGCCTAGCCTAAAGAGCTTTTATAATCTTCATTGTTCTTGCATTCTCCCCCTTAAAAATGCAAGTTACCTATCATCTCCATTAATTTGCACTGCTACCTTATGTTTCTTTTGGTCATTGAAGTAAAATATGCCAATTAACTTTATTTTTTTCATCCAAAAAGCAGTGGTTTTAATCCCAAATGCATTAACTAAAAATGCTTTGCAATCTCCCACAATGTTCAGGGAATAGCTAAGACCTAAGACTCTGCTATCAGAAAGCATTTTAATTCAGTTTGAATTGTATTATATAGTAAATATAAGATTATGAAGTGTTTTACTTATATTCATAAAAGTATGCTTAACGAGTATGTTGTGAATAGGGTGGTGTTATTTTTATAGTTTCTTTCATGGAACACTTGGGTTTCATAAAACCAGTGATATAAAAAAATTTCCAGGAACACATCAAATAAATTACTGTTTAATAGACAATGATTTGTCCGTGAAGAGTGATTATGCCTTAAATGAATATTGTTGCAAGGTCAGTCAAAGAGGAAAGTTGATATTGGTTGATAGATAGCATACCACTCTTGAAAGCACAGATATTATAGCTGGAAAAATCCTGTAAAGGGATCCAATTTGAAGGAAAGATAGTGTAATATAAAGGTAATTTTTAGAGGGACAATATATTGGTAAATATTGTACCTTAATATATGTAATAAAAATATATATTCTATACTAAAGACTAAAGATTTCAGGAAATTTTTAATCTAAGTCCACTTTTATAGTTTGTTATACACATTTCTTGGAGAGCAAGTAGGGAAAAATCTCGTATCCTCGTCTCCAGATATGAATCTCTTCAGAATTAATTCTTACGAAGGCAGCTTTGGTTATGTTGACCCAAAAGTCTTATTCCTAATCTCCCCAAAGACTACCTGACTCAATTTAGGAGCTCTTGGGAACACCCATGAGTTAGCTTCCATAGATTTTTTGCCATAGGAGTCATGTTCCTGAAAGTTTGTGCTGTCATTAGGAATGGTTCTCTCATTATCTGTCTATGATTGGAGAATTGCTTTGTCTGATAAAATCTTTATATCTCCTGGTAAAGGGGAAGCTATGATCCTTATAACAAAGTGCTTTGCCGTTGAGTGAGAGAAGGTTGTCTTTTGAGCATTGCGTCAAATGGACTTTGTGCTGTCCTTCCCAGTGACTTCAATGCCTTCTCTTGGAATGAAGGCCTTCCTGATTGCAGTTGGCGTTTTCAGTGTTCTTAGTAGTTCAGGCTGCACTTAAGTCCTGATATAAGTTAGCCATCACTCTCCTCAGTTCCCAGATGAATGCTACTTAACTATGACCTGAGATATTTGGTCTTTGAAGATGTCTGCTGGTCAGATCCTCTTCCTGAGACTGATCGCTTTGGATATTTTGTAGCTCAGTTTTAAGATTGCTACATTTCTTCCTCGTAAGTTCCAGTTCTTGTGCGAAACCATGGATCTTCAGATTATAGCTCCATTTTTCTACCTGCCAGTTTGATGAAGGTGGATTTAAATGCTTCTTCACCTGCTGAGTTTCTAGATGTCCTTAGATGGAGGAGTTCTGCTTATTTAGATGGCATCTGCTCACTCAATACTTTCAAACATCTAGTTGTCTTTATTTTATTCCAATGTGCTTTTCAAATTATCTTATTGATGTGCATGATAGCTCTTGTTTATTTGTTTTCACTTCACAGAACATGTTATTCTTCATCTCATCTGGTTCCTATCAATGTTTCTTCCAAAAATTATTCTTTTTTTTTTTAAAGTTCTCTCTTTGGATCCAAAAATTCTTTTCTTAATGTCTTCGTATAGAGTGACAGGGCAAAATAGGAAGCAACAGACTCATTCCTCAGTGTGTTAAGGTGGGAGCCACTGTGTCTCTGAGCTTTTCCACAATGCAGAAGGCAGATGCCATCCTCTGCCAACGTGTCCAGGACTGTTCGAGCCTGGCTTCCAATGGCCGCTCACAGAGCCGGTCACTTTCTATTCCCCGGTGGTAGGAAACAAACTGAAAACAACTGGGGTGGCTGGAGGTCATTGGGACTCTGGTTTCTCCACAGACCCCACTAATTGTCCAGCCACGGTAACTACCTTACTCCATGAGGGTGTTCCTTTCCTTGGGTTGGGTCGCACCCCTGCCCCCCAGCTTTTCTAAAGCTATATTTTGAGAATCCTGTCATTTTAGGAGAAAAAGGAGTTAAGATTACTATATGTATATATAATATTTATATGTTAATTTTGGGGGAACCCCATTGTCTAGTGAGTCAGACATCCGGAGTTGAATCTCAGCTCTGCTTCTTGCCCGCTGGGACTGTGGTGAGTTAATTAACCTCTCTGGGCTTCAGTTACCTCAGCTGTGAAAGGAGGAGGATGACGTGGTCTTAGTAGGGCTGCTGAAATGTTTAGATCCATAAACTACTCAGCCAGCACTGGGCACAGAATGGGTGCTCACTCAATAGCAATTTCTCCTTCTCTTCAGCAGAATGCCAAGTTTTCTGCCCAAGCCCACCACGAGTTCTTAAATCTGGGCTTTGTTTTGTTTTGTCCGTCATTTAATCTCCAGAGCAAATAACGTTTAGTCATGTTGTGGGATCAGAAGCCTGGAGCAAACAAACTACTACCACAGTATAGATGAAAAACTAAATCAGTAAGAAATACTCAGTGTTATTTGATTCATTTCACCTATGACAGTCTTATTTATTTATTTTTGATGACATACCAATGGTCATACTATTATTTTAATGTATACACTCAGATATGTAAAGTTTAAATTACCCTTATATTTTCATCTATCAGAAAGTAATTATTTTTGCTTTGTTGACTTATAAGTTTTTGCTGAATTGTTCTCTTTAAAGCTTGTCATATTGTCTCTTTGTATATAGTAACTTGAGAAAGAGTGCAGAATGTGGGCAGGTAGCATAATTTTATAGTAGCCACATTTTAAGATAAAATGTAGAAACACCCTAATAATAAGGTTGGTACATTTGCTTCTTTTTAACTAATCCTGAATATTTTCTTTTTCTTGAAATGAGGTCTGTTTTTCTGACTTTGCCTCTCATCTCTTTTGCGTGCGCTCAACAAACGTCTGTAGGTTTAACTTCAGAACTCATCTTGGGGTTTAATCGAGGCTTTCCCTAGTGAATGGTGTTTTATGCTTGGTAGGGGTCTAGTCTGAGTAATCCTTTTGGCTAATTGTACCAAATAATTTCCTGCAAGTTATCTGTGGTGAATTACAGTAGGAGAGCCCAGTGAAAACTGTCCACCCTAGTGACCAGGAGCTAGACCTCAGAGCTTATTAGACCTGAATCCAGCTCTGGTTCACATGACATTAATTAGTTGTTGGTCTAGGCAAGTCACTTACTATCTTTGTGCCTCAGTTTTCCTATCTGTAAAGTGGAATAATAGTGCCTAATTTATCAGATTGTTGTAAAGATTAAATGA
Organism: Physeter macrocephalus; assembly: GCF_002837175.3. Taxonomy (NCBI): domain Eukaryota; kingdom Metazoa; phylum Chordata; class Mammalia; order Artiodactyla; family Physeteridae; genus Physeter; species Physeter macrocephalus. The sequence goes on from NC_041218.1 coordinate 63,218,854, forward strand.
GACAGTACATGTCAAAAACTTAGCCCAACACTTAAATATACTGAGTCTTTAAGAAACCATAGCCATTATTATGTGATGGAAAATCCGGTGTTAATAAAACTTTATCTTATTGGTCGCCTTAAAACAAAGCAACAACATAACCCAGTTTTTCATGTTATCAATTGAGATAATAGATTCTAAAGCCAGACTAATAGAAAAATATCTTTTTGATACACATAGGTTTATAGTTATTTGAATTGATAAAAGGGTCTATAGAATGTTAAATAGTAGTTAGCTGTTGAAATAATTAATCCAGTTTCTTAAAGATGTTTAACATAGGACCAAAGCCTAGTGTAGGCATTGGAAGAATTTAGTATACTTTTTGAAAGTTTTCCAGTATTGGATCTGACTCACTGACTTGAAACAAACAAAACAGAAGCTTGTTCTCCCTGTGCCCTTAGTGCCAAGGAATAAATCATTGCTATATTCATCAAGTCATAAAGCTTAAATCGTCTCTGAGTTGGACACCTCAGGGTAGTATTTGATGCTAACCACTGATTCAACCAGGGCCTGGTGATATTTAATGGACTGTTGTTCAAGGTCAATTGACACTAGGTGCTACATCAATATTAAAGTATCACACAACAATATGGATGTATAAAAACTTCCATTAAGCAATGAATATAAATGAACTTTATTTGTCCTTGTAACCAAATATGCTGTGGTTTACGGTTATGTAACCACATGCTCTGCATGAAGAAAATTTCCTTGCCTTAGCTTTACCAATAATTTGCCTTTTTTCTGAGCTACTGTTAGGGCTGTGGCTCCTTAGCCACAAAGCACACAGGCATTTCTTTATGTGTTTTTCCTGCTTTCCTATTTTCTGCAGGCCAGAACCCCCCGCTTCTTATCCACTCTGGGGTGGTGCTAATGCTCAAAAATGGCACTGTCTTTGCCCTTGATGGTAAAGTGCCAACATTTCTTGTACACCTGCTGTGTGCAGTTGCCTTGACATGACTCCATTTGGAATTAGATGGTAGCTGCCAAAGGTCAAGCCATTGGCTTCAAGGTCGACATTCCCAGGTGAGATAGAGAACAGGGAAAGGAAATAAAAAGGAGGAGACAGGGTATAGGGAATGCAATCTTGTTGTTTGAATTCCTGAAAGAACTGGCAGAAATTTTAGGGAAAAGGGTAAGAAATTATTTTTACTTCTCAGCACCAGTATTCAGGCACAATATCTGAACAAATTATAAACTTTTAAAATAAATAAAATATTGCTTAACTGTTACATAGGTATTCCTTAAGTAGCTTAGATTAATGTATTTTTAAAGTAGAAAGTTAGCATAGTTTGTTACAATATCAGATTTTTAATTTGACACACCACAGATGAGACCCTATAAATACTTAGTAATGAACTGCTGTCTCATCAGGCATTTAAGGTTTAATCACGTAGTCAGTTTATATCTCACCATCATTACCTTGCCTGGTCCCTGTGACATTCACCATATTGTCAGTAAGCTGCTGTAACCTCAAGTGAGATTTGGCATTTTTCCCCATTCCTAACACCTGCCCTTTCATGTAATGCTCCAAAAAATGAGATAGTTCTTTGTAGCATGCATCAGTAGCTCAACAAGTGTTTCTTTGAAGCAACTGATTATTTACTCTGGTGCCATATGGTTTGACCTCGGCACCTTTGCTGTCTAAAAACAGTCAGAAATATCTTCAAAACTTAGATTCCTCAAGATCAGTTTTGTCAAGGAAGCTGACTGGTGTTCCTAATAACATAGCAAGTCAAGCAGTACCTTTAGAAAATCTGAATATTTACATTAGCATCAAAAGCTAGTTTTTCTTAAAATTTATATGTAAAAAAGAAAAACTGTGAGGCTGTACTAATCAAGATATTTCATGATCTTCAGAGAAACTGTAGGATTTTAAAATTGCCACTTTGTATTGATGATGAATTCATGAAGAGTAGAAGAAATGACCCAGCTTGCCAGTGGTTGGTTGGAGAAACTTATAAAGATGTTCAGATTCTACATATATGTCTATACACAGGGGAGCACAGAAGGTTAGCCAGGACTTGCCCAAAGAGAAATTTGAGTAAACTTGATAGTTCCTGTGTCATTGGGGAAAATAGAAAGGCAGCTTAAATAAGTCAAGACTGTTTAGCATCTAATTATTATGCAGTGAACCCCCTTTTTTCCCTTGATTGTTAAAAATTCTTGAAACCCTGGAATTGCTTCTACGTTCAAGGCATGAGGCAGATTTGAAATTCTGCTGACACTTTCATTCGAGAACTGTCCAGTAGCAACTTTTTAATAGGAAGCAAAGAATTCTGGTGTTTGGTCCAGACCTGTATGTTTTGCATTCACCTCAAAGGAAGGTTTGTGAGAATTTATGACTATTGTTTGTAATAACAACCTTTAAAAGTCAGCTATTCCCTATCCCCACCCAAATATATTTGCAAGATTACTGTTAAGTCCATAAAATCTATAAAAATCACCCAAATCCTCCTTCAAACTATTAAAATTTAGTTTTACACTGCTTCTTACAAGATAGATGTTTTCTCTCCACAGCTTAGAATAATATTTTGTCTTAAATTATTTCAAAATTTAAGTTGGTATTGCCTTTGTTGTAGAAATCTTAAATTCTAGAATTTTGAAATTTGGTGAACAAGTTCGAGTAGGATATACCTTTCATAACAGTTCATAACACTATGCAGTCTTATAATCTGCCTTTTACATTGCCTTTTCCATACTGAAGTGTCGTAACACTTTTTACAGTTTACTACATGTAGCAGTCAACAGATTCCTTAATCATTTTAGTATCTTTGAACTTTATCCAGCATCCATTTATGTCTTCACATGTAGCTACCAGAATTAAAGACTGTTTGAGAGCAGAAATTAAAGTCTTCCTCAGCTAATGTTGAAATCAGGAATTTATTGTTTCTCCAAATCCTTTAAACGCTGACTTTTAGACATGATTTTTTTTTCTTGCACTCCATTCATTTGATGGAAACATTAATTAAGGTAATAGCACGGCAGCATTTCCCAGTGCCACTGTGAGTCCCTGAGCAGCAGTGCACGTTACATTAACTTCTTCAGATTTTAAAGCCCCTATTTTGCACCGTGAAGCGGTGATTTCAAGGAATAGCGCTTAATGAAGTTCCCCCAGGTGTTGAACTTACTAGAGGAACTTTGAATTCCTCTTGTAAGTGCAAGGAAAAATAAAGTAGGAGGTTTGGTTTGTTTTCATTTTTGTTTTTAACAGATTTTTAATGCAACGAATTAAAACAATTAGAACTATACTTCAATTTTAAAATAAATAAAAAACACATTAGAATGACAGTTCTGGTCCTCTCTGCCTATTGAGCCAACATTAACTTGCATAAACACGAAACCATTGGCTTGCTAAAAAATAATTTTGGATTTTTCAGTTGACTGCCACTGATGTGATAAGGACTGAGCAAAACATGCATATCTCTTCTTCTGAAAGTGGGACTACTAAGTATAAGACATTAAATCAACTTATTAAAAACTTAACACCTTTGTAAAGTGACAAAATTATTTTTTACTCCTAAATAAAATACGTTTTTTAAATTGTAATACAATTAACCACTTTATAATTACGGTTTTATTGAAGAAATCCTTCCTACCACTTTCCTCTTAAAACTTACTATAGTGATAAAATACTGCTGTTAAACCATTATGGACGTGCTTCACATGACATGGTGCCTGCTCAGATGTCCATACGTTTGTTCTCTACATCTGTGTCTCAATTTCTGCTCTGCAAACTGGTTCATCTGTACCATTTTTCTAGGTTACACATATATGCGTTAATTTACGATATTTGTTTTTCTCTTTATGACTTACTTCACTCTGTATGACAGTCTCTAGATCCATCCACATCTCTAAAAATGACCCAATTTCGTTCCTTTTTATGGCTGAGTAATATTCCATTGTATATATGTACCACATCTTCTTCCATTCGTCTGTCAGTGAGCATTTAGGTTGCTTCCATGACCTGGCTATCGTAAATAGTGCTGCAATGAACATTGGGGTGCACGTGGCTTTTTCAATTATGGTTTTCTCTGGGTATATGCCCAGTAGTGGGATTGCTGGGTCATATGGTAATTCTATTTTTAGTTTTCTAAGGAACCTTACTGTTCTCCATAGTGGCTGTATCAATTTACATTCCCACCAACAGTGCAAGAGGGTTCCCTTTTCTCCACACCCTCTCCAGCATTTATTGTTTCTAGATTTTTTGATGATGGCCATTCTGACCGGTGTGAGATGATATCTCATTGTAGTTTTGATTTGCATTTCTCTAATGATCAGTGACGTTGAGCGTCCTTTCATGCGTTTGTCGGCAATGTGTATACCTTCTTTGGAGAAATGTGTATTTAGATCTTCTGCCCATTTTTGGATTGGGTTGTTTGTCTTTTT
>NC_041218.1:63223790-63237693 GCF_002837175.3 Physeter macrocephalus
CCTGATTCCTCCAGCTCTGTTTTTCTTTCTCAAGATTGCTTTGGCTATTCAGGGTCTTTTGTGTTTCCATATGAATTGTAAGATTTTTCCTTCTAATTCTGTGAAGAATGCCATTGGTAGTGTGATAGAGATTGCACTGAAACTGTAGATTGCTTTGGGTAGTATAGTCATTTTCACAATGTTGATTCTTCCAATCCAAGAACATGGTATATCTCTTCATCTATTTGTATCATCTTTAATTGCTTTCATCAGTGTCTTATAAAGGTCTGCATAGAGCTTCCAAAACTATGTTGAATAATGGTGGTGAGAGTGGGCAACCTTGTCCTGTTCCTGATCTTAGCGGAAATGGTTTCAGTGTTTCACCATTGAGGACAATGTTTGCTGCGGGTTTAACATATATGGCCTTTATTATGTTGAGGAAAGTTCCCTTTATGCCCACTTTCTGGAGGCTTTTTATCATTAATGGGTGTTGAATTTTGTTGAAAGCTTTCTTTGCATGTATCGAGACGATCATGGTTTTTGTCCTTCAGTTTGTTAATATGGTGTATCACATTGTTTGATTTGTGTATATTGAAGAATCCTTGCATTCTTGGGATAAACCCCACTTGATAATGGTGTATGATCCTTTTAATATGCTGTTGGATTCTGTTTGCTAGTATTTTGTTGAGGATTTTTGCATCTATGTTCATCAGTGATATTGGCCTGTAGTTTTCTTTCGTTTTGACATCTTCATCTGGTTTTGGTATTAGGGCGATGGTGGCCTCGTAGAATGAATTTGGGAGTGTTCCTCCCTCTGCTATATTTTGGAAGAGTTTGAGAAGGATAGGTGTTAGCTCTTCTCTCAGTGGTTGATAGAATTCGCCTGTGAAGCCATCTGTTCCTGGGCTTTTGTTTGTTGGAAGATTTTTAATCACAGTTTCAATTTCAGTGCTTGTGATTGGTCTGTTCATATTTCCTGTTTCTTCCTGGTTCAGTCTCGGCAGGTTGTGCATTTCTAAGAATTTGTCCATTTCTTCCATGTTGTCCATTTTATTGGCATATAGTTGCTTGTAGTAATCTCTCATGATCCTTTGTATTTCTGCAGTGTCAGTTGTTACTTGTCCTTTTTCATTTCTAATTCTATTGATTTGAGTCTTCTCCCTTTTTTTCTTGATAAGTCTGGCTAATGGTTTATCAATTTTGTTTATCTTCTCAAAGAACCAGCTTTTAATTTTATTGCTCTTTGCTATCATTTCCTTCATTTTTTTCTTTGCCTCCATTCTTTTTCCAAGGTCCTGGATCATCTTCACTAACATTATCCTGAATTGTTTTTCTGGAAGGTTGCCTATCTCCACTTCATTTAGTTGTTCTTCTGGGTATTTATCTTGTTCCTTCATCTGGTACATAGCCCTCTGCCTTTTTATCTTGTCTGTCCTTCTGTGAATGGGGTTTTTGTTCCACAGGCTGCAAGATTGTAGTTCTTCTTGCTTCTGCTGTCTGCCCTCTGGTTGATGAGGCTATCGAAGAGGCTTGTGCAAGTTTCCTGATGGTGGGACTGGTGATGGGTAGAGCTGGCTGTTGCTCTGGTGGGCAGAGCTGAGTAAACTTTAATCCACTTGTCTGGTGATTGGTGGGGCTGGGTTCCCTCCCTGTTGGTTGTTTGGCCTGAAGTGACCCAACACTGGAGCCTACCCAGGCTCCTTGGTGGGGCTAATGGCTGACTCTGGGAGGGCCCACACCAAGGACTACTTCCCAGAACTTTTGCTGCCAGTGTCCTTGTCCCCACGGTGAGCCACAGCCACTCCCCGCCTCTGTAGGATACCCTCCAACACTAGCAGGTAGGTCTAGTTCAGTCTCCTGTGGGGTCAGTGCTCCTTCCCCTGGGTCCTGATGCGCATACTACTTTGTGTGCCCTCCAAGAGTGGAGTCTCTGTTTCCCCCAGTCCTGTCAAAGTCCTGCAATCAAATCCCACTAACCTTCAAAGTCTGATTATCTGGGAATTCCTCCTCCCGTTGCTGGACCCCCAGGTTGGGAAGCCTGGGGCTCAGAACCTTCACTGCAGTGGGTGGACTTCTGTGGTATTAGTGTTCTCCGGTTTGTGAGTCACCCACCCAGCAGTTATAGGATTTGATTTTATTTTGATTGTGCCCCTCCTACCATCTCATTGTGGCTTCTCCTTTGTCTTTGGATGTGGGGTATCTTTTCTGGTGAGTTCCAGTATCTTCCTGTCGATGATTGTTCAGCAGTTAGTTGTGATTCCGGTGCTCTCCCAAGAGGGAGTGAGAGCCCGTCCTTCTACTTTGCCATCTTGAACCAATCTCCTGAACTCTTTACCCTTTAATCATATGTTTTCATGTCTGGAAAGCAACTTACAATGGTTGCTTTCAGGAACAGCGTGTTGGTGGAGAAGGAGACTTTTTACAAATTGATTAATTCAGCAAATATTTATAAAGCACCCATCATGTGCTAGACACTATGTAAAGTATTGGCTATGCAGAGGTGACCAAGATGGACATGGTCCCTGTCTTCATGAATTTTACAACCTAGTGGTAGAGCCAGGCATTTAATATGCACATATACAACACACACACACATATGTATTTACTTACAAATTGTAATGAGTGATATGAAAGAAAAGGATGCTATGAGAGAGAATTCACAAGGGGAACTAATTTAGGGTAGGAGGTGGTTCAGGAAGTGATATTTGTGCTGAAACTTGAACGATGAATCAGAGTTAGCTGGGCAAGAAGTGGAGGAAAGCATTCCAGGTAGAGGAAACAGCATGTGCAAAAGCCCTGAGGCAGTAAGGATTTTGGCTTACTGGAAGAAGTGAAAGAAGACCAGTATCACTGAACTGGGATGAAATTGGATAGGAACAGGCAGGTCAGATTATACAAGGCTTGGCAGTTTGAATTTTGATCTGAAATGCAAGGGGAAATTATTGAAGGAGTTTTAATCAGAAGAATTATAGTATCTGTTTTTTGTTTGTTTGTTTTAATTTAAAGACCTCACTGGTCTTTAAATTAAAGAGGAGAATTTGTAGATTATGGCCTAGAGCAATAATAAATAGTCCAGGCGAGAGGTAGTGGTCACTTGGACTAGAGTAGTGACAGTAGAAATGGAGAGAAGTGGGCACATTTAGAATGTATTTGGGGATATGGTGGTGGATTATATATGGGGACAAGGAAGTTCCCTAGAATTAAATAAGTGTCCGATGGCACGAGCCATAGGGTGGAGGATATAGAAGTCTAGAGAAGGAACAGGTTTTGGGGGAACATCAAGAGTTCAGTTTTTAGACAAAGTAACTTTTATGTAGTAATGGAGGTTTTTAGTAGAGGTTTGGGCTTACAGTATAAATCTGGGGATTATCAGGGTGCAGATGGTATTTACATCTTTGTGAATGAATGTGATCACCTAGGGAGGGAATGTTGAGAAAGAGAGCCCAGGACCTGGCCCTAGGGAGCTCTAAAACCTAGAATTTGAGTAGAATCGGAGACGTTCACAGACGGACTGAGAAAGAACAGCCAGAGAGTCAAGAAGAAAATACTGAGGAGAATGGGTGTTGGGAAAGCGAAGAGAAAAGTGTTTCAGTAAGAATTAGACCCATTCTTGTGTAGTTGGAGTAAGCTTATATTACCTTTATAATTATATATGTATGTACAGCTATATTTTTTTCCCTAAAAAATGCCTTTTTAATGTATTGGTAGGGCTGGCTGGAGCGTGTCGGGAGCGGGCGCCGAGGCCCGAGCCGCGGGACCCTAGCGAAGGACGTGCCGAGGTCGCTGGGCCTCGCTGGGCAGCCCTAGCTGCTGCCATGGGCATCAAATTTTTAGAAGTTATCAAACCTTTCTGTGCAGTTCTACCAGAAATTCAGAAACATGAAAATCCAGTTTAGAGAGAAGGTACTATGGACTGCTGTAACTCTTTTCATCTTCTTAGTATGTTGTCAGATACCACTATTTGGAATCATGTCATCAGATTCTGCAGATCCTTTCTACTGGATGAAGTTATTCTTGCATTCAACAGAAGAACTTTAATGGAATTGGGTATCTCCCCAATTGTAACATCTGGTTTGATTATGCAGTTGTTAGCTGAAGCCAAAATCATTGAAGTTGGAGATATACCCAAAGACAGAGCCCTATTCAGTGGAGCCCCAAAACTATCTGGTATGATCATTACCATGGGGCAAGGCATTGTGTATGTCATGACGGACCTGTATGGGGATCCCGCTGAAATGGGTGCTGGAATCTGTCTCCTTATCATCATTCAGTTGTTTGTTGCTGGTTTGATTGTGCTGCTGTTAGATGAGCTGCTACAGAAGGGTTACGGCTTGGGGTCTGGGATTTCCCTCTTTATTGCCACCAACATCTGTGAAACCATTGTCTGGAAGGCCTTTAGTCCCACTACCATTAACAGTGGCAGAGGTACTGAGTTTGAGGGTGCAGTCATAGCTGTGTTTCATTTACTGGCCACCAGGACAGACAAAGGTCGAGCTCTAAGGGAGGCTTTCTATCGTCAGAATTTACCCAATCTCAGGAACCTCATTGCTACAGTTTTCGTGTTTGCTGTTATATATTTTCAGGGATTTTGTGTGGATCTGCCCATTAAGTTGGCCCAGTACCAAGGGCAGTACAGCAGCTACCCCAAGCTCTTCTACACCTCCAACATCCCCATCATCCTGCAGTCGGCCCTGGTGTCCAACCTGTATGTTATTTCCCAGATGCTGTCAGTTCGATTTTTAGTAAATTTACCAGGCAACTTTTTAGTAAATTTACCAGGACAGTGGGCTGATGTCAGTTGGGGAGGACCTGCTTGTTCTTACCCAGTGGGGGGCCTTTGTTACTACCTTCCTCCTCCTGAGTCCATGGGCACCATATTTGAGGATCCCGTCCATGTGGTTGTATATAGCATCTTCATGTTGGGATCATGTGCATTCTTTTCTAAGATGTGGATAGAGGTGTCTGGTTCCTCAGCCAAAGATGTAGCTAAACAGCTTAAAGAACAGCAAATCGTGATGAGAGGCCACAGGGATACCTCTATGGTTCATGAGCTTAATAGGTACATCCCCACAGCAACTGCGTTCAGCGACTTGTGCATCGGTGCCCTGTCCGTGTTGGCTGACTTCCTCGGGGCCATCGGCTCCAGCACTGGAATTCTGCATGCAGTCACTATTATTTATCAGTATTTTGAAGTATTTGTTAAAGAACAGGCTGAAGTTGGCGGGATGGGTGCTTTGTTTTTCTAAATGTTCCAGTATTTCTTTTTGTGTGTGTGAAAGGGAAAATATTTTGACACACTGTTTTTGTCAGATAATGCTGGCTCCCCTTTTCTTCTCTCACAGTTTGTTTTCAAGTGCTGACCATCTCATTCCTGAAACGGGCACGGAGCTAAGCCTGTGTGCAGCATTAGCACCAGCTGCCTTAACACTGAAGTTTACATTATTCATTAAAAAACCTACATGCGGTGTTGCCTGTGACGCTGGAAACCAATGTACCCGCCTTGCCATGTTCAGTTGTGATGGTGAGATGGTGACATGGATCAGTTTTGCACACAACATTCAAGACGCTCAATATTCCTCCCACTTGCTTAAAAATAAATGTAATTCCGATTGCCAAAAAAAAAAGTATTGGTATCCAAAAGACAAACCTCACTATAACTTAAAAATGAAATTAACCAGTGAGATGACCTTGGATGAGCTCTCTTTTGGAGTAATTTTTTTAAATGTACACCTATAAAAGACATGTTCAAATACATGTACAGATACTTACAGAGTGGGAAATATACAACATGCAGAATCCAAGTAGAAATTGTTTTTATAAAATTAGCATCCTGTTTTCCATGTATTATTACATGCCTCTGCTGGTTGGATTAATAGGACTTTAAGAAATATAAGTGTTAAGGTTGAGTTTAGTTTTGATTTCTTGTTTGTTCTGATGTGTCAAACTTGGAAAAGTAGGGATTGCTCTGCCTAAGTGTGATTTCCCCTTCCTAGCTGGGTAATATAGCTTAACCAGTCAGACTTCAGGAATATGTCTGGTATTCCCCAAGCCTTTTTACAGTTGCAACAGCTGATGCTACTGAATTATTTTAGCAAATGATAGAATGTTTACTTGTAGAAGAAAGAATGGTGTAATGGAAAGAGCATGGACTTGGATTCAATCCTAGTTCGAATTCTTACTCCTGCACGTTTGCACAGCCTACTTAATCTCTTCATCCTTATTTTCTCATGTATGAAGTGACTATACATAATGAATACCTACTGCGCAAAATTTTTGCGAGGATTAAATGAAATCAAGTATGTAAAATGCATAAGAAAATGTCTTTCACAAAGTGTGCACTTAATAAATGTATTGGGTTTTTTTTGTTAAGTTTATAAAAAATATGGTTTCTGGAGTCTCCTGGCTCTTGCATCCAATGTGCATCAGTCATTATTTTTCTCATCTAAAAAGATTAACATTTATTTTTCATCACAGAAAATGAGATTTTCACCATATATAATATTATTTATGTTTATAAATATAAAAAAAATTTAAAAATCAAGGCATAATTCATATCAGTATTTGTTACTCTGTTTCTCAAGATGCCTTTTCTAAGTGACAACTTCTTAGAAGATTAATTCTTTTAATTAATGAGCCTAACATTTAGAACCAAAATTTTTAGGTAAAGTGATTTTCAGGTTTGTCAACTGAAAAGAATGTAAGTATGAGTGATCACAGATTTTAAATTCTGTATTCATTTATCTGAAATAAGCTTGATTGACGACAGAGTTACTATTGTTTGATGCTTTAATTTTTTCATCTCCGATATTGATGTTTTATTTCATATAAAACGGCACTATGGTAGAACATTTGCTCTTCTTTCTGTCGTAATAGACTTGCTTTAAACTAAACCCATCAAAGTGCTATACATTCAAATGCAATCATGTTAAAGTAATATTTCTCAGTGTATTTGAAAAGACTTGCAGAGAAATATTTATTGTAAAGCACATGGCTTTTACAGTGCGTTCACTAGGCTGTTTTTGCTTGGTCTGTATTTATGTCTGTGTATCTACATTCCTGTTGAAATCTGAAAGAGGTGCTGTATATTTAAGTATTCAGTTTAGTCACATCAGTGTGCATTTCTGTTTAAGTATCTGTGTAGAATTGGATTAGAAGCAACACAATCAGATTTGGCTGGTGAGTCAAAGTGAAATGTATATAAATTCACTTTCTTACAAATAAGTTGCTCTAAAATCAAAGTAGGAGAATAAATGTAGTGTGAAATGTTACTCAAAATACAGGCACAGCATAATTAGCAAAGGTTAGTAGAAATGCTATTTTTTAAAACCTGAAGTGTAACAGTCAATTTCCTCACTACAGGAAATAGCAAAGCAGTTGACAAACATCATCTGTCAAAAACAGTGTTAAGGCAGGTTAAGAACCACAAATATACGAAGTTTATAAGTTGTAAAACTGAAAAGGGAATGCATTTGATTTTAATATCTTTTACACATTTTTTAAATGTTATACCGATTGATTTATTTCAATAAAATTTCCAAAATCCTGTTAATACTTCCTTTATCTATGGGCTGATAAAATATTTTAGATGTGGGATTTTCCTACTTTGGACAAAGTGATTCTACTGCGGGAAGAATCTACTCATAATTAAAACTGGGGAAAGTAAGTTATTTTTTTCCATTCTGCACTTTCTTAAAATTATTGTGGTAAAACATATATAACATAAAATTTTCCATTTTAACCATTTTAAATGTACAATTTAGTGGTATTAATTACATTTACAATGTTGTGAAACCATCACCACTGTCTATTTCCAAAACTCTTTCATCACCCTAAACAGAAACTATATTTTTTAATAAAATCTTTATTGAGATATAATTCATATACTATAACATTAACTTACTTAAAGTGTACAATTCAATGGCTTTTAGCATGTTCACAGAGTTGAGCACTCATTGTGTAGTTTTACAGGCAACTCTAGAACCTTTTCATCACTTCAGAAAGAAACTCTGTACCCAATAGCAGTTACTTTTCATTTTCCCCAAACTTTCTGCCTCTATAGATTTACATTTTCTGTACATTTCACATAGTGAAATCATACAATATATTTGAACTTTTCTGACTGGCTTATTTTACTTCTTTTGTGGCTGAGTCCTTTACTGCTTTTACTTTTCAAGGTTCATCCACGTTGGAACCTGTATTATTATTCCATTCTTTTTTATTGCCGAATAATATTCCATTGTATGGCTATACCACATTTTGTTTATTCACTCATCAGTTAATAGACATTCGGATTATATCTACTTTTTGGCTAATATTAATAATGCTGCTGTGAATATTCGTCTACAGGTTTTTGAGTATATATGTTTTCATTTCTCTTGGGTATATACCAAGGAGTAGAATTGCTGGGTCATATGGTAACTCTATGTTTAATCATTTGAAAAACTCCAGACTGTTTTGCAAAGGGGCTGGCCCATTTTACAGTCCTAAGTGCAGTGTGTGCAAGTTCCAATTTCTCAATATCCTGGCCAATACTAATTGTTACTGTCTGTTTTTTCTTGTTTAATTAATTTTTATTGGAGTATACTTGCTTTACAGTGTTGTGTTAGTTTCTGCTGTACAGCAAAGTGAATCGGCTATACATATGTATATATCCCCTTTTTTGGATTTCCTTCCCATTTAGGTCACCACAGAGCATCGAGTAGAGTTGCCTGTACTATACAGTAGGTTCTCATTAGTTATCTATTTTATACATAATAGTGTATATATATCAATCCCAATCTCCCAATTCATCCTGTCCCCCCTTCTCCCCATTATCCGTACGTCTGTTCTCTATGTCTGTGTCTCTATTTCTGCTTTGCAAATAAGTTCATCTGTATCATTTTTCTAGATTCCACATATAAGCAATGTATACGATATTTGTTTTCCTCTTTCTGACTTACTTCACTCTGTATGACAGCCTCTAGGTACATCCGCATGTCTACAAATGACCCATTTCGTTCCTTTTTATGGCTGAGTAATATTCTATTGTATATATGTACCACATCTTCTTTATGCATTCTTCTGTTGATGGACATTTAGGTTGCTTCCATGCCCTGGCTATTGTAAATATTGCTGCAGTGAACATTGGGGTGCATGTATCTTTTTTTGAATTATGGTTTTCTCCGGGTATATGCCCAGGAGTGGAATTGCTGGATCATATGGTAGTTTTGTTTTTCGTTTTTTAAGGAACCTCCATACTGTTCTCCATAGTGGCTGTATCAATTTACATTCCCACCAACAGTTGTAGGAGGGTTCCCTTTTCTCCACACCCTCTCCAGCATTTATTGTTCATAGATTTTGTTATGGTGACCATTCTGACTGGTGTGAGGTGATACCTCATTGTAGTTTTGTTTTGCATTTCTCTAATAATTAGTGATGTTGAGCATCTTTTCATGTGTTTGTTGGCCATCTGTATGTCTTCTTTGGAGAAATGTTTATTTAGGTTTTCTGCCCATTTTTTGATTGGGTTGTTTGTTTCTTTTTTGGTATTGAGCTGCATGAGCTGCTTGTATTATATTTTGGAGATTAATCCCTTGTCAGTTGCTTCGTTTGCAAATATTTTCTCCCATTCTGAGGGTTGTCTTTTCATCTTGTTTATTGTTTCCTTTGCTGTGCAAAAGCTTTTAAGTTTAATTAGGTCCCATTTGTTTATTTTTGTTTTTATTTTCATTACTCTAGGAGGTGGGTCAAAAAAGATCTTGCCTGTCTGTCTTTTTGATTGTAGTCATCCTAGTGGATATGATGTAGTATCTTATTGTGGCTTTGATTTGCATTTACCTGATGGCTAATAATGTTGAGCATTTTTTCATGTGCTTTTTGGCCATTTGTATATTTTCATTGGACCAATGATTATTCAGATTTTTTCCTTATTTTTCACTTGGGTATTTATGTTTTTATTATTGAGTTATAAGAGTTCTTTATATATTCTAGATACAAGTCTATCAGATACATGATTTGCAGGTATTTTTTCCCATTCTGTAGGTTGTCTCATAAATCTTTCTTTTTGAGATCCTACTGCTTCTTCTTTCTAATTTCTAATTACATTGTGATGTTATTTTGAGAAATTCCGTTCTCATTATGGGATGTACATATCAGTGACAAACAGAGAAGGGTTATACTTTTATTACTCTATGCCAAGAAAGTTCATTTTCTAATCCTGCACTTTGTGCTGTAGCATTCAGGAAGCATTTATTTTGGTCCCTGTTTATGTGCTGTACACTGGAACCAACCTCTGGGGGTATAAGGTGGAACTCATTCTTGTAAGCCTACAGTCTAGTGGACAGGTCAGAAAAAGTTATGTTGTCAGGAAAAGCACTGTATCTTTACAAAGCAAGGAGAGTTTATTTTATTAGATTTATGATATAAACTTACAAGTAGTGGAAGGAGACTTGAAAATCACTGAGTCTATTTTACTTAATGATGTGTAAAACTAGTCTAGTACAGTGATTTCCAACAAACGGTCTGTTTCCCCACATTTTCCACTGCCCCTCATCAGAGCTCCTGCTCAGTCTCTCTGAGCCCTGGAATCTGATCATGCTGGCACATTATTTTTGTCATTTCCAAGGCTGTTATTCTCTCCTCTTACTCAAGTCTTATCTAGAATCCAAGGCCTACCTTAAGGCCTCTCATGACTGGTACGTTTATGTTAACTGATGATCTTTTCTTTCTCTGATTAGTATAGTACTTTGCAACTCTAATTGTGTCGTAACTAATAGTCTCATGTTTGAATGCTTAGTTGCCCTCATAGCTTAATTGTACCATAGAGTTCAGACCATTTATTTCTTTGGGACACTACTCATGGAGCTGAATGGAAGAAACATGATAAAAGCAAGAGTTTCTGTTCTAACTTGGTAAAATCATTTGGAAAAGTGATGGAGGGAAACATTCTCTGGGCAAAATCAGATAGCAACGAGTTAGCATATGCATTAGTTGACATAGTTAATTAAACAAGCTGTTATGTTGAGTTGAAGGCAAGGAAAATATACAGTCAGTTATATTTGAGGCTCTTTAGCATGTTTCTTTCTTCTACCCCCAGATTTTTCATGGGATATGCAGTTTTAGTAGGTTAACTTGGAGCTCTCATATGTTTAAAGTTTTCCATTTCACACATGTTGTCTAAATATGTGCACATAGTTTTTGCTTTTGCTACCAGCCTAATAAAAGCCTCTTGTGAATGCTTATCACCTTGTAAAGTAGTTACCAGAGCTACAGTAAAATTTGCCTGCAAGTGAAAAGGCTTTGACTTCCCTAGAGGGAGAATAAAAAACATATGAGACAAATAGCAGCAACTGAAATTATCTGGTGTAGAAAGTGGCAGAATGCCAACCAAATGCTCTGTCCCTAAAATGTTTTAAATTTTTATCTCAGCTCACTAAAAAGACCACCTTGTTTAAAGAACTTCAAACACAAACTTGGAAATGTCTCATTATTTTGGTACAATTTACACAAACAATCCCCTTTTTTTATTTCTATCTTCAGGGATTAAGGTCCTGTAGATTTAAAAGAATTTTTTAAAGATGTTTATATCCCTTCTTAAAAATGGAGTGTTTGTATATGTGTGTTGTGTGTGTGTAAATTGTTACTGAAAGTTATTGCCATGTTTTTGATACTTCATATATCTAATTAGAAATGGTGTTGATTGTTCAGTAGGCAAAGTGGCCTTCAAGTGCATGGTGAGAAATAGTAATGAGATACCTTCACTAGCCCGTAGGCCATGAGGACTCTTTTCCTAAATAATAGAGATGCAAGGGGTTGATAAATCCTACTATCGTTTTGGAGTTGCCTTGGGCGGATATTATGTAGTGATGTTTTGATGTCTGTCCTAGGGCAGAGGACAACTCTAGCCTTGCTTTGCTCAGAAGTATTGATTTTTTTTTTTTTTTTTTTTTTTTGCGGTACGCAGGCCTCTCACTGTTGTGGCCTCTCCCGTTGCGGAGCACAGGCTCCGGACGCGCAGGCTCAGCGGCCATGGCTCACGGGCCTAGCCGCTCCGCGGCATGTGGGATCTTCCCGGACCGGGGCACGAACCCGTGTCCCCTGCATCGGCAGGCGGACTCTCAACCATTGCACCACCAAGGAAGCCCCTTGATATTTTTTTTGAAGTTATCATTTAGAAAAGTCACTGACTCTTTTTCCTTTATAACTCTTAAAATTCTTAAAAAAGTCCTAGTCCTAGAAAGCCCAGTTATTGTTTAATACATTTTATTTAATTAATAATCACTCTTATTTTTTCTACAATTATTAATACTGTTCCATTTGTTGAATACTTTGTCTTATAGAGCGTTTCATACATGCTACTTTATTTGATCCTTTCAGAAATCCCTAGAACAAGGCAGAGCAAATGCTTTTATCCTGGTTTATGGATGAGGAAAACTGAGGCTCAAAAATATCCAGTGACTTGGAAAGGTCAACAGGTAGTAGATCATGGGTTTTTTTCCACGGCTCTACAGTGTTACTCAGAAAGTTTCAAATCTTGGGTTATTGTGATACTTAGCAATTATGAAATATATTTTTGCTCAGAAATAAAAAAATTCTTTTAACCAATTGAAACTGCCAGAAAGGCTGCCAGGGTAGTAACTCAAAACAGAGTGGAGACCGAAGGTTTTGGTCCTTTCATGTGAAGCGCTGAGCCCACTAGGTCAGGGTCTTGAGAAATGGGAAATCTTCATTGTTGCTTCCTGAGTTTCTCTCTGAAACTGTTTCTCTCTATAACTGAAAATTTGGCTGTCATTATTTTCAGTTTAACAGGTAGTTTTCCTTGAAGGAAAAGGAAAGTTTGCTGTGTTCTTGGAAGAAAGTACAGAAATTAAATATGAATCATTAAATTATTAGAGAATGTACTGTTTCTGGGCCCAAAAATAGGAAAGCAAAGTATAATCATCTAATAAGGCATTATATGTTTTATTGTATGCATTATGTTTTATTTTATATATACAATTAAATATTTTATTTATGTTTTATTATATACTTGTTTATGTCATAAGGTGAAACCAAATTCTGTTCCATGGATTAGAACATAATATAAATTCAGTACCTATTTATAAAATACAGATTTATAGAAATATTATGGAACTAATGATGACATTTTGATATTGTTGCTGCTACAGAACTAGATGACCAATCCCAGAATTGCACTATGAATTAATCACTCAATCTCGTTAGAGCTGCTTTAAATTTTGTTAAAGGGAGCAGGTGAGATAGGACTTATCTTTGCCTTGGATTTATATTTATAGCAAAGTAATCAGCATTGTGCTGTGGCAGTATATTAATAATACAATCATAATGCTGATGCACCTATTTACCAAAGTTTGTGAAATATATTTTACCTTTTCATAGCTGTTCAAGTGCTATATATCATGTTGCTCTTCTGACAATGGTAGTATATTTTAATATATGTTTAAGTTTTTAAAATTATTTTTAAAATTAAAAATGTAGGGAGAAGAATTATAATATTTATTAGTACAATAATACTTTGGGATTTAGCTCAGTGAGCCTAGAACCAGGCATGGTCATCAATGAATCTAACACCCAACTTCCTACACTCAAGATACCCCTTTGCATCCCATTTTATCACTGTGCTAGAGACGTCCCAGCATACGAGATTTTCCTCCATCCTTGGCTCATCTTAAGTCAGTGTGATTACATTAATTTCTATATTTGCTTCTTTGTGTTTTGTTTTTCAAAAATTTCCCTTGTGGGCTTCCCTGGTGGCAGTGGTTGAGAGTCCACCTGCCGATGCAGGGGACACGGGTTCGTGCCCCGGTCCGGGAAGATCCCACATGCCGCGGAGTGGCTAGGCCCGTGAGCCATGGCCGCTGAGCCTGCGCGTCCGGAGCCTGTGCTCCGCAACGGGAGAGGCCACAACAGTGAGAGGCCCGAGTACCGC
>NC_041218.1:63237811-63270480 GCF_002837175.3 Physeter macrocephalus
GCGCGCCCGGAGCCTGTGCTCCGCAACGGGAGAGGCCACAACAGTGAGAGGCCCGAGTACCGCACAAAAAAAAGAAAAAAAAAAAAAATGTCCCTTGCTAGCGCTTCTGAAAGTTCTAGCCTATAGCCTTTCCATTCTTGGTGTTGGTATTTTATAATAGATTTGAAGAAAAATTGCGTGGGATTCCAAGGAAAATATCTATCAGTTACTGTTTTTTGAAGTTAAAATGAATGCTGTAACAATTCCACAATAAATACAGTGAGATTTAATGTGTTAAATGAATTTAAATTGTTTTGACATTTTTTTTTTCTTGAAGGACTCTTTTCTGGGTTTTTATAATCTCACTTAAGTAAGAATATAAGGTGGTTTAATTACTTTCCAGCAGCACACACTCTAACAGCCAACATTCCAGGTTAAAGCTATGTGTCTTCTTTGGGTTTGAACTGTTTCCATTTAATCCAAGGGAAAATATTTGAGGGACATTAGTTGATGCATTTTCCAGAAATGGGAGTCGGTAAGTATTTTTTTCATAGCTTATAGAATATTTAGCAATTTGAGCCTTTAATATTTAATTTTATAACATTCTCAGTACTGTCAGCAAAGGCTTCCTCCAGAAATAGTGAGAAATTATGTGAATTCCCTTCTTGGTATGTTTAGGAGGGCAAGTCATAAATCTTTAGCCTCATATTTTTCTAAAATAAAACCAGGCATATATCTGCTCTGATCTAATATGCAGATGTAATGAAAATATTCACAGAGTAGTATATGTTAAGATTTTGAAAGTTTTCACAAAAGGTGGCATAAACTGAAACTGTTATTATGCAGAAATCTAAGCTGTAATTATTCTTTTCTGTGATAGTTTATCTAACTTCTGTAAAAACTTTAATAACGTTAAGTACTAATGAAAGGACCTTGTGTGTCACATTTGCATTCATAAATATCCATGAAGGATCTCTTTCACCAATGTTATTCAATCTTAGTCCAGGACAAGGTCAGACATTGATTATGTTTGACAGTTTTAACAAAAGTGAATAGGGAAGATAGATTTTCTTAATTATATTGCTAGAATGGTGAGGGGCAACGATCTTTAATATGTAGTATAATATAGAAAGAGGAATGTTAATGGAGTAGAATAATGGTCAATTACAGCAATAATAATAAGTACTATTTAATGAGCATCTGCTAGATGCTGGGTCACATAATAGCTCTTTATGTGTGTTTTATATAATGGGATTTTAGCAAATATCTTAAGAAGTTCAGACAGCGTAATACCCATTTGCCCAAATACGGAAAATGAAGTTGCAAGAAATTAAATGATGTGCCTAAAGCTTCCCAGCTAGAGTCCATTTCACATACATCAGACTCTCCTAGCCCAAGCTGCTTGTCAATGTTTGATTACCTGTGATCAGAGATAGATAAAGGATTGATAATGTACAAGTTATTTTTTTGGCTCAGAATTGTGTTTGTGCTTTTAAATTTGAATTAACTGTCTTTGGCTGTTTAGAATTTACAACATGATGGGAGATAGTAAAACACTCAAATTAGTGTGAATATCTTGATTTTAGCTTCTCTGATCACTCCCATTTCATATTACATGTGATTCATATTTTTCTTATATTTAACAAACGTATGCAGCCCGAGTGTGTATCGGGCGCTGCTCTCAGTATTTATGAACACGAATTCATTTAATGCTCACAGCATCTCTATGGGGTATTATTTTATCCCTGTTTTACAGATGAGATAACTGAGGCACAGAGAAGTTAAGTGACTTGCTCAAAACCACGGGTAGAAAGTGGCTGAGCTGGGATTTGAACCCAGTCAGTTTGGCTCTTAAGAGTTCGTGTTCTTAACTATGTGTATTTTTCAGATTTGACAGAATTTGGTGAAAGCCATAACTAAAACCTATTGCTGGACTTCCAAGAGTTAGAGGGTAAATGGAGGTAATAAATGGTGTCAATAAAATATTTAAGAAGTAATGACCCCCAATAAGAGCTTGGGATTCTCTATGTTAAAAATAAAAGATGAATCATAAAAAGAAACTGAAAACAGCTTTAATTGTGGAAGAAGCCAGTTTTGACTGCTACTTTATAGATTGTTCAATGTTGTGCAGGCTTCCTTTTGTGTACACAGCTGAGCAGTGAGACTATAATGTCCTCATTACTGTTTCCTATGTTGTACCACTAGTTACATTACTTCCACTAATGAAGTATGGAGCTCTGTGATGACTATTGCCCGCCCCAACTATATGTGTCGTGGCTTTAGCCCATGTAAATGAGTTTTTAAAAATGGATCTGTGGGGCAAATGAGACTTTCATAGTTGTTACATTAAGATAGGGCTAACGTTTCCCAAGCTTTAGAGAGAGAGAGGCTGGATGCATCAATCAAAACAATGGATTGCTGAAACTGAAACTGAAGAAGTTTCTGAAAAACAGTCAGAAATTTTTGGTTAAGATTTCAACTTGTATGGACCTCAACTTCGGCAAAAACTGAGATGAAGCAATTTTAGCTGTGCCAAGTAGGAAGGAAGGTTAGAGTTTGCTCTAAGACCTCCTGGAAGTGTACTTCAGCCTGAAATTGAATATTCACTGTGGAGGTGGAGGGACAGGTGGGGAGAAACTCCGAACTCCTTAAGCTAAGGACCCTTTGGCTTAAACTGGGTCTTCTGACTCCTCTGTTTACCTGTAATCAGAGGCAAGTTTACCAGAAGCTGATTGACTGGGATTTAGGTTTCAGGGCCCCTTCCTTGCACAGGCCCCCCTCCAAGGCCCTGGGAAGATCACTAGCTGTGTATTCACAGGGCCATATGGTCTTGCAAAATTTGAAGAATTTTAAGATATTTAAAACACAATTAGTTAAGACTGCTGTCCCTTTTCTTCCCTGACCCTCCTTCCATCACATTTCTTCACATCTTAGATTGCTTTGGAGTGATCACAGGCATTTTTTTTGGATCTGGCTTAAAGGGAAGTTGAGCTGGGAATATACGACTTTAACTGCAGTTTAGAAGATGTTTCAGGAGTGTTGCAATAAGACAACTGAGAAATTACAGATTCCCAATTTAAACATATATGAAGGGTTACTTCTTTTTTTTACCACTACCTTTATTTATTAAAGAACTGAGAAAATTCAGATAATGGAACATAAAACTAAAGCAATAAAAATAAATGGTGAAATAAATAGAAACTATTCTGATGACCAAAAGTATATTGTAAAAAAAAATTCAGATTATCCCCAAAGCAGTAATTTATTTGAGAAGAAATTTCAAATAGAATAAATAGGATGATTGTTTGTAGATCTAGTTAACAAAGAGGGATGAATGATATGAATACCTCAGGAAAAGAGTTATGTTTCTAGCTGATTTGCCCACAACATGGAGAAAGTTAACAAAAAACTTCATAATATGTGTCTGCAATCAGCTTTATAGTTAATGAGTGCCTGCAATTTGAAGACTATTGGGGATTAGTTGCCACGTAAGAAACTGAAACACCCTGATGTTTTGCAGCTCGCATATGAAAGTAACTTTGTAGAAGTTTTCCCAAATTTGACAGTGATCCTAAAAATTGACTTTAATTGTGAAGTTAAAGGAACCTTTCCTAGACATATATTTCTAAACAACTATGTTCCTATACCACTATTAGAAGAAACATTAAATTATTCTTTAATTTTATATGTGGAAAATTATATTATAAAATTGTCATTTGTTAAAATGTGGATAGTCAAAAATTTTAGGGAAAAAAGGTATTATAGAGGTTTGCCAGATGATTAATTAATAAAAGTAGGATGATATTTTTCTGGGTTTTGTGATGTTTGTGGTATTTTCAGGTGTTTAAAATTTGTAAATTTTCGTCACTTCTAAATGCATTTTCACTTTCTTATATAATTTGTATTCATAATTTTGTATTCTTCTTCAGAAGGGCTTTAAAAATTGTATAAGCTTCAGATCCCTTACAACTTGCATCTGCCCCTGCCTTTTTAATTTGAAAAATATATATATGTTTATTTTGTGGCAGAAGGCATAAAGTTGAGAAGTAAAAGACCCATCCCTTGCCCTCAGTTCTAAGCCCCAGAAACAGGTTTAACCTTTCCTATATGTTTTCTACAGTTGTTAGATCTGCTTTGTCCAATAACATAGACTCTAGCCACACGTGGCTATGGAACCCTTGAAATGTGGCTAAGGTACTGAATTTTTAACTTCATTTAAATTTTGTTTAATTCCATTAAAATTTAATTTCAGTGAACTTAAGTTTGACATGAATACCCAAAATATTTATTAGAAAACTTTTTAGTATGTTTAGAACAATTTGGGTATGAAAATACTTTGGCTTTAAATTTTGAGAAATCTGGTGCATGTGTGTGCTTGTTTCCACAAAGAGGATCATACTGTGCGTATACTGTTCTGCATCTTAGCTTTTAACTTAACTATATGTTTTGCACATCTTTCCTTAGCAACTTACAGATTTATCTCATTCTTTTATTAGCAGCGTAATATTCTATTCTATTTGTACAACCTTTTTTCACACAGTTGCTGGAGTGATTTTTTTTTTTTTTTTTTTTTTTTTTTTTAGTATAAGTGAGATTGTGTCATTCCTGTGTTCAAAACCCTCCACTGGCTTTAAATCTGTCTCAAAATAAAATCCCATGTCTTTAGTCTGTGCCTAAGGCCTAATTTGACCTGTTCCCTCACTGCTTTTCTGCTCACTTCCGGGTAGGATAAGCATCTAGGCATCTGTAAAGTGGAGATTAAACACAGGTGCTTCTTTCTTTTAAAAACCTCTGTCAGAAATATCACTAGTAAAGTGAAGTCTCTCCACTTACAAAATTGAGTTTCTCACTTATCTGACCACCACCAGCTCCTTTTAAAGCAAAGAAGTCCTGTTTTCCTTCACCAGTAGTGCTCACTAAAGTAAAAGAAACCTTGTTAACCAAAGTAAAAAAATGTTGTAGGCTCCTTCTAATCAAGAGCACATTTAAAGGAGGAAATGGTGGGATGGCAGATAGCTGACGTACACTGTGTCTTAAGAATTTGGTGCTTCTTTATTGCTAGATTAAATTTCAGAATTTGGAGTCTAAATTTTCCCTTTCACATCTGGTGGCACTTTTTTTTAATCAGTGTGCAAAAAGGAGAAAAATCTGTCTGCCTCGTCTCATGCCTGTCACTACAGTCCAACCTATGCCAGCCTTAAGGAAAAGCCTTTTGCATTGGCAAGGAAACTCCAAAATGGTTTCCAAGCATATGAAAAGTAAAGGAAGAGTTTTGCAGAAAAATATAAGAATTTTTTTTAACTGGAATGGTACAAAGTAAAAAAACAATTTAATTAAACAATGAAATGTGAAAACTTGCTGGCCCAATGTTAGTGTACATAATGTTAGTGTTCCAGTGCTGCTAGTGTAAGGCAGACTCCTGTGATCTATTTAAAGCTTTACATTTAAGCATGTAAATTTTTGGAGGATTTATGATTATTGACAGCTAAAGGGATTATAATGCATGGTATGGTGATATTTGTAAACACATGGACTGGCACACATTTATCACTGATAAATGTGTTTTGTGGACAAAATGAATAAACAAGTTTACCATGTTGCTTTCAGTAAGTAGTGTTTGTTAGGGCATTGTGCCCTGGGAGCATGGGGCTAGAGAAATCAGGTGTGAATTAAACAAAAAGAAAGGAATATGAAGTGATGGCAGAGAAATAGTAAAGTCTAAAACTGAGGATACCCTGAAGTAGGACCCTAAAGGGCAAAGACGATTATTGAGAAACGAAAAGATAGCCTTTTGTGCCTGAGACTAGGCAAGTGACGACCCCAGTTTGGCATTGTCAGATCTTTTTAGAGTAAGGCTTGAATGAAATCAGGATTGAGGACAGGTGGTGGATTGCCTTCTCAGAGATGTTGAAAATTGAAGTGGAAGTGTGTCTGAATTGAGTGTCACTTGAGACTGTTTATGAAGAAAGTGACAGAAAATCGGACTATTCCTGGCTTATAAATAAAAGGGGCATTAATTGGCTCTTCTATGCAGACAGTGCATGAGTCAGGCCGACTTTAGGCATGCCCTGCCTGATTCAGGTTCTAAAGAAGGGCCAGATTCTTTGGCTTTACACTTACCCCTGTGTGTAGGCCTGGTCTTCAGACTAGCTGCCCCCCTCTGGTGGCAGGATGGCCACAGCAGCCCCACGCCTGTTCTTTGATGTATGTGTTGGCCACCATTGTCTCCACACTGGGGGTTGCCTTTCCCACTCTTCAGGGTGTCTTTTAATAAACAAGTTTTTAATTTTAATGTTGAATTGATCAATCTTTTCCCCTTTCGGTTAGTACTTTATGGGTCTGTGCAGGTAATCTTTGCCTACCTCAAGTTCAAGACAATATTCCCTTATGTTATCTTTTAGTCAGTACTGTTTTACCAATCATATATAGAGTAATAGTCTGCTCAGAATTTCTTTAAAGTTTCTGAATGATTCTACTCTGTGACCAGGGTTGAGGATCACTGGCCTAGATGGTGCTGAGAGTCTTCCCGAGATTCTTGGATGTTGCCACAGCATGGGGTACCTGCTCACCCCAGAAGAGATGAGCAGTTTGGTAGAACACCTGTGTTGATCTATTTTGTGGCAAACTAATATGCATAAAAGCTTTTCATTTTAAATGAATAGGATTTTGCCTTTTTTTGAGAGATGAGTTACTACTTTTATTAAGAGGTGAGTGATGTGAATCTGTTAGTGGTTAGTAAATAGAGAAGAATCAATTATATGTTCAGCGTGTCATCTTGGATTCTGAGATCTTGAGACACTTCAACTTCAAGACTCCTTGAGCCTTTATTTTTGACATCGTTGCACATATAAGGTATCCAAGATGTGAGAAAATAAAATTATTCCGGATGTTGCACCTTTTTCATTTGTTAGAATGTTTCCATCTAATCCTCTCCCCCAAAGAAAAATTCCCCTTGGAATTGCTTCTGTTATTATTTGTATTCGTTTTTAAACGTTGACAACCATGTGGACATAGTACAGGTGGTTTTGTAAGAGAGTGAGCTATAAAGTTCTTTGTGCCGTGATACGGCAGAGGAAATACTTAAAAATTACCAAAGCAAAGCTGCTTTAAAAGTAATTGAACATGTTTTGGAGCCAGATATAAGTTAGGTAACTTTTTTTTTGAAGATGAGTTAACAGATATTTGGTAATTATAATTTTGGATAGACAGAAAGGCAGCAATACACTGATTACATGTCAGGCTCTGGCTAGAATCCTCCCTCTACCACTTGCTAGCTGTGTGGCCTTGGCAAGTCCTTTAACCTTTCTGAAATGAACATGATAGTCATTCCTACCTCATAGGGGCATTGTATGGATTAAATAGAAAATGCAGAGAATGCAGATAAGGCTCAAAGCTATCAATGCCTGGTACATAGTATGTGCTCACTAAATCGTGGTTATTCCCTTGGTTCTGCCTCCATCACCATTCCAGAGGCTGCAGCAGGATCTGTGTTGTGTTTGATCCTATCTCCTCATGGTCCCTCACAGTGGGGGGGATTGGGGAGGCGCACTCTAAAGTCAACATGCAAAAGTTGAGGGAGGGATCTGGAGTGTGATTTATTTAAAATTTTCTAAAAATGTGTTTACTTAGTTGGATTTTTTTGTTTGTCTTTGTTATGTTATTTTGAGAACCAGAGACTTCTTTGCTTCCTTGCTCTCACATAGCCTATGCCAGTGGTCTTGAACCCCTCAACATCTGCCTAGTCTTTATGTATCTGTGTTTATGCTGAATTTTGATAGTGCATATCTCAAAAGACAAAGTGTAAGAGATGTTTTTAATGCATCTTTTCTTATCTTGAAATTTTATTATATAATAATTAAGTTTCACAAAAGTTATGAAGTATAATATAATCATCCATGTGTCTAACACTAGCTTTAGAAATGAAACACTGCAGATGGGTACCGCAGAAGCTGCCTGTGTACCCCTTCAGCCCCCATAGAAGTAGCCACGCATTGCCAAGTCATTTTCTTATACTTTTACCACATATGGCGTATAATTCCCAACTATATATGGTATTGTTTTGCTTGTTTTAAAAGTTTATATAAGTACTGTTATTTTCTTTGTCTTCTGCTGCAATTTGCTTTTTCTAGTCAATGCTGCATTTGTCAGATTCATCTGTGTTGATATTTGTAGTTGATATTTATCTGGTGCATTCATTTTAACTGCTGTATAGTATTTCTTTGCATGAAGATCCCATAATTTATTTACCCCTTCTCCTGGTAGCAGGCATTTATAGCCTCTCTCATAGACAATGCTGCCATCAACAGTTCTGTACATGTTTTGCTTCACAGAACTTTGTACCTTTAGTTTAGTTTTGTTTGTTTTTTTTACAGGAGAGGAATTTTTTTTTTAGTCTAGTCACATTTTGTGGGCCTCAGTTTTTTCATTATAGTGGTAGTAAGATTGAACTACAGACAGTCCCTGACTTACGATGGTTCAACTTAATGATATTTCAACTTTACAGTGGCATAATATGCATTCCGTAGAAGCTGTACTTTGAATATTGGATTTTGATCTTTTTCTGGTCTAGCAATATGCAGTATGATCACACAATCATGAGGGTAAACAACTGATACACTGGCAACCATTCTGTACCCATATAACCATTCTGTTTTTCACTTTCAGTTTAGTCTTCAATAAATTACATAAGATATTCCACAGTTTATTATCAAATAGGATTTGTGTTAAATAATTTTACCCAACTGTAGGCTAATATAAGTGTTCTGAGCACATTTAAGGTAGGCTGGGCTAAGCTATGATGTTTGGTAGGTTAGGTGTATTAAATGCGTTTATGACTTATGATAGTTTCTACTTAACCCCATTGTAAGTCGAGGAAGATCTATCTCTCTTTTATATCTTTTCTAGTTCAAAATTGCATATTTATATAGGTTATTTAGGTAGTGTGAATTACTGGATTTTGTTATTAGTATAATTTCACAGTCCCATTAGTGTATCTCTTCAAGTCATTTTGTAGGATGTGGATTTTACTTTTGCAAGGGAAGGTTCCATTTTGAACATTTTTGAGGACAAAAATATATGCACTAACCGTATGACCCAGCAATCCCGCTACTGGGCATATACCCAGGGAAAACGATAATTCAAAAAGACACATGCACCCCAATGTTCATTGCAGCTCTATTTACAATAGCCAGGTCAGGGATGCAACCTAAATGCCCATCGACAGACGAATGGATAAAGAAGATGTAGTACATATATACAATGGAATATTAGTCATAAAAAGGAATGAAATTGGGTCATTTTACAGATGTGGATGGACCTAGAGACTGTCATACAGAGTGAAGTAAGTCAGAAAGAGAAAAACAAATATCCTATATTAATGCATATATGTGGAATCTAGAAAAATGGTACAGATGAACCGCTTTGCAAGGCAGAAATAGACACAGGTGTAGAGAACAAACGTATGGACACCAAGGGGGGGAAGCAGGGGGTGGGGTGGGGTGTGTGTGACGAATTGGGAGATTGGGATTGACATGTATGCACTGATGTGTATAAAATGGATGACTAATAACCTGCTGTATAAGAAAATAATAAAATAAAATTAAAAAATATATATATGCAATATTAGAAATGTTCATTAAGTATAATGGCACAAGACACTAAATGTGCTTCCCCTTGATTTTGTTTCTCTTTCCTGGAATTTGTAGTAACTACAAGTGCTACTAATTAGAATAAACACAATTATATATTGATACATGTGTGAAGTAGGCTGGCTACTTATGCTGGATCAGCTTTGTCTGGCATCAGTCTGGACACAGAACTCTGTCTCTCTACTTTATTCTACAAGAGTTCCAGTCACATTGAGCATTTTGTGTCTTTTCGCTTTAAATTTTTTTTTTTTTTTTTGCGGTATGCGGGCCTCTCACTGCTGTGGCCTCTCCCGTGGCGGAGCACAGGCTCCAGACGCGCAAGCTCAGCGGCCATGGGTCACGGGCCCAGCCGCTCCGCGGCATGTGGGATCTTCCCAGACTGGGGCACGAACCCATGTCCCCTGCATCAGCAGGCGGACTCTCAACCACTGCACCATCAGGGAAGCCCTGTTCTCTTTAAATTTGATTGAAATTTGTAGGGTCATAGCATTCTGTTGCTCCCTTTGCCTTTCTTTCTCTTTTGCTTCTTACATACGAAATGAAAACCTAATGTAAGAATGAATAGGAAAAGTACTGTAATGAAGAAGAACGTAGCAGAGAATCTGAAGCCATGAGAAATTAAACCTGACTGAAAGACCTGGAAAGGATTCTTAGAAGAGGAATTCAAGCTGGGCCTCAAAGGGCGAAGACCTTAAAGGTCTGTGACAAGGTCTGTGACGAGGAGGAATGGGGAGCCTCTGAACTAGGCCATCTCTTTGCCGATTACCAACACCAGAGCAGCCTCTAATATCACCACACAGAACAGAAGAAGCACTTAGCTCTGCCCATATTTCTGGCCTACAAATATGTGAGGTGTAAAAAAAATAGTCATTGTTTCAAGTCGTAAGTTTGGAGTAATATGTTATGCACCAAGAGATAACAGAAATGCAAGCAAAGCCAAGGAGGGGAATGATTTTTTTTTTTTGATGCTTGCTGAAGATAATACTTAATCATCCAAAACCTCTCCCCCCAAAATACAATACTTAGTGTAATTTAGAACTTCTAGCAGGAAGACTGAGTTTGGAGAGAATTCCAGGCAGAGGAAATGACCTGAACAAAGCAAGGCAAGGAAGGACAGGATATATGTAAAGCAGACAGTAATTAGAGGTGACTGGGAATAGGGTACCTCTTGGGGAGTAGGGTAAGACTAGACTAGAAAGGAAGGTTAGGACATGGTTACCAAGGGCCTTGAATGTGAGTTTGAAGAGACTGTATGACGTAGAGCCCCTGAAGACATTTTGGAAAGAGAAGTACTAGTGGGACTCTTGAGGAAATCCTTTCCAATATTTCTCGAATGGACTCAAATGTGGAGAAATTAGGGGATCCATTTGGAAGCTATTGCAAGATGTTATGTGAGTCTGATTTGTGAAGACTGGAAAATAGATGGAAAACATTTTGGGCTGGGCCACCATTTAACCCACTCAGTGCATTCTGGGAATTAAAAGAGTGGCCCTTATTAAAGACCTTTTACTTCCAACTGTTAGAAAATTGTTGTAATATATTTATTTAGTTAGAATAAGACACTTGACTGACGTCTACTGGGAATTTGTTTTAAGTCTACACATCCACTATGTGAATGCTCCTCCCCCGAGATGTGACACTTTTGTGCAGTACACAACTTGTACAACTATGCCTGTGACCATAATCATGTGGGTATGAGTGATAGGACTTGGTAACTGATTGTATTATTTTTCAGAGGGAAAAGGAAGAAACTTCAAGTCTGGCTGGCAGGGAAGTTGGTAATAACATTAATAGAACTGGAACCTATTCTTAGCAAGTATGTTCACAAAACAAAATTATTCTAAACATGAATAATTTAAGACATTAATAATTTTGTTCATTGGTCCCAGTAGTTTGCATTTACTCAATAAGAATTTTGTTATCTTCTAGAGTTTCAGCTTTCCAACCCTTTGTGACATCTGAGAATGTTGACCAACCCCTTTCCCTTTTGGGTTCCATGAGCCCCTCTCTCCTATATCTTTTCCTTCTTCCCCGAGCATTGCTTTTTCTCAGTCTCCTTCGCAGGCCCCCTTTTCTCAGGTTTTCATTCTTGTGCCTTTGCATACAGTGGGTGCACAATAAGTATTTGTTGAATTGATTCACATTGCCTTTGAAAGATCAGATTCAGGTTGACCAGGAGACTGACTCACAGGCGCCAGGGACTAAGGGTGTGCCGGAATTCAGAAAGTAGAAACCTATCCTAAACACAGTTCCTTGTTTTAGGATCTGTTTTCTACACAATGGGTCACTCTTTATTGGGAAATTCCTGTACTGTTGATCTGTTCATCATTGTTTAGCAGTGGCATACCAGGAGAACAAATTATTTACACTGGCAGTGTCAATAAGGGTGTGTCTAACTCAGAAAATACTTTCAAATAAAATAATGAAGCTTCCCCAGCTTTTAGCTTGGGAAGAATGAAGTTACTTAAAAAAAAAAAAATCTCAACTCATATTCAAGTACATGAGAGTTGAATAAGACGACATTTAAATATTTTCATTTGGATTACTTGCTAACATTCTTACCACCACTGCCATCCCTTCCCACCACCCATTCACCTAGGTTTCTTTTGCTTTCATTTTTCATGGGGCTTGTGTATCAAGGCAAGCCCAAGAACTTTGCTCTTCTGATACAACTTCACAAACATTTATTGTGTGGCTGCTTTGTGCAAAGTGCTATTGGAGACCTCATGAAAGATACAGAGGTTTCAGATTGCTTCTGCCCTGCAGGAGAGCCTGGCTTAATGGGAGAAGTAGACACATATGCAACTGCTCCAGGGCAGGTGATGACAAGGGTCATAATATAGTGCAGACAGAGCCAGGATTCCCTGTGTAAACATCACTCTAAGGCTGAGCCACATACACAGACTTGCCATATTTCTTTTCTAAATTGCGCGTTTGACTCTTAACCTTCCTGGGTTGGATTAGAATGTGTTTTCTTCGAAGATTCTTGAGTCAGAAATGCACTATGATAATTAAGATTTAACAGAATTTAACTAAAAATGCATTGAGTAACATTAATTTTGCCAGACTTTTTAAATGTGTTTAAGTCGGCACTGTCAAAAGAAAGTAGAGAAAACTAGAGTGATACTAAGTAAACAAGGATATAAAACAGGAGTTTTATGTTTACGTAAGCCCAGCATTTAGGAAATAAATATCCTGAAATTCCCTAGCCAAGTTATATTTTAAAATATGTTTTGAGCACAAGAAAAAAGTTATAAACAGCATAGTAGGAGAGAATAAATATAACTCTCATAAATATAATGAGGTAGTATTTAAAATATTGAATGGATCATTGCTATTTAATTAAGGTGCCTTTTATTTAATTAAAACCAGTGACATTTTTATAGTTATTGGAGAACCAAAGACATTTGAATTTTTAAAGTTTAAATGCATTTAAGATTTGAAATTTCAACAAAAAGTGTTACTTTCGTTTCTTTTTAAATAATCATTGCCTCTCTATTAACTCAGTCTCAAAAAAATGGATGGGTGAAATTAAACCACATATACATAATGTACAAAAATAAATGATACTAAAAATCATTTTAACTTTGTTTTTTTTTTTTTTTTCTTTTTTGGTACGCGGGCCTCTCACTGTTGTGGCCTCTTCCGTTGCGGAGCACAGGCTCCGGACGCGCAGGCTCAGCGGCCATGGCTCACGGGCCCAGCCGCTCCGCGGCATGTGGGATCCTCCCAGACCCGGGCACGAACCCTGCATCAGCAGGCGGACTCTCAACCACTGCACTACCAGGGAAGCCCTTAACTTTTGTTTTAAGCTAGTTGTAAAATTAAGTGATGTGATTTGTATAGTAAGTAAACAATTCAGGTTTACTGATTTAATATTAACATGATGATTTGCAACTTTTACTTAAATTCATTCTTCTTACTAAGATGAAATGCAGCTTCTTCATAGAGGCATATTACCTAGTTTTCCTTTGCATTTTCATTAAAAATATAAAATCAGAAATGAATAGCATCTCAACCAGTTTTACAGATGATAGTAAATTGGGAAGCATCTCAAATAGTGAAGTAAGGGAAGTATCACAAAGATACTTAAAAAGGTTTAGAACTATCACAGGAAATAGTAAGTGAGATTCAGCCTAAGAAAATGCAAGCTAATGCATGTAAGAGCAAATAATCTGAAATAGATATTCAGTGGGAGAAAATGCTTAGTAATGCTGAAAGGCAGCCGAGGTGGTATCAGACAGCAAAGTAGGTATGAGGTTGCAATGGGATGTGGCAGGTACAAAGAGCTATTGCCATTTGGAGTCATCTTGCAAACTCATTACAATGAAGAAAGGAAGCAGATAGCTCCTACAAACTGACAGTATAAAGAACATATTTGTGAGACTTCCCTGGCGGTACAGTGGTTAAGACTCCTCACTTCCAATTCAATGGTGGGTGCAGGTTCAATCCCTGGTCAGGGAACAAAGATCCCACATGCCATGTGGCGTGGCAAAAAAAAAAAAAAAAGAAAAAAACATATTTGTCTTATACCAACCCAAGAGCATCCAAACCAGTAGCTGCCAATATTTTGAATAATTTGGAAAATAGAAATTATAGTGCTTAGAATAGGGAAGAATTGGCTTAATAAATAAGATTTTAAAAATAAAATGCCTTCTCTGTGGTTAAGTAATAAAACAGTATGAAGTTATATGATGGATATAAGCAACTTACTGGAAGACAGATTTGTTTAGATTAGACTGAGACCTTGGATTCTGGGAATAATGTGAACACTTTTATAGGCAGTTCTCAAGATCTAGGCCAATTGTGCAGATTGCAAAAGAGCATCTTAAGACAATGATGGGAGCTGGATCACTCGAGGTAAGTTTGGAGTTCATGAAGGACTCCAGTAAGTAACAGTGCCAGAATTGATTGGAAACAGTGTGTTTTAACAATGAGGTCATATTTCTATTGTTGTCTCTACTGGTCAGATTATTCTGCCTCATTGTTTGTGGTTCAGTGTTTATACTCTAGGACCATACATATGTCTTTGCCAGGGTACCCTCTCCTTTCTCTTAGCACCTTTTTTGATCTTGGCTTTTAGAATTTCTTTGACTGGGTACCTTTTCTGTCTGCCACTGGCCTTCTGTTTCTTTTGAA
Source organism: Physeter macrocephalus (assembly GCF_002837175.3). Classification (NCBI taxonomy): domain Eukaryota; kingdom Metazoa; phylum Chordata; class Mammalia; order Artiodactyla; family Physeteridae; genus Physeter; species Physeter macrocephalus. The sequence continues at coordinate 63,252,577 of NC_041218.1, forward strand.
AGCACTTCCTTCCCTATGTATACCTGCTATCCTGTTTTAGCACTGATCATATTTGTATTTCAGCTGCCACTGTGTACTACTGATGGCACCTCTTTGCTCTGATTCTATCATTAATAAGGACACATCAAATCAGATGTTATCTTGGCTTCTCATACTCAAATTATTGAAGCCCTGTTCCTAGTCATCTCTTCCCAAATCCAGCAAATGTACAGCTTTCCACATAGGCTGGTAAGGACAGCATCTCACTGATAAAAAGCCTGAACTCTTTCTAACCCTCGCTCATATCCTATCTTCTCACCACTTTACTCTTTATGTATCTGTGTTCCTTTTCCTCCAATAAACAAATTCTTCCTCTGGTTTTGAGATCTTTCTCTCAAAAGATTCCTTTTGTTTGTAGCATAATATTCCAGTGTTTAATAATAATGATATTTAATAAAATTATACCATTGTCTCCAAAATTGTTGGTGACATTAAAAATTTCTATATTTTGCTACTTATGTAAAATCTTAAGAAAAGGAAATTAATCATATTAAGCAAATTTTTAAAATTTTGTAGCTTAATGTTAAAGCTCTAAAAGTTGCCTTTCAAAATGGAAAATTGTTAGATCATTGAATTTGTTAACTTTCATTAAACTGTCAATCATGTCTTGAGTTCCATCTCTGTGTCAGGGATTGAGCTAGGCCTGCACTGAGGATTATAAGTGACATGTGGTCTTTGGCCTGAAAAGGCTCACATTCTTGTTATGGGCAGTAATTTTGGTTGGTTGACTGAGAAACCATTCATGTGTTTAATAAATATTTATGGAGCTCTGGCCCTCTGCAAGGCACTGTGCTAGGGTCTGAGGATACAGTATGGGAAGCAGGGCACATAAGATCCCTTCCCACATGGGTTTCATGGGCAGTGGCACTTAACCTAATTGGTGAGTGTGGAGGAACTATATAGAAGGATAAAAGTCAGGGGTGACGATGGGGAAGAATACTGCAGAGCAGAGGGGGCTTACAGAACTGAAAGAGGGCTGATGTGAATTTACTGTAGATTAGGTTGGGGACTGGTGAGTTTAACTGTTAAAGAGAGAAGAGGGCTGGTAGCTAGAGGAACACCTGAGATTCTTACAGGCTTACCCAATAAGCACAGTCTGTAGCTTTAGAAATAAAATGGCCTATCCAAAATTTTAGAAATAATTATCTTCCCCCTATTTAGTATCTTTGGGATATTTTTCTGAGTACTTATTAAATTCTTAGCCAAGAAAGTAGTATGTGTTGCGTGTGTCTGTGTGTGTGTGTGTGTGTGTGTGTGTGTGTAAGTGGTAGAACGGTTCTCCTCAGTTACAAGTGATTTTAATAATGGAATAATAATTTTAATCAGAATTAACCTTCTGATCATTTGTTTGGGATAGAATCTTATATTAGAATCCAAATATGGGGGACTTCCCTGGTGGCGCGGTGGTTAAGAATCCATCTGCCAATGCAGGAGACACAGGTTTGAGCCCTGGTCTGGGAAGATCCCACATGCTGCAGAGCAACTAAGCCCGTGCACAACTACTGAGCCTGCGCTCTAAAGCCCGCAAGCCACAACTACTGAGCCTGCGTGCCGCAACTACTGAAGGCTGCTTGCCTAGAGCCCCTGCTCCACAATAAGAGAAGCTACCACAATGAGAAGCCCGCGCACGGCAACGAAGAGTAGCCCCCGCTCGCCGCAATTAGAGAAGGCCTGCGCGCAGCAGCAAAGACCCAATGCAGCCAAAAATAAGTAATAAATAAATAAATTATTTTTTGAAAAAGAATCCAAATATGCCAGAACCCAAATGTAGCAGTTTCCTCATTTTAATAAAATTGTGGTTACAGATTACAGCTCATCAGATTATAATAGTGCAACCTTGCCAGTAAGCAGCAAAATTTACTTGTCTATTTCTTCTTCCAGGGTACCTATGTAGTTAAATTCAATCAATTTTTAAAAATATTTTTTTTACTACAAGTTATTGCTTATCACAGGCAAACTCAATGACATATTTATATCTGCAGGACAACAATTTATATTAGGAAGTAAAACTTTTACTATTTAACATTAGAGTTCATCTGATTAATAAACTGATATTGCCTCAGGTCTCAAACTTTGTAGTGAATAAAATAGGTCCTCATGCTGTTTAAAAACAGTGCACCAGCTGCAAGTCCAGAAACCACTTGCTGTTGCTCACATAATAAAAGAACCCCCAAAGCCTTATAATTTATAGATTCATAACCACTTCTTGTTGAATTTATTCCTCTAAATGGTGCAGGTGCTGCTTTGGTTTAAAACATACAACCCTCTTTAGGCAATCTGCAAGTACTCCAAGGTGCTTAATTTCTTCCCTTCTTATATTGTGAGCTGGTTAAACTCAGCACTTCATTTAAAGCTCAAAGGTGTGATTGTTTTAAAACTTACCTAATATTCCTTTTTTTAAATCATTTAAATATAGGTGTAATTTCCTACAAGTGTGTAATTGATCATTTAAGATTTGGACAGTTCATTTTTACTTATTTTTTATTGAAGTATAGTTGATTTACAATGTTGTGTTAATTTCTGCTGCATAGCAAAGTGATTCAGTTGTACATATATATATATATACACACACATTCTTTTTTTATATTATTTTCCATTATGGTTTGTCATAGGATGTTGAATATAGTTCCCTGTGCTATACAGTAGGACCTTGTTGTTTATCCATTCTGTATATGAAAGCTTACATCTGCTAACCCCAACTTCCCACTCCATCCCTCCTCAACTCCCTCCCCCTTGGCAACCACACATCTGTTCTCTATGTCTGTGAGTGTGTTTCTGTTTCGTAGATGGGTTCTTTTGTGTCATATTTTAGATTCCATATATAAGTGATATCGTATGGTATTTGTCTTTCTCCTTCTGGCTTACTTCACTTAGTGTGATAATCTCTAGTTGCATCCATGTTACTGCAAATGGCATTATTTCATTCTTTTTTTTATGGCTGAGTAGTATTCCATTGCATATCTGTACCACATCTTCTTTATCCCTTCATCTGTCAATGGACATTTAGGTTGTTTCCATGTCTTGGCCATTGTGAATAGTGCTGCTATGAACATAGGGGTGTATGTATCTTTTTGAATTAGAGTTTTGTCTGCATATATGCTCAGGAGTGGTATTGCTGGGTCATATGGCAATTCTATTTTTAGTTTTCTGAGGAACCTCCATACAGTTTTCCATAGTGGCTGTACAACTTATATACATTCCCACCAACAGTGTAGGAGGGTTCCCTTTTCTCCACATCCTCTGCAGCATTTGTTATTTGTAGAGTTTTTAATAATGACTATTTTTGGATAGTTCATTTTTAACCATATTGTTCATTTATTCAAACATATTATGATCCTGTCATGTTCCAACACAGGTCTAGATGCAGGTGATATATTGGTGAATATTGATACAACAAAAATTTCCTAGCCCTATGGAAACTTAGAATCTAGTGTGAAATTTATTTTCTGGTGGATTCCATAAGGATTCTTGCCTATTCTGCTTTCACAGAACCTCTGGTGTGATGGAATCTAGGCAGCTGTTTCAAGTTCTGTCTTTAAAAATCCTTCCATCTTAAAAAGTTGGCGTAAATGTGTTGCTTCAGAAATGGCTGCTGCTGTTAATTGTGAATAGTGAACATTCCAAGAAGTTAGGCTTTCAATCAATATTAAGATTAAACAGTTTGCATTGCTAAGCCCATTTATTTTAGGTTTCAACTCTGGAGTATTAGTGGCTGGAATTATTTCATTAATAAAGCAGCATTTTCACACAGTTTAGTAAGAGGATAAACAGTTTTCCAGGAGATCATCAGTGTTAGGCTAATGTGAGTTCTACGGTATACTATTATTATACCTCTGAATGACAGATGCAGAAGCTCATATTGAAGTAACTTGCCCAAGGTTACAAAGCTAGCTAGAGGCAAGGCCAAGACGAGATCCCAGGCTGTCTGGCTCTCAGACTGTATTTTCTGCTGCTGTTCGTACTTAACATATGCTTTCGTATGACCCTTCTTGCTTTTTCTGTGTTCTAGTGATTTGCTTTCTCTCAGATATGTGAATATTAGTTTGGGTAGTACATACATTGTACGCTGAATATGAAAGTGAACATTTTTCATTATGTTTTTATTCCCTGATTCATAACTATCCTATATTTAAAAGTTTTTTTTTTTAGTTGTAAGTCCAGTATTACTTACAATGTGACCTGGAAGTTCATTTGGTTTTGTTCTTAATTATGTTTGCTTGTTTATTAATTTATATATTTGTTTCCTTATACCTAGTACCCTGAAAGATTTATCAAATTTAAAATGAAAATTTAGTCAAATTCACTGTGTACAAAATTATATTTTTCTGTACCTCTGGAAAACAGTGGAAACAGAAAAGCAGGCTTCATTTTCCCATAAAGAGAAAGAGCGCAAGTTTGGAGAGGGACTTCCTCTTTTCTCACTGCACTATTTCGAGTTGCTTTTCCCCCTTTGGGTTTTGGCTGGAGCAGGTATTTCTGCCATTCTAACTGCACACCCTGTTCCCTCCCACATCTGTGCTGCTTGCTTCCTGGACTACCCTCTCCTGCTTCTCATCCTCCTAGGCCCGCTGGTGGCAGCTTCTCTGGCAAGGCTGTGCTCACCTCCTGGTCTGGGGGATCTGTCTTCTTCAGTGTTGCCTTCATTTTCTTAGCTCATTTGTTTATTATTTATTAAATAGAACAACGGGGTTTTGTTTGTTTTTTCTTGTTTCTTTCACTGCTAACTCCTCAGCACCATTGTGCCAGGTGTATATTAGGTGTTTGATAGTCGTTGAACGAATGCATACGTCTATTATAGCACTCACTGATTTGTATTTAATAGCTTTATACATTTCTCTCCTTCCCCAGACTGTAAGCTTCACATTTTATTTGTCTTTGTATTTTCCCCCGTGTTTATAACGTGTTAGGTGGTCAGTAAATGTTCATCGAATTAACGAATGAGTGACTAATTAATACCTTTACATCTCTGTGGAGGGAGATGATTAAAGGAGGGGGCAAGAATGGGTACTGGCTGCAAGGACCAGTGTACTGTGAATTTTTGAACTCTGAATCAAGAAAGGAGGAGCAGAAACACCAAGAACAGATGTCCCCTTTCATTCATCTGTCCAGAAGTTTAGTTTTTTCGCGTCTGTAATTTGCACATTTGCGCATACCAGTCAAAATGAGTCCCAGATACTCATTTGTCTTTCAGGGTAAAATGGTAAGGAAAATAGTACTAGATATAGGAACCTCACTGAAAACTACATAAAGTTGCTTCTGACAATGAGGGAGACTTAAGTGACATTAACTTCCACAAAAATCTCAAAAAACAAGTGCCCTCCATTGTCTATTTTTTTAAGACCTAGAGAACTTTAAGTATTGTATTTTAAGGTTTAAAATCAATGAGTTATGGAAACGTGGACCTTGGGAATAATATCCAATAACAGAGTAGGTAGAATAAGAGGAACCTGTGAAGGAAACTGAGAACAAATGGCCAGAAAGAAAGAAGGCAAGTAAGTGGTGTGTTTCTGTGTGTGTGTGTGTAATTCTTGTTAGTTTTGTTTTTGTTTTTAAAGCTCCAAGAGGACAAGGATAATTGTATTACTAGCTTCTAGCAAAACCTGGCAAAATTGTGTAGACTACTGAGTCTCATACAGTACATGCCATTATTGACAGGGCTCATTGAAAACAGAGTCATCACTTGGTGGCAACTTTGTTTGCCAGACATCACATATTGCTAGGGATTTGGAAGAAATGCACTTGTAAAGCAGATAGTTTGGAAAGACAAAGTGTCTGTAGGAGACATGTGGAAAGGTTGGGTGACTGGTGTGTTAGGGGACACAATCATTGCAGCAGCACAGTGTGTTACTTTCAGAAGAAGCCGTTTGTCAATATAGGTGATATTGATTGCTGTCTTGTGTTAGAGAGGAATCATTGATTACTTCATGCAAACAGTTTTGCCACCGAAGTAGAGGATAACAAATCTGAACACTTTCTTGTTTTATCTCTATAATGTTTGATCGCGTTTAAGTTCCATTGCAACACACTAGTCATGAGTCAGAATTAAAAGCTGTCTAAACTAGGTTATACACTTAGGTTTCCACGGAAAATCTTGTTGGGAGCAGGGGTAGAAATTTACAGCAATCAAAGAATTTGTCCAAAGCCACTAATGACTTAACTTGGCCTCACATTAGCCATGGCCCCCTTAGGGTCTCCATGGGGGTGGGGAGGAGGTGGACAGTCCCCAGAACCTGTGCAAGACGGCCCGTTGGAGGTGTGCAAAGACAGTTTTAAAATTTCTGTTTATGAATTGTGTTTATCCCAGCCTTAAACAACTGTCGTATGTTTTTGAATGTGCGTTAGATATCAGTACAGTGCTCTGTGTTTGTAAATAAGTAAATTATATTTTTATATAAATGCAGAGAGGCATGCACAAACATTTTTTAATTGATTAAGTGCTTGAGAATACATTTTGGAGACCTCAAGCTTAAATCATAAATACTGTTTGGGCGTTGTGAGTAAACTGGGAACATTTAGAGGTTTCTTAATAAAATTCTGTCAAGGATTTTAGCTGTTATCAGATTCCCACTGTTTGAGCTGCATATGCAGATGTGTGACCGGCCCTTCCTTCCACAGTATGGATTTTAAGTGAACACATTAAAACGCAAGTTCAAAAACATTTGTTGGACATTTTGTGAACACACTGCCGTTTTCTCAGGAGTTGCCTGATGCCCCTCCACATACGGTATGTTCTTTACAGTCATCCTTTAGTCACAGGCAGTTTAAGCTGTTAAATAGTATCTTGCTTTAAAAGGTAGGCTGATGGTCTGTCTATCTTCTGGTACATCTGGTAAGTTAATCTATACAGTCTCCATAAGTATCCTGCAGGGACCTGTTTTTACATGCATACAGGGACGTTTATGTAGAAATCAAAGGCCATGAATCAGAAAAACACAACTCTTGTTTCCAGTGTAGTGGAGGCTTAAAAAAATTGGCTTTGAAAAATTGAAAGTAGTGTGGTTTGTTTTTATTGTGGAACCGATCCGGAAGAACAATTTACAGTCATTGCCATTCTTCACAGCTGAATGGAGTAGAGGTGCCTGCCTCGTGAAATGGAGCAGCTGCACCCGTTTTCTCTGGGCTCACAAAAACATTTGCTTTTTAATCAAGAACTTTGGATGGTGGGGTACAGTTTGTTTTCATGATGCAAGTGGTCAGTTGTGCCTTACCAGACAGCTGTAGTGTAATTAAGAAAAATTGTGTGAAAGTGGATTAAATATAACAGAAGAAGCCTATTTTTTTTAAAAAAGGGGGGTTTTCACCTTAAATTTATTCATTTTTTCTTTACTGCTTAAAAGCAGAAATGTCCCTATACTGCTCTAGAAGATTTTGCTATTTCACAATATCATTTAGCTCTAGGAAATATAAGATGCTCTACTTCTGCATAATTGTTTGTTTTTGTAAGAAATGCAAATTAAAAAGTATGGGTTTTAAGATGATTTAGCTTATGAAAGACCTGCTTTCAAAATAATGTTTAATAAGGGATTGCACAGTTGTATTTATGTTAACTTTAATGCATTAAAAAGCTGGTGACCTACTTTTGTAGAAAAAAAAAATTTGAGGCTGCTTTTTAGACTCATTTTATATACAAGTTGCAACGTTAGGAGAATTGTCTGTTTTTTAAGACCAGAAACTATGAGAGGTGAAAAATCACATTTTTCTTGATCAATTTTTTAATGAATTAGTCATTATAATAATGAAATAATCTGACGACATGTTGACTTGTAGTTAAATGTGGAACATTAGGCTGTCAGTTGGCTTTGAAAAGCATACACTTATTTTATGCAGCAGACTTTGAAATAAGAATAGAAATGCCTTAATTTGCATCACAGTCTACAGTAGCAAAATAACTGTTACAAGGTCAGAGGGAGCTGAATTTTTTAAAAAACGATTGTGTTCACAAATAACCAAGATTTGTACTAGACAGTCATCCATTGTAAGTTTTCATACTGATTGCCCAACACACTAAAACAAAATTTTCACCGTAGGCCAAACAAAGGTGCCAGGTTCAGGTTTGCTCTACGTGTTTATCCTATATGGATGATTTTCTAGTGGAGGCTCTTGGGCTTTATTTCCTTTAGAGGAATTTTTGAAAGCTGGGTGAAGGGAGAAGCCTGGCAGGGAGTTATGGCCCTAAAGCTCTCGCTGTTTCCATTTTTACAGCCCTCACCTTGGGAGTTAATTTGGGGGCGGACTCTACACTGGGTGTTTTCAAGAGGAAAACCAACTGTCATTTCCCCCACTCTCTGGTGGCTGCTCTCTCCCGATTCTTTGTGTCTTTCCTCACCAGAGGCCCTAAGAAAGCACTGAGAACCACGTCTGAGCTCTTTCTAAATATTGGCAAAGCATGGCTGCAGCTGGTGAGTTGGTTCTTCTGTTTGCAAACTGACCCCTCTTGTGCACCAAACTCCTCTCCAGACTCCTGCCTCTATAGACGGTGAGCACAGCTGAGTTCAGGAAGGTGAATGGAGGAGGGCTGGGGTGCGGTGGAAAGGTAGAATAGCACTTAAGGGACTGACTGAGGCCAGGTTTTAAGGTAAGAATGGTGATGAAGGGCACTGGAGAAAGAGAGCAGCCTGACGCAGCGAGGAAATTACTGGAAATTCTAATTACTGGAATTAGATAAAAAGATCTGAATTAAAGTTCCGGCTAGCCAAACATTTTGAGAAAGTCGTTCTCCCACCTTCTGTTTCTTCATGTATGAAGTGGAACTGGGACACCTGTTCTACGTACCAAACAGGGTGTGAGTCTTAGAAAAAAGAGAGAACGTGAGAGTTGTGAATCCTATGTGTAGCTGTGGAACCACCCAACCCATTTGTGTCTCTTTTTTTTGGAACTCTTGGCAGCCAAGGAAAGGGAATGCAGCAAATATTAAATCTTACAAACATTGGTTCTTTCTCTATGAGTGCTCTCAGAGCTCCTTGATAATCCCATTATTTCTCTCTGTTTGATTCCCAACCTACCAGTCCCCCCACAGAACCAGTTTCAAACCCTTTCACCTTCTCAAGCCCCAGCCCCTCCTTTCTCGGTCTCAGTAGAGAAACTCCTCTGCTACTTTGTCAGAAAGGTTGAGCGAGGCCCTTGAGCTTCCTTGGCCACCATCTCAAAATGTCTGTCTTCATCCATTTCCGTCTCACTTTCTAGCTCCTCCTTGCAATGGGTAAACTGTGTTCTTGACACATTCTCATCTTCCTTCAATTCAAACCTTCATCAGTTATTTCATATCTTTCTTTTGTTCTTTTCATCTCTTTCTACCTGGTCTTTCTCCATGGTCAGGAAACTCTTTGAGTTCAGTGTCGTGTGTGTGTGTGGTTTTTATTTTTTTCATTTTTATTGCTGAAATATTCAAGAGTGATTTGAGCCCTTTCCTTCTTCACCATCCATGCTTCCTTTTGATCCGTTTCAACCTGGCTTCTGTCTGTTTCATTGTATTGAAACTCCTGTCTCGAAGGCCACCACTGATCTCATTGTCAAATCCAGTGACCATTACTCTGTTTGTTTTTATCAGTCTCCGTGCAAAGTTCCATGCAGATTTTGACAGCCTTAACTTTCCTTTAATTGCAACCCTCTTCCTCTTTGGCTCTGTATATCAGTACCTTGCTTATTCTCTTCCAACTCTGTCACTGACTGCTTTTCTTTTCGCTTCAGCCCCTAAGAGTAGATATTCCCTAGGATTCTGTACAAGCCTCACAATATACAAAAATTAATTCAAATTGGGTAATAGATCTAACTATAAGATCCAAATCTATAAACCTGATAAATGAAAATATAGGGGAAAAATCTTTGTGACCTTGGATGAAGATTCTTAGATATAAAAAGCATGCTCCATAAAAGAAAAAATGATAAATTATAATTCATCAAAATTATACGTTCTGCTTTTAGAAAGGTATTGTTAAGATTAGGAAAGCCTCAGATTAGGAGAAGATATTTACAAAACTTATCTGACAAAGAACTTGTATCTAAAATATAAAGAACTCTCAAAGTTTAATAATATTTAAGAAACAGCCTCATTTTAAACAATGGGCAAAAGATTTGAATAGACACTTCATCAGAGAGGATATATGGATGACAAATAAGCACATGAAAAGATGCTGAACATCATTAGTTATTAGGGAAATGGAGAATAAAACCACAACAAGCTACTACTATATCCATTAGAATGCCTAAAATTATAACACCAAAGCTGGCAAGGATGTGGAAGAATTGGAACTTGCATATATTGCTGGTGAGAATGTGAAATGATGCAGCCATTTTGGCAGTTTTTTTAAAAGTTAAACATGTATCGACTATATGACCCAGTCATTCGACTCCTAGGTATTTACCCAAGAGAAATGAAAGAACACACTGTATGTTTCTGTTTATATAAAAAAATCTAGAAACTACAAACCTATGGTGATGGAAAGCAAAGTAGTTGTCTTGGAATGGGAGTGTGGTGTAGGAGGAATGGATTACAAAGGAGCACAAGGAAACTTTTTGTGGTGATGGATATGTTTATTATGTTGATTGTGATGATGCTTTCACAAATGTATACGTATGTCAGAAAAGATCAAATCTGACGCTTGAAAATGTGTTTGTAATGCATTAATTATACCACAATAAAACTATGAAAAACTTAATAGAACCACATACTAAAAAGGATGAATATTATAGCATGTAAATTATCCCCCAATATCCTGGACTTAAACAAAAAAGCATATGGGAAAATAAAATATGGGGATTAAAGTTGCAAAATATTATTAAAAGCAAATCTCGACACGTTACATACTTTATGATTCCATATATATAATATTCTCAAATGACAGACTTACAGAGATGGAAAATAGATTAATGGTTGCCAGGGGTTAGGATTGGAAACCATGGGGGTAGCTAGATGAAGGATACACAGGAATTTTCAGTACTGTTTTTGCAACTATATAATATGTAACTAATGAATCTATAATTATCTGAAAATTAAAAGTTTCTTTATTAAAACAACCTTTTGGATATTATTGTGTTCTCTAATGTGAAACAAAAGTAGCATGCCAAAAAATCATCAGTTTTTTAGATCTTAAATCAGTAATAACGGTTACTCTGTAAACACTAGAAACTATGCTTTTATGGAAATGATGACAACCTAACATTGCATTGTTGCAGATAGAAGACATAGCAAGAATCATTTTACAATTTCTGGTTGTCCATCTAAGTATTCAATACCTTAATTTTTTTTCTCAGAGATTCTCATATTTCTCTGAGTAGATAATAGATACAGATGGTTCAAACATACATAAAAAGGGATACATTGAAAAGTCTTCCTCCAACATCTGTCCTCCATCCACATACTTCATGCTCCCCCCAAATTAAACAACTACCATTAATTTCTTGCATATTCTTCCAGAGTTTCTTTATGTCTATATAAGCAAATGTAAATATGTGTTTTTTTAATCTTTCTTTCTGCTTTTACACAAAAGGAAGTTTACTGAATATTTTGCACAATACATTTTTTTAACATCTTTATTGGAGTATAATTGCTTTACAATGGTGTGTTAGTTTCTGCTGTGTAACAAAGTGAATCAGCTCTAGCAAAACCTGGCAAAATTGTGTAGACTACTGAGTCTCATACAGTACATGCCATTATTGACAGGGCTCATTGAAAACAGAGTCATCACTTGGTGGCAACTTTGTTTGCCAGACATCACATATTGCTAGGGATTTGGAAGAAATGCACTTGTAAAGCAGATAGTTTGGAAAGACAAAGTGTCTGTAGGAGACATGTGGAAAGGTTGGGTGACTGGTGTGTTAGGGGACACAATCATTGCAGCAGCACAGTGTGTTACTTTCAGAAGAAGCCGTTTGTCAATATAGGTGATATTGATTGCTGTCTTGTGTTAGAGAGGAATCATTGATTACTTCATGCAAACAGTTTTGCCACCGAAGTAGAGGATAACAAATCTGAACACTTTCTTGTTTTATCTCTATAATGTTTGATCGCGTTTAAGTTCCATTGCAACACACTAGTCATGAGTCAGAATTAAAAGCTGTCTAAACTAGGTTATACACTTAGGTTTCCACGGAAAATCTTGTTGGGAGCAGGGGTAGAAATTTACAGCAATCAAAGAATTTGTCCAAAGCCACTAATGACTTAACTTGGCCTCACATTAGCCATGGCCCCCTTAGGGTCTCCATGGGGGTGGGGAGGAGGTGGACAGTCCCCAGAACCTGTGCAAGACAGCCCGTTGGAGGTGTGCAAAGACAGTTTTAAAATTTCTGTTTATGAATTGTGTTTATCCCAGCCTTAAACAACTGTCGTATGTTTTTGAATGTGCGTTAGATATCAGTACAGTGCTCTGTGTTTGTAAATAAGTAAATTATATTTTTATATAAATGCAGAGAGGCATGCACAAACATTTTTTAATTGATTAAGTGCTTGAGAATACATTTTGGAGACCTCAAGCTTAAATCATAAATACTGTTTGGGCGTTGTGAGTAAACTGGGAACATTTAGAGGTTTCTTAATAAAATTCTGTCAAGGATTTTAGCTGTTATCAGATTCCCACTGTTTGAGCTGCATATGCAGATGTGTGACCGGACCTTCCTTCCACAGTATGGATTTTAAGTGAACACATTAAAACGCAAGTTCAAAAACATTTGTTGGACATTTTGTGAACACACTGCCGTTTTCTCAGGAGTTGCCTGATGCCCCTCCACATACGGTATGTTCTTTACAGTCATCCTTTAGTCACAGGCAGTTTAAGCTGTTAAATAGTATCTTGCTTTAAAAGGTAGGCTGATGGTCTGTCTATCTTCTGGTACATCTGGTAAGTTAATCTATACAGTCTCCATAAGTATCCTGCAGGGACCTGTTTTTACATGCATACAGGGACGTTTATGTAGAAATCAAAGGCCATGAATCAGAAAAACACAACTCTTGTTTCCAGTGTAGTGGAGGCTTAAAAAAATTGGCTTTGAAAAATTGAAAGTAGTGTGGTTTGTTTTTATTGTGGAACCGATCCGGAAGAACAATTTACAGTCATTGCCATTCTTCACAGCTGAATGGAGTAGAGGTGCCTGCCTCGTGAAATGGAGCAGCTGCACCCGTTTTCTCTGGGCTCACAAAAACATTTGCTTTTTAATCAAGAACTTTGGATGGTGGGGTACAGTTTGTTTTCATGATGCAAGTGGTCAGTTGTGCCTTACCAGACAGCTGTAGTGTAATTAAGAAAAATTGTGTGAAAGTGGATTAAATATAACAGAAGAAGCCTATTTTTTTTTTAAAAAGGGGGGTTTTCACCTTAAATTTATTCATTTTTTCTTTACTGCTTAAAAGCAGAAATGTCCCTATACTGCTCTAGAAGATTTTGCTATTTCACAATATCATTTAGCTCTAGGAAATATAAGATGCTCTACTTCTGCATAATTGTTTGTTTTTGTAAGAAATGCAAATTAAAAAGTATGGGTTTTAAGATGATTTAGCTTATGAAAGACCTGCTTTCAAAATAATGTTTAATAAGGGATTGCACAGTTGTATTTATGTTAACTTTAATGCATTAAAAAGCTGGTGACCTACTTTTGTAGAAAAAAAAAATTTGAGGCTGCTTTTTAGACTCATTTTATATACAAGTTGCAACGTTAGGAGAATTGTCTGTTTTTTAAGACCAGAAACTATGAGAGGTGAAAAATCACATTTTTCTTGATCAATTTTTTAATGAATTAGTCATTATAATAATGAAATAATCTGACGACATGTTGACTTGTAGTTAAATGTGGAACATTAGGCTGTCAGTTGGCTTTGAAAAGCATACACTTATTTTATGCAGCAGACTTTGAAATAAGAATAGAAATGCCTTAATTTGCATCACAGTCTACAGTAGCAAAATAACTGTTACAAGGTCAGAGGGAGCTGAATTTTTTAAAAAACGATTGTGTTCACAAATAACCAAGATTTGTACTAGACAGTCATCCATTGTAAGTTTTCATACTGATTGCCCAACACACTAAAACAAAATTTTCACCGTAGGCCAAACAAAGGTGCCAGGTTCAGGTTTGCTCTACGTGTTTATCCTATATGGATGATTTTCTAGTGGAGGCTCTTGGGCTTTATTTCCTTTAGAGGAATTTTTGAAAGCTGGGTGAAGGGAGAAGCCTGGCAGGGAGTTATGGCCCTAAAGCTCTCGCTGTTTCCATTTTTACAGCCCTCACCTTGGGAGTTAATTTGGGGGCGGACTCTACACTGGGTGTTTTCAAGAGGAAAACCAACTGTCATTTCCCCCACTCTCTGGTGGCTGCTCTCTCCCGATTCTTTGTGTCTTTCCTCACCAGAGGCCCTAAGAAAGCACTGAGAACCACGTCTGAGCTCTTTCTAAATATTGGCAAAGCATGGCTGCAGCTGGTGAGTTGGTTCTTCTGTTTGCAAACTGACCCCTCTTGTGCACCAAACTCCTCTCCAGACTCCTGCCTCTATAGACGGTGAGCACAGCTGAGTTCAGGAAGGTGAATGGAGGAGGGCTGGGGTGCGGTGGAAAGGTAGAATAGCACTTAAGGGACTGACTGAGGCCAGGTTTTAAGGTAAGAATGGTGATGAAGGGCACTGGAGAAAGAGAGCAGCCTGACGCAGCGAGGAAATTACTGGAAATTCTAATTACTGGAATTAGATAAAAAGGTCTGAATTAAAGTTCCGGCTAGCCAAACATTTTGAGAAAGTCGTTCTCCCACCTTCTGTTTCTTCATGTATGAAGTGGAACTGGGACACCTGTTCTACGTACCAAACAGGGTGTGAGTCTTAGAAAAAAGAGAGAACGTGAGAGTTGTGAATCCTATGTGTAGCTGTGGAACCACCCAACCCATTTGTGTCTCTTTTTTTTGGAACTCTTGGCAGCCAAGGAAAGGGAATGCAGCAAATATTAAATCTTACAAACATTGGTTCTTTCTCTATGAGTGCTCTCAGAGCTCCTTGATAATCCCATTATTTCTCTCTGTTTGATTCCCAACCTACCAGTCCCCCCACAGAACCAGTTTCAAACCCTTTCACCTTCTCAAGCCCCAGCCCCTCCTTTCTCGGTCTCAGTAGAGAAACTCCTCTGCTACTTTGTCAGAAAGGTTGAGCGAGGCCCTTGAGCTTCCTTGGCCACCATCTCAAAATGTCTGTCTTCATCCATTTCCGTCTCACTTTCTAGCTCCTCCTTGCAATGGGTAAACTGTGTTCTTGACACATTCTCATCTTCCTTCAATTCAAACCTTCATCAGTTATTTCATATCTTTCTTTTGTTCTTTTCATCTCTTTCTACCTGGTCTTTCTCCATGGTCAGGAAACTCTTTGAGTTCAGTGTCGTGTGTGTGTGTGGTTTTTATTTTTTTCATTTTTATTGCTGAAATATTCAAGAGTGATTTGAGCCCTTTCCTTCTTCACCATCCATGCTTCCTTTTGATCCGTTTCAACCTGGCTTCTGTCTGTTTCATTGTATTGAAACTCCTGTCTCGAAGGCCACCACTGATCTCATTGTCAAATCCAGTGACCATTACTCTGTTTGTTTTTATCAGTCTCCGTGCAAAGTTCCATGCAGATTTTGACAGCCTTAACTTTCCTTTAATTGCAACCCTCTTCCTCTTTGGCTCTGTATATCAGTACCTTGCTTATTCTCTTCCAACTCTGTCACTGACTGCTTTTCTTTTCGCTTCAGCCCCTAAGAGTAGATATTCCCTAGGATTCTGTACAAGCCTCACAATATACAAAAATTAATTCAAATTGGGTAATAGATCTAACTATAAGATCCAAATCTATAAACCTGATAAATGAAAATATAGGGGAAAAATCTTTGTGACCTTGGATGAAGATTCTTAGATATAAAAAGCATGCTCCATAAAAGAAAAAATGATAAATTATAATTCATCAAAATTATACGTTCTGCTTTTAGAAAGGTATTGTTAAGATTAGGAAAGCCTCAGATTAGGAGAAGATATTTACAAAACTTATCTGACAAAGAACTTGTATCTAAAATATAAAGAACTCTCAAAGTTTAATAATATTTAAGAAACAGCCTCATTTTAAACAATGGGCAAAAGATTTGAATAGACACTTCATCAGAGAGGATATATGGATGACAAATAAGCACATGAAAAGATGCTGAACATCATTAGTTATTAGGGAAATGGAGAATAAAACCACAACAAGCTACTACTATATCCATTAGAATGCCTAAAATTATAACACCAAAGCTGGCAAGGATGTGGAAGAATTGGAACTTGCATATATTGCTGGTGAGAATGTGAAATGATGCAGCCATTTTGGCAGTTTTTTTAAAAGTTAAACATGTATCGACTATATGACCCAGTCATTCGACTCCTAGGTATTTACCCAAGAGAAATGAAAGAACACACTGTATGTTTCTGTTTATATAAAAAAATCTAGAAACTACAAACCTATGGTGATGGAAAGCAAAGTAGTTGTCTTGGAATGGGAGTGTGGTGTAGGAGGAATGGATTACAAAGGAGCACAAGGAAACTTTTTGTGGTGATGGATATGTTTATTATGTTGATTGTGATGATGCTTTCACAAATGTATACGTATGTCAGAAAAGATCAAATCTGACGCTTGAAAATGTGTTTGTAATGCATTAATTATACCACAATAAAACTATGAAAAACTTAATAGAACCACATACTAAAAAGGATGAATATTATAGCATGTAAATTATCCCCCAATATCCTGGACTTAAACAAAAAAGCATATGGGAAAATAAAATATGGGGATTAAAGTTGCAAAATATTATTAAAAGCAAATCTCGACACGTTACATACTTTATGATTCCATATATATAATATTCTCAAATGACAGACTTACAGAGATGGAAAATAGATTAATGGTTGCCAGGGGTTAGGATTGGAAACCATGGGGGTAGCTAGATGAAGGATACACAGGAATTTTCAGTACTGTTTTTGCAACTATATAATATGTAACTAATGAATCTATAATTATCTGAAAATTAAAAGTTTCTTTATTAAAACAACCTTTTGGATATTATTGTGTTCTCTAATGTGAAACAAAAGTAGCATGCCAAAAAATCATCAGTTTTTTAGATCTTAAATCAGTAATAACGGTTACTCTGTAAACACTAGAAACTATGCTTTTATGGAAATGATGACAACCTAACATTGCATTGTTGCAGATAGAAGACATAGCAAGAATCATTTTACAATTTCTGGTTGTCCATCTAAGTATTCAATACCTTAATTTTTTTTCTCAGAGATTCTCATATTTCTCTGAGTAGATAATAGATACAGATGGTTCAAACATACATAAAAAGGGATACATTGAAAAGTCTTCCTCCAACATCTGTCCTCCATCCACATACTTCATGCTCCCCCCAAATTAAACAACTACCATTAATTTCTTGCATATTCTTCCAGAGTTTCTTTATGTCTATATAAGCAAATGTAAATATGTGTTTTTTTAATCTTTCTTTCTGCTTTTACACAAAAGGAAGTTTACTGAATATTTTGCACAATACATTTTTTTAACATCTTTATTGGAGTATAATTGCTTTACAATGGTGTGTTAGTTTCTGCTGTGTAACAAAGTGAATCAGCTATACATATACATATATCCCCATATCCCCTACCTCTTGCGCCTCCCTATCCCATCCCTCTAAGTGGACACAAAGCACCAAGCTGATCTCCCTGTGCTATGTGGCTGCTTCCCACAAGCTATCTGTTTTACATTTGGTAATGTATATATGTCCATGCCACTCTCTCACTTCGTCCCAGCTTACCCTTCCCCCTCCCCGTGTCCTTGAGTCCATTCTCTACATCTGTGTCTTTGTTCCTGTCCTGCCCCTAGGTTCTTCAGAACCTTTT
>NC_041218.1:63272948-63275212 GCF_002837175.3 Physeter macrocephalus
ACTTGATTGACTATTTCCTTTTCCATGTTATGGAAGTTTTCAACTATAATCTCTTCAAATATTTTTCAGTCCCTATCTTTTTCTCTTCTTCTTCTGGGACCCCTATAATTCGAATGTTGGTGCATTTATTGTTGTCCCACATGTCTCTGCGACTGCCCTCAGTTCTTTTCATTCCTTTTTCTTTATTCTCTGTGGTAGTTATTTCCACTGTTTTATCTTCCAGGGGGCTTATCTGTTCTTCTGCCTCAGTTATTCTGCTATTGATTCCTTCTAGAGAATGTTTAATATCATTTATTGTGTTGTTCATAATTGTCTGTTTTCTCTTTAGGTCTTCTAGGTCCTTGTTAAACGTTTCTTGTATTTTCTCCATTCTATTTCCAAGATTTTGGATCATCTTTACTATCATTACTCTGAATTGTTTTTCAGGTCGACTGCCTATTTCTTCTTCATTTGTTTGGTCTGGTGGGTTTTTACCTTGCTCCTTCATCTGCTGTGTATTTCTGTGTCTTCTCTGTCTCATTTTGCTTAACTTACTGTGTTTGGGGTCTCCTTTTCGCATACTCCAGGTTCGTAGTCTCCATTCTTTTTGGTGTCTGCCCGCAGTGGGTAAGGTTTGTTCAGTGGGTTGTGTAGGCTTCCTGGTGGAAGGGACTGGTGCCTGTGTTCTGGTGGATGAGGCTGGATCTTGTCTTTCTGATGGCAAGGACCACATCTGGTGGTGTGTTTTGGGGTGTCTGTGAAATTATTATGATTTTAGCCAGTCTCTCTGCTAATGGGTGGGGTTGTGTTCCTGTCTTGGTAGTTGTTTTTCATAGGGTGTCCAGCACTGTAGCTTGCTGGTCGTTGAGAGGAGCTGGGTCTTAGTGTTGAGATGGAGATCTCTGGGAGAGCTTTCACCATTTGATATTACATGGGGCCAGCAGGTCTTTGGTGGACCAGTGTCCTGATCTCGGCTCTCCCACCTCAGAGGCTCAGGTCTGACACCCAGCTGGAGCACCAAGACACTGGCAGCCAGATGGCTCAGAAGAAAAGGGAGAAAAAAAAAAGAAAGAAAGAAAGAAAAAAATAAAGTAAAATAAATAAAGTTATTAAAATAAAAATTAAAAAATATTAAAAGTTTAAAAATAAGGTAATAATAAAAAGGAAAGAAAGAAGAGAGCAGCCAAAGCAAAAAAGAAATCCACCAATGATAATAAGCTTAAAAGCTATACTAAAAAAAAAAAAAAAAAAAAAAACAATGGACAGACAGAACCCTAGGACAAATGGTAAAAACAAAGCTATACAGACATAATCACACAAAGAAGCATATGCATTCACATATGCATTCACACTCACACTGCTTTGCCCTCTGCACCCCCGTGGCTGCGCTCTCCTCTGTGGCTCCAAAGCTTCCGCCACACCCACCCCCCATCTCCACCAGTGAAGGGGGCTTCCTAGTGTGGGGAAACCTTTCCTCCTTCACAGCTCCTTCCCAGAGGTGCAGGTCCTGTCCCTATTCTTTTGTCTCTGTTGTTCCTTTTTTCTTTTGCCCCACCCAGGTACATGGGGAGTTTCTTGCCTTTTGGGAGGTCTGAGGTCTTCTGCCAGCGTTCAGTAGGTGTTCTGTAGGAGTTGTTCCACATGTAGATGTATTTCTGATGTATTTGTGGGGAGGAAGGTGATCTCCACATCTTACTGTTCCGCCATCTTGAAGCTCCCCCCACACCATACATTTTTTGCTTAACTGTGTATCTTAGGAAAGTTTCCAGTTGGCTCATAGCTTCTTAATTATTTTTCTTTTGACGGTTTTACTATATTCCATTATATGGCCATGCTGTACTTTATGTCCTGGTCCCCTACCTGTTGACATTAAGATTATTTCCAGACTTCTACTTTCATAAACAATACTACAGTTAATATCATTAAACATGTGTCATTTCCCTCTTGAACAAATATATATGAATATGTGAAATTGCCAGTATTGACTTCTTAATCTAGAAAAAATTTTGTGTGGTTCCTCCTAAAATCTGCATAATACATTTTCAGATGGTTAATTATTTGATACCAAGTGTTTAGTGTCTTTTTGATTTTCTGATCCACTACCAGAGAACATGTTTATTTGGATGCTTAAAAAAAAGGAGTGGAGGGGCTTCCCTGTTGGCGCAGTGGTTGAGAGTCCGCCTGCCGATGCAGGAGACGCGGGTTTGTGCCCCGGTCTGGGAGGATCCCGCATGCCGCGGAGTGGCTGGGCCTGTGAGCCATGGCCGCTGAGCCTGCGCGTCCGG
>NC_041218.1:63276352-63277861 GCF_002837175.3 Physeter macrocephalus
CTCTAGTAGTTTTCTGGTAGCATCTTTAGGATTGTCTACACATAGTATCATGTCATCTGCAAACAGTGACAGTTTTACTTCTTCTTTTCCGATTTGGATTGCTTTTATTTCTTTTTCTTCTGTGATTGCTGTGGCTAAAACTTGCAAAACGATGTTGAATAAGAGTGGTGAGAGTGGGCAACCTTGTCTTCTTCCTGATGGTAGTGAAAATGGTTTGAGTTTTTCACCATTTCACATTGATTGATTTGCATATATTGAAGAATCCTTGCATTCCTGGGATAAACCCCACTAGATCATGGTGTATGATCCTTTTCATGTGCTGTTGGATTCTGTTTGCTAGTTCTTTGTTGAGAATTTTTGCACCTATGTTCATCAGTGATATTGGCCTGTAGTTTTCTTTTGTTGTGACATATGTATCTGGTTTTGGTGTCAGGGTGATGGTGGCCTCGTAGAATGCGTTTGGGAGTGTTCCTTCCTCTGCTATATTTTGGAAGAGTTTGAGAAGGTTGGGTGTTAGCTCGTCTCTAAATGTTTGATAGAATCCGCCTATGAAGCCGCCTGGTCCTGGGCTTTTGTTTGTTGGAAGATTTTTAATCACAGTCTCAATTTCAGTGCTTGCGATTGGTCTGTTTATATTTTCTAATTCTTCCTGGTTCAGTCTCAGAAGGTTGTACTTTTCTAAGAATTTGTGCATTTCTTCCAGGTTGTCCATTTGATTGGTATATAGTTGCTTGTAGTAATCTCTCGTGATCCTTTGTATTTCTGCAGGGTCAGTTGTTACTTCTTCCTTTTCATTTCTAATTCTATTGATTTGAGTCTTCTCCCTTTTTTTCTTTTTTTCTTTTTTTTTTTTTTTTTGTGGTACGCGGGCCTCTCACTTTTGTGGCCTCTCCTGTTGCAGAGCACAGGCTCCGGACGCACAGGCTCAGTGGCCATGGCTCACGGGCCCCGCCGCTCCGCGGCATGTGGGATCTTCCCGGACCGGGGCACGAACCCATGTCCCCTGCATCAGCAGGCGGATTCTCAACCACTGCGCCACCAGGGAAGCCCTCCCATTGTTTCTTGATGAGTCTGGCTAATGGTTTATCAATTTTGTTTATCTTCTCAAAGAACCAGCTTTTAGTTTTATTGATCTTTGCTATCGTTTCTTTCATTTCTTCTTCATTTATTTCTGATCTGATCTTTATAATTTCTTTTCTTCTGCTAACTTTGAGGTTTTTTTGTTCTTCTTTCCCTAATTGCTTTAGGTGTAAGGTTAGGTTGTTTATTTGAGATGTTTCTTGTTAGTTGAGGTAGGATTGTATTGCTATAAACTTCCCTCTTAGACCTGCTTTTGCTGCATCCCATAGGTTTTGGGTCGTCGTGTTTTCATTGTCATTTGTTTCTAGGTGTTTTGTGATTTCCTTTTGATTTCTTCAGTGATCTCTTGGTTATCTACTAGTGTATTGTTTAGCCTCCATGTGTTTGTATTTTTTCCAGATTTTTTTCCTGTAATTGATATCTAGTCTA
>NC_041218.1:63278327-63280796 GCF_002837175.3 Physeter macrocephalus
TATATATTGAGGTGCTCCTATGTTGGGTGCATAAGTATTTACAATTGTTATATCTTCTTCTTGGATTGATCCCTTGATCACTATGTAGTGTCCTTCTTTTTCTCTTGTAGTAGTCTTTATTTTAAAGTCTATTTTGTCTGATATGAGAATTGCTACTCCAGCTTTCTTTTCATTAACATTTTCATGGACTATCTTTTTCCATCTCCTCACTTTCAGTCTGTATGTGTCCCTAGGTCTGAAGTGTGTGTCTTGTAGACAGCATATATACGGGTCTTGCTTTTGTATCTATTCAGCTAGTCTGTGTCTTTTGGTTGGAGCATTTAATCCATTTACATTTAAGGTTGTTATTGATATGTATGTTCCTATTACCATTTTCTTAATTGTTTTGGGTTTGTTATTGTAGGTCTTTAACTTCTCTTGTGTTTCCTGCCTAGAGAAGTTCCTCTCGCATTTGTTGTAAAGCTGGTTTTGTGGTGCTGAATTCTCTTAGCTTTTGCTTGCCTGTAAAGGTTTTAATTTCTCCATCGAATCTGAATGAGATCCTTGCTGGGTAGAGTAATCTTGGGTGTATGTTTTTCCCCTTCATCACTTTAAATATGTCTTGCCACTTCCTTCTGGCTTGCAGAGATTCTTCTGAAAGATCAGCTGTTAAACTTATGGGGATTCCCTTGTATGTATTTGTTACTTTTCCCTTGCTGCTTTTAATATTTTTTCTTTGTATTAAATTTTGATAGTTTGATTAATATGTGTCTTGGCATGTTTCTCCTTCGATTTATCCTGTATGGGACTCTCTGTGCTTCCTGAACTTGATTGACTATTTCCTTTCCCATATTAGGGAAGTTTTGTACTCATCTCTTCAAATATTTTCTCAGTCCCTTTCTTTTTCTCTTCTTCTTCTGGGACCCCTATAATTCGAATGTTGGTGCATTTATTGTTGTCCCACATGTCTCTGCGACTGCCCTCAGTTCTTTTCATTCTTTTTTCTTTATTCTCTGTGGTAGTTATTTCCACTGTTTTATCTTCCAGGGGGCTTATCTGTTCTTCTGCCTCAGTTATTCTGCTATTGATTCCTTCTAGAGAATGTTTAATATCATTTATTGTGTTGTTCATAATTGTCTGTTTTCTCTTTAGGTCTTCTAGGTCCTTATTAAACGTTTCTTGTATTTTCTCCATTCTATTTCCAAGATTTTGGATCATCTTTACTATCATTACTCTGAATTGTTTTTCAGGTCGACTGCCTATTTCTTCTTCATTTGTTTGGTCTGGTGGGTTTTTACCTTGCTCCTTCATCTGCTGTGTATTTCTGTGTCTTCTCTGTCTCATTTTGCTTAACTTACTGTGTTTGGGGTCTCCTTTTCGCATACTCCAGGTTCGTAGTCTCCATTCTTTTTGGTGTCTGCCCGCAGTGGGTAAGGTTTGTTCAGTGGGTTGTGTAGGCTTCCTGGTGGAAGGGACTGGTGCCTGTGTTCTGGTGGATGAGGCTGGATCTTGTCTTTCTGATGGCAAGGACCACATCTGGTGGTGTGTTTTGGGGTGTCTGTGAAATTATTATGATTTTAGCCAGTCTCTCTGCTAATGGGTGGGGTTGTGTTCCTGTCTTGGTAGTTGTTTTTCATAGGGTGTCCAGCACTGTAGCTTGCTGGTCGTTGAGAGGAGCTGGGTCTTAGTGTTGAGATGGAGATCTCTGGGAGAGCTTTCACCATTTGATATTACATGGGGCCAGCAGGTCTTTGGTGGACCAGTGTCCTGATCTCGGCTCTCCCACCTCAGAGGCTCAGGTCTGACACCCAGCTGGAGCACCAAGACACTGGCAGCCAGATGGCTCAGAAGAAAAGGGAGAAAAAAAAAAGAAAGAAAGAAAGAAAAAAATAAAGTAAAATAAATAAAGTTATTAAAATAAAAATTAAAAAATATTAAAAGTTTAAAAATAAGGTAATAATAAAAAGGAAAGAAAGAAGAGAGCAGCCAAAGCAAAAAAGAAATCCACCAATGATAATAAGCTTAAAAGCTATACTAAAAAAAAAAAAAAAAAAAAACAATGGACAGACAGAACCCTAGGACAAATGGTAAAAACAAAGCTATACAGACATAATCACACAAAGAAGCATATGCATTCACATATGCATTCACACTCACACTGCTTTGCCCTCTGCACCCCCGTGGCTGCGCTCTCCTCTGTGGCTCCAAAGCTTCCGCCACACCCACCCCCCATCTCCACCAGTGAAGGGGGCTTCCTAGTGTGGGGAAACCTTTCCTCCTTCACAGCTCCTTCCCAGAGGTGCAGGTCCTGTCCCTATTCTTTTGTCTCTGTTGTTCCTTTTTTCTTTTGCCCCACCCAGGTACATGGGGAGTTTCTTGCCTTTTGGGAGGTCTGAGGTCTTCTGCCAGCGTTCAGTAGGTGTTCTGTAGGAGTTGTTCCACATGTAGATG
This sequence comes from Physeter macrocephalus, assembly GCF_002837175.3. NCBI lineage: Eukaryota > Metazoa > Chordata > Mammalia > Artiodactyla > Physeteridae > Physeter > Physeter macrocephalus. The sequence continues at coordinate 63,280,758 of NC_041218.1, forward strand.
TATTTCTGATGTATTTGTGGGGAGGAAGGTGATCTCCAC
>NC_041218.1:63281388-63338450 GCF_002837175.3 Physeter macrocephalus
CGGAGTGGCTGGGCCTGTGAGCCATGGCCGCTGAGCCTGCGCGTCCGGAGCCTGCGCTCCGCAATGGGAGAGGCCACAACAGTGAGAGGCCTGCGTACCGTAAAAAAAAAAAAAAAAAAAAAGGAGTGGAGAACCTTCATTTAAATGTTGTTCAATATAGCTTAGGGGAAAATTTCTCAGAGTCCTTCACAGTAACTTCATTAAGTAACATGTCTAACTCTAACCCTGATCCAGCTCTGTCAGGCTTTCTTGCCTCTAAATGAAAGCCTTTGCTCTCTCCTTATTAACAGGCCTAAGATTAGATTTCTGAGACCCTTTATATTTCCCAAGGTGGTCTTGAAAAAAATATCTTTTCATCTGCTCTCAGTTTTATCCTCCATTGGTCTTCGCAGTTATTGCAGCTTTAGTTACATAAGTCATTACGTCTTATGTAATACATCATGTTCTCTGAAAAAAGCTGACTTTTGGTACATGTGGAAAATAGATGAAGTATGTTCTTCTACACAATGAGCCAACCAGTTGGAGTCTTGGATTCTCTATCACCAATTGTGTGTTTGTGTATGAGAGGGTGTTAGTAAATTTAACAATTGGTGACTATAGGTGAAGGTGAATAATCAAGGATGTTCATTGTACTCTTCTTTCACATTTTCTGTAGATTTAATATTTTTCACAATAACAAGTTGAGAGAAAGCATATTCTTTCTTAACATTGTTTACTGTGAATTAGGAGCTGCTGCTTCATTACCTGTCATGTTCTGTTATTGTTTTGCTATTTCTAGATCTGCAGACATCTTAGAAACTCCTCCCCAGACTTAAAAAAAATAAATGATGATAGAAATTTATAGTTATTGAGGGGGTTTCCTCTGTGCCACATGTTGGGCTCAGCATTTTATGTGAATGATCTCATTTAAGCCTCTTATCAACCTATTACTATCTTTTTCATTTTTCATATCAGACCACTCAGGCACAATGAGGTTTAATAACTTGCTTCAAGTCACACAGGTGTAATGTAGAAATGCCACTTGCCACCAGACTGGCTATCATTATACTTGACCTGGACTTCACTTGACCTGGTCTTTATTTTGACCCACATTATTTTGAAGTAAGAGATGGGTTATCCTCTGGCTAAAACTCTTACAACAGTTGACTGATCCAGATAATATGATAATCTGAAGGCATCATGAAAGACTACAAATGGATAAACATGGAGAGTGAAATTGACAAGTTTTGGACGCATTAATTAGCAAAGCTCTATGAAAAAGAATAGCTTTGTATATATATATATAGTAGAACCTTCCTGCTCCCTTTCTGAGTTTGCTTCTTTTGTATACGCTTACCAGCCTGCTAAGAGGCATTATTGCCCTTTTCCTATATATTTTCTGTGCTTTTCCCTCCATTGACTCTTTCCATCAGAGATTAAACAGGTTCAGGCTTTTCCTGTCTTAGAACCATTCCCCTTTACTCCACATACACTCTAGCCACCACCATATCTTCAAACCAAGCTTTCCTAAGAAATGGCTCTTCGATAAGATACCATAGGGGGCTTTCCCTGTCTCTTATAAGCTCCTCTAATCCTCCCCAACCCCCCAACTTATACCTACCAGTTTTCCTTCTAGCAGTTTTTCTTTTCTATTCTTTTGTTCACAAAACTGAGACTATAATTTATGTAGTTTTGTAGCCTGATTTTTTTCTACTTTAATGGACTTTTTTTTCATGTCATTAATTTTGAAGAGCTTCTTTTTGATGAATAACTTACATACAGAAACATATACAAATGACGAGTTCATTGACTTTTCATAAAATGTCATTAGCATCCGTATCAAGAAATAGAAATGACAGAATCCTAGAATCTCCCCCCAACCAACCCCTTTCAGTCACTTCACCCAACTCCCCAAATTATCCTGACTTCGAACCACATAGATTGTTTTGTGTGTATGAAATGTATGTAAGTGAATCATATAGTGTGTAAATTCTTGATACATATTGCCAAATAGCTTTCAAGAAAGGTTTTACTGGTTTCCTTTCCTACTAGCACAGTATTTGACACATAGGTATTCAATAAAATTTTGTCGACATGAACTGAATGTACTAAATTCTTTTATATCCTAGGGTCTGTTTCTGAGGTGTTTTTTTTGTCATTGATCTATCTTCTTTACAGTTCATTATTGTTTTAATTAATTTAGATTTTAAAAAATTTAAGTGTGTAGGGCACAAATTTCCCCCCATCCTTATTTTTTTTCAAAAAATTATCTTGCTTGATTGTTCTTGCTTCTTAAATTTTTACTAGTAAAATTTTAAAATACATTGCCAAATTCAGTAGGGATTTTATTGGAATTACCTCACTGATATTTCTATACACTTATCTGGGAAGAATTGATACATTTGTGTGTATGTAATACTACCTAGGAATGATTCTCCATTTATTCAAGTATTTTTATTAAGTGTCACTCAGTAAAGTTTATAGGTTTATTCACACAGGATCTCTTTTTTTAAAAAAACAAGTTACTTTCAAATATTTTACATTTTGTGGCCTTTTGGAATTGGGTAATTTCTTTCCATTATATTTTATAACTAGTTATTTGAAAGCTCTTGAGTTTATATATTCATTTTGTGTTCTTCTTCCTTACTGAGCTGTTATTAATGCTAACAGTTTTTGTTTGGGTTTTGGACCATAAATGCTTTGGGGATTGGGGCCATTTAATTTCTGAATTCAGAAAGGGAGAAATTGATACCTGGAATAAAGGAATAGAAAAACAGTAACCTGGAAAACTATTTTTTAAATAGAATTGTAGAATTCTGATCATTTGCAAAACTTCATTTTTTTCATGCATCTTTGTCAAATTCAAACCATTTTCTCTAGCTTATATTTTTGAATGAAGAAGCAAATTACAGAGTTAAACATAAAATTAATGGAGAAAATTTTTAATGTGAAAATAATCTCATTACATTAGGCAAATTACTCATACGATGAAAACCACATCATTTACTGTTTGTGTTACTCTAAATTTATTTCCTTTGTCTCATTTTAAAAATTTCCCTTTTCTTATCTGTTCTCTCTTCTGCTTCTGTTTTTTTTATAGGAATACAGTAGTTTGGGAGGAAATTTTTTTTAATACTAATGAAAAATAAACTTCAGAATAAATGAGAAAAAAGGAAAAATTTCAGGGTTTTTTTCAGATTTTTTTACTCCCTGTATTCTCATGCACCTTTCTGTTCTGGATAATTCTCATGATTCTCTATCTCCATATACCATTTATCTATCTGAAACTTTTATACATGTGTACATGTGAGACACATTTGTTTGTGACACAGATTGTCATATATATATCACTTCCTTCTCAGAGGTAAGACAGTATGTCTAGGTCATGTATATACAAGCTCTTGCACATATAATAAAAATAAAAATTTCTCAGTTAATTAGTTTACTTTTAATTTTTTAAACGTTTAAAGTTATTTTATTTTATTTTTTATTCGTTTTAAACTGTAGGGTTTTTGTTTAATCTTAAGAATAGTTTTAAGTACCTAGAAACTTGAGTCTCAAATGTAATCAGAAAATAATACGTTGATCCTAGTTAATCCACATTATTGACTTTCTGTGTCTACATCAGCAACAATAGCAGAATGTTTGGTGTATAATCTCTTGAGTGGACAGACACTCAATGGCCAAACCTGATCTAGAAATGAACTGTCCTCTTTTGAGATGGTAGTTTTGCTATCTTAGAGTCTCATTTAATCCTTGTAAGAGACAAGCTGGTTGTACTATCTTGTCTTATTTGTAAAATGAAACTAGGTCGTGTCACTTATAGATTGTTGTAACCCGCTCTAAGTGGTCTGTAAGCCAAGGCTGGTGTTATTAAAATACACGTTTCCTTTGTCAAAATAAAAAGAATTCACTCTCTCTGTATGACAGTAGAATTGGAGTATGAGAATGTAAGAATCCCTATCTTTTGTAGAATAGAAATTATCTTTTTAAAAAGGTGGATTCTGTCGGGGGTGTTTCTGTGGGTGTTGGTTAAGCTCTGGGGCTGGAAGGTGAGCATGAGAGTGGACAGTAAAGACATCATGTTCCATGTCTCACTTATAAAATGGGTTTGAAAGTAGGGATGGAGGCTAGTAGCCAAGATGAGCTCAAAGGTTGCTTCTGTGTCTTAACTACCAAATTTTAGTTTGAAAGATGAACTCTTGTAAATTGTTGAAGTAAAGTGATATGCTTTCATTAGAGAGGTATAAAACTGGTTCTAAGTCCTTAAGAGAAAATAGAAATGAAACATCAGAGCCAGAAACAATTGCATCAATTGCCTACTTAAAAAACCAATGACAAAACTGCTTCAACAGGGACCCTGTGGTATTCACTTTGTTTTTTTTGCACAGTGTTATAAAGCGGTCAGCACTTCTGGTTAAGCGAAATGAAACCAGAAATAGACATTGCACTCTGTCTACTCTCATTTAGTACATTCACAAAAAGGAGGCTAAGTAAAGAAGAAATTTAAGATGATAAATGGATCGTGTTTGCCTATGAGAGTATGCCATTCTGAAGGTGGATATTGTTCAAGGAGAGAAGTCAGAATTAACTGTTTCCTTTTACAATTCTATGAGAAGGGATGTGGGTCTTGAACCCAGACAGAGTTTAGTTTGAATACTGGCTCTACCACTTAGGCATTTTATGAAGCTAGGAACTTTAAAATCTCTTTTTCATTATTTTCTTCACCTGTTAAATAAGCAAAATTATTTCTTCTTCATAAAGTTGTTGCGAAGGATTTGTCTCTCCATTCAAGCTGTCACAATTTCCTTGAAGAGTAGAAAAATCATATTTGCTTAAAATCTTTTAAGGAAAAGTGCTGTATAAGAAAATAAACACAACTAGCCTGGTTGCACATTATTGTGTTATCTGAATGTATTTTTAAACTTGTTTCTGTCCCTCCTTCTTAGAAAGATTCCTTAATTATCTGAATTGTGTTAGAGTTTTTGTTACACGTGAAACATCCCTGGGTAACTACGCATACTACATTCACTCACTTATGAGTGAAAATGGTAAAAAGGTGAAAAGGGTAAAGGATTAGTTCTGTTTTGGTTGATGGATTAAAGGAGCCATTGAAATCTCTTCCACTGTCTCTGTCTTTATCCTTATATCATATCTATGTATTCTAACCTTCCTAACCATTCCTCTTATTTATTTTCCGTTTATTTTGAAATAATTTCAAACTTGTAGAAAATTTGCAAAAATGGTACAAAGAGCTTATTGTTTTACCACTTGAACGTAAATTAACAATATGATATGTCATTACTTCCAAATACTTGAGTGTGTATTTCCCCAAAGCAGGGATACCTCCTGCGTCAGTTATCAACATCAGGAAATTAACCATCAAAGCTGTAGATGCTCATTTATCATTTATTTATGGATATTTTAATGGATTATAATCTGTTATTATCATTATCTATTATGCTGCTTAAAATGGACCAGTTTGGGCCAGCAGAAGCCCCTTCAAATCGTCGCCCTCCTTCTTCGAGCGCTTCATGGCACAGTGAGATGACCCAGGCCCATCTTCAGTAGCCTGCACCAGGCCACTGCTGCCTCAGCCTCCCTGCTCTCCTCGCTTGCTCTTCATCTTCCTGCCCCTTCTTACCTTGCTGGGACTCAATTATTTAGGAAGAGAAAGAAAAGGAAGAAAGATGCAGATAGATAGATAGCCAGCTAGACTGACTGAAAATAAAATGTTCTGCCCATAGAAATTGGGAAATAAATAGACAAGCTTAATCTTGTAGGGAAACAGTTCGGATAACCAGGAATGACAGCTAAGCCGCAAATAATTTATTTATTTTGATTTTAGAATGTGTCCTTGTTTAGGCTACTGTAACAAAATATCAGAGACTAGGTAGCTTATAAATAACAGAAATTTATTTCTCACGGTTCTGGAGGCTGGGAAGTCCAAGATCACATCACCAGCATTGTTGCTTTCTGGTGAGGGTCCTCTTCCTGGTTCAGAGCCGAGGCCTTTTCGCCATGTCCTCACATGGTGAAAAGAGCTAGGGATCTCTGTGGGGTCTCTTTCATTCCTGAAGGTTCCACCCTTGTGACTTAAGCACCTCCCAAAGGCCTCACCTCCTAATACCATCATCTTTGGGCCTTTGGATGTCAGCATATGAATTCTGAGGGGAAACATTCAGATCACAGTATCATGTTTTTGTCTTCTACTGATACTTGAATATGGATGGGTCCATTTACGGTTTTGAGAACTCAAGGCCTAAATCTAAGTTCTCCAGCTATTTATCCCACTACTATATACTGTCTCCCAGTCTGAGAAGCAACTTCTTAAGCACACTATTTGCTGTAATCTTAAAATCAGGCTTAACAAAAATGCTCTTTTGGTTATCAATTGCAGTATTTTTTTTTTTTTTTGCATCCCTTCACTTTCAACCTATGTGTGTCCTTAAAGCTAAAGTGAGTCTGACATCACCAAAAGCTGCTTTTTTAGTGAGCTTCTGATTGCAGGATCAGCTTTTATGATGTAGAAAAAAGTTGGGCAATAAGAGTAAAATCAGGTAAAGTCATTTTCTTGCATATTTTGGGAAGAATTTGGGATAAAGAAAGGACATATAGTAGCTGAGCATTAATTCTCTGTTTTAGATGGCTTACACTGACATATAAAAAGCCCATAATAAAGTTTTTTTAATATTAAATATAGTTTAATTTTAAGGTCTTTCATTTCAGTCAAAAATCCATAAACGTAGATTAGTTTGGACTGTATGACAGAGGAGACAATAAAATGTGTTCTCAAATACATGCCAATACATTTTCTTGAAACAAAACCTCAGCAAACGAAAATTTCCATACTGTGCATGGGAATAACTAAAACCTTTATTAGATATGGTTTCCAATAACAATATGAAAATTGGAATTATCAATTCAGAGAGCAGTGAAGTTTGAAATTTAAAAAAGTAGACTAGATATTAGGTAGGGGGTAAAGGGTAAAGGAAGACGCAAGTGTTTAATACTATTCAGTATCTCCCCCCTGTACACAATGTTGCATATATACAACTACTCCATTTTAATTTTTCTGATTTTATATAACAGTGAAATCCCCTGAAGCAAGCTAGGGTTTACAGATGGTGTCCAACTTGGGGGGAAAAAAAGTAGAAACACACTTGATTAACAGTTTTCACCCACACATTTTAGACAGACATTTTTTTTTCTTTTTTTGCCAAGATTTTCATAGTAAATTCATAAATATAGGAAATACTTTCACTCCTTCAGTGTTAAAATAGAAAACCAAACAGTGCCAACAGTCGTGGCTTAATTACTGGCATACCAGAAAAACACAACACCCAATGGGTTTTCTTCACTGTGCATTTTAAATAATATGTGCATGTTTCATTTTTACAGTTATAAATTTTCTAGTCTGTTATAGACAGCGGCACTTAATAGTCTTGATCCATTGAGATGTTGCTTTCAATTTGAAATATTGTATGTATACATGTATATAAAAAATAAACCAGTGTATGAGTCATCTGACAGATGTTTAAGATCAATAAAAGCTTATTTTTGAACATGCAGTTAGAAGAGAGGGAAGCAAGCCAACCTCTCTACATTGTGTTGTTGCTGTCTTGTTTTTGCAGTGGTATCGATAGTGGTTTTTGGAGAGAACCCTGTGCCTTCAACCTATCTAAGACCAGATACCACCATCAACAAGAGGGGGAGAGGAGATGGGAAAATGGAGGTGGGCGGGTGTTAAATGTCAAATTTTAAAAGTGTACGTTTTGTGTTCTTTCTAGGTACAGGATAAAAACAGATCAATGAGGAAAAAAATTATAATCAGGAAAAAACTGGGATCAAATCAAGACATAATAGCCTAATTAAGTTCTTTTAATAGATTGCATATGTCTATTCTATCATAGTTCTTTAAGCCTTAAAAAAATATTATTGAAGATTGGAATTTTTTTTTACATGTTGCAATTAGGCACATGTCCGGATGAATTCTAATTTCACTGAGCCAGCCCCTAGAAGACTACTGAATTTATTTGAAATCACTGTCATGAAGATATAAGTATATAATAGGGATTTAGTAAACAAATTCTAATTTCAAGAATATCGAATTCATGAAACTCAGCAATACTGTAGAATTTTGTGGTAATAAATTAGAAATTTAAGTTTTAAGTACATAAACATAATACAGTTTTCATAACTTAAAAGTGACAAATGGTTTTATTGTTTAACCAGGCTTGAAATTAATGACTTCTTCTTTACAAACTGAAAGAACTGCAGAGTTTTTGAACATGAAAACTATTTTTAGAGGAATTTTTAAAATATCACAAATATGTTAGTACATATTTCTAATGCAGTACTGTGTTTTTTAAAGAAGGCATTTTAAAATTTGCCAAATATGCATCAGTAGTAACCTTTAAAATACAGCATTAAATACAATAAGATACATAAAAATACTTCATCAGAATTCCTTTGGAACCTTAGCCACCTCTTATATTTCATGCAGTTTTCTCAAACTCACTGTAACTACATAGAACCTGGTAAAATCTCTTCTCTGCAGAAATCCTGTCCAAACTTTACAATAGAGCTGTGATTACTGATGTCTCCTTAAGCCTTTTTGTTCAGCCTCTACCTTTCACCCGTTTCTAAGTGCTATTAATAAACTTATTTCCTTTTACCAATCATAGTGCATCCTCTTTAGCTTCCTTTATTTATCCCATAGTTTCATCAGAAACTTGTATTTCTTAAACCGTGTGCCACCCTTCTCATGACAAGGCCACATTTGCTGCACTGTGTCAGTCAAACAGTAGCTATTTCATAAGGGCCTACCATGTACATACTGGGTGCCAGCTACTGTACTAGGTGCTGGGGATATTGTAGCAAGTAAACACATCACTGTCCTGGTGGAGCTGACAGTCTAGTGGAAACAGCAACTGTTAAACAAGTAAGTGCAAATAATGAAATGACTGAGAATGTGGGGAGTGCTTTGGAGAATGAGAATAAATAGGAGCATGTGCAGGGGGCATGGGTTCTGCTGGGTCGTGAGGTAGTGAGATGTGAAGATACAGTACATATCAGCCGGTTGAGGTCTAGGTTGAGGAATATTGCAGGCAAAGGGTGATCCTTGCTCTTCCCCATCATCGCTTTTCACCTTGTCATCAAGTAAATTCTCATACTTTCTAGCCATGCTATCTTCTCATTCTCACCGGGGCACTCCTTTCTTCTTAATGGGTTTCTGCCCTTACACCTTTCTGATTTTGTGCTGTCAGCCTATTTTGGAGCTCCTGACGTCAGTGTCCCCTCGTTGTTAGATTAGGATCTACCAGTGTTGGGCTCTCAAAGTCTGATTTGTCTACTGACTCCTACCCTCTTACTCTCTTCTTCTTTTCCTTCTCTTAATTTCTCGGGTTTGGTGGGTTTCCTGTGGGAAAAAAAATTCAAGCCAGCAGTGGGGACCTTAGAATTTATTTGTTGATATTGATCTCGTCCCCCCAAAGCCTGGATTTCATTGTCAGCCACCTCCCCACCCCATCCTAGTGACATCAAGGCTTAAGGGGCTTGAAAAATATCTCTTCCTAAGAGGAAGTTTAAGTGTTTTGCATTAGATGTTTAAAAGATAGGCATATTAGCTCTGAAGTTTTGCATGACCTGTAACTGTGCTTCATCTGTTTATCTAGTACTTTATATTTTAGATTTCTTGATTCAAGTTATTCAAAAATTTCAATTTTGGGGGGCTTCCCTGGTGGCGCAGTGGTTGCGAGTCCGCCTGCCGATGCGGGGGACACGGGTTCGTGCCCCGGTCCGGGAGGATCCCACATGCCGCGGAGCGGCTGGGCCCGTGAGCCATGGCCGCTGAGCCTGCGCGTCCGGAGCCTGTGCTCCGCAACGGGAGAGGCCACAACAGTGAGAGGCCCGTGTACAACAACAACAACAACAACAAATAAATAAATAAATTTCAATTTTTATGACCAACAGTTGAGTTTTTTTTTTTAAAGTGTAGCATGTTGATATTCAGTATTGTCACCACTGTGTTGTTACCTTGTTACCTGGTAATGTATATACAAATAAGTTTGCAGATACACATCGACAGAAACAATATTATTGTACTAGTACAGAGTGGCCAAAGTGTGTTCAAACTGTTTCTTGTAGCCAGGCCCTTTATTGAGCCATAACGAATTCTGTAGCAGAAAGAAAGAAAACACACATTTTGCTTCACTTGGTTTTTCTTTTTTTTCTTTAAATATATATATGTATTTAAATAACAACATAAATATGGAATAAATACTAATTATAACATCTGTATGTAAACACTTAATTAGAACAAAACTAAAATAAATTGTAAAATATAGTATTGACCAACAGTAGACTTACCTTTAACTTCTACCATTTTATTGCTCTAAATAGAGAATAGCACATCTTATTTTTAAAATTTTTATATTTAATTATGGTAAAATACACATAAGTTTTACCATCTTAACCATTTTTAAATGTACAGTTCAGTTTTGTTAAGTACATTCACATTGTTGTAAGTCAGTCTCTAGAACTCTGATATTGCAAAACTCAAACTCTCTACGTACCTATTAAACAGCAGCTCTCCACTTCCTCTTCCCTCCAGCCCCTGGCAACCACCATTCTACTTTCTATCTCTATGAATTTGACTGTTCTAGGCATTCATGTAAAAGTAATCATACAGTATGTATCTTTTTGTGACTGACATTTTACGTGACTCAGTGCCTTCAAGGTTTATCCATGTTGTAGCATTATGTCAGAATTTCCTTCCTTGAAAGGCTGAATAATACTCCATTGTATGTATTCATATACCACATTTTGTTTATCCACTCATCTGTTGATGGACACTTGGGTTGCTTCCGCATTTTGACTCTTGTGAAAGATGCTGCTCTGAACATGGTGTGCAAATATTTCTTCAAGACCCTGCTTTCAGTTCTTTTGGGAACTTATGGGGCCCTAACTTTAGCACAGAGATATGTACGTACTCTCTAAATGTTTAAACAATGTGAGAGGGAAGGAGAAAAGGAGGGAGGGGACAGTCATTCCCAAAATTAGGCAGATGGTAATCTGTCAGCCATGTAAGCTTATCTCAGTCAGCTTATCTCAGTGTTTCTCAAAGTATTGTTTGTGAATCAACTACATTAGAATCTCCTGGAATGCTTACTAAAAATTTAGATTTTTAGGCCCTTCACTAAACTTCGCAAGTCTGAATCTCCTGTGAGAATCAGGAATTTGCACCTCAGGTGATTTTTACACATACTGAAATGTGAGTTGCAGTGCCCCACTGGCAAGGAGATGTCTCATAATTTACTTGTTGATGCATAGGAAGACCCTGCTCTCTGCTACTTTCAGCCTCTGCTTTCCCTTAAGGCACATTCATCCCAGGCTAGCCCATGATCCATTTTCTTTTCCATTCTGTCTGTATATTATAGCCCAACTAAAAGTTCCATAAATATAACAAAGGATGGCCAGGCCTGAGTTTGCAATCCTCAGCTTTGACCCACGTCCAGTCAGGGTCCTTCCTCCTCAGGAGGCTAATTGGTGATTCACTGTTGCTCTTTACCTGCTTCTAGTTAGTAGGCCAGTGAACAGATTAGAACTTTCTCCCTCAGACCTTGTGGTGTTTAGTTTTACCTGAGTTCTTAAAGGGACCAAATCTCTTGTCTTATATAAGCATTTTAAGTATGACATATTGTGACCCTCAGGACAGTAATGTCACACACTTATATTGTATAACTAAATGAGAAGTGTGACGTCTTCAGTAAAGCCAACCAGCCTCTTCTGCATTTTGAAAGCATACTCTTTGTCTTCATCTAGTAGTCACATCGTGCCACCTCATCACATCCATCATGTGTGGCTTTGCTTCTAGTTGTGATTTGCAAGTGATTCATTTTTTTAATATCAACTTTTCTTCAAGTAATATTGGTATTTTTAGAAATATTCTCTTCAAACTTTTGTGTGATACAAGAGCATGTTTAAATATTTGACTTCCATTAAAAGTAATGATACTGACTGATACATACTTTATTTTTTTATTTTATTATTTATTTATTTATTTATTTATTTATTTTTTGCGGTACGTGGGCCTCTCACTGTTGTGGCCTCTCCCGTTGCAGAGCACAGGCTAGGGACGTGCAGGCTCAGCGGCCATGGCCCACCTAGCCGCTCCGCGGCATGTGGGGTCTTCCTGGACCGGAGCACAAACCCGTGTCCCCTGCATCGGCAGGCGGACTTGCAACCACTGTGCCACCAGGGAAGCCCATATACTTTATTTTTAATGAAAGGACCTGGAGGGAAGAAAAGCCCTAATATGAAGCTTGTTTTTGTTACAGCTGGCCACTTTTTCCACAATGTGCTTCATTCAGATTTCTATTCCTTAGTTGATTTGGTACTCCCATAATTTTCAGTTTTTTGGCTTATTTTTACAACCAGTTTTTGTGATTTCCATTTTCTTGGCTGAAATGCCCTCTAGAATGTAAATGCTGTGAGGGCAGGAATGGTATTGTTATAGTTCACATGGTGCCCCGCATGATAATTTGGCACATAAATAGGTATTTAACACATATTTGTTGAATGAATGAAACAACGTGAAGCTGATTGTAATGTTTCATATACTGCTTTTATTGTTTCTGCTAGAAATTTTCTTTGCAGTTTTCTGTTACACTACAACTCTTTGATCAATATAAGAACTCAGTTTCAAGAGATTGACAGCTTACCTACCTCATATCTCTGATTAGACCAACTGATGCTATAGGTTGAAATACACATTTGCTCTCATGGGGTCACTTATTTTTCTGTGTGGAAAACTGACTGAGCAGAACTCCTGACACCAACAAGTAATTCTACAGGTTTATTCTATTGGTTGGAAAGGAGACCAGACACTCTTGAGTGTGAGTGACTTGATGCCAGTGATCTCCAGCCTAGGTTGCATTATTGGTGATGGATCAATGCCATCATCTTCACCTACAACAGGCAGAACATTTGAGTCTTTGTTTCAGGATACCAGATAAACTGGTAGAGTGAGCCTTTTTTTTTTTTTCTATTTACAGATTTATGTTTCAAACCATACACACTGAAAATCCTTTTTGTGTCAGTCCTGTTTGTTTGCAACAGGGCCTATAGAACTTGGCAGTGGACTGCTCAGAGCCGCCCTTTGTGTAGAGCTTTCTTTCAGCATCATTTTGGGATTCAGGGTCAGGAATGATCAGCCCAATGTACTCTTGCAGTATGTAAATTTACTTTGATTTAAGAAAGCTATTAACAAAAAACCTTTGAATGCATATTTGTACAGCGTGATACAATATTGTACAAATGTACAAGTACAAAGTTAATTTGGCCTTTTGAATTTCTAGTCTTCCAGCCTAAAAGAATGCCTGGGCTTAACTGTTTAATATAGTGTTAAATACTTAATTGATGTTTTTGGTTTGCTTAAAATCTTCCAGAAAAATTTTTACTCATAGCTACAAAGTGACAAGACTCAGAACTAAAGAAATCTGTGGAATCCTAGGGCAAGTTAATTAAGAGCAGGCCAGGAGGACTGATCAGTGAGTCTGACTTCAGTTGGATTTGCTGGTGTTCTTACTTCTGTGAGTCAGTGCCTTTAAGTATCCAGTGTGACCCTAAGCTTTCAGTGCAGTAAGCAAGGTTTTAGTTGTATGATTTTTAATAGCAGTCATAATGTTGACATCTAACATGATGCCTAAAAGTTGTATATAAATACGTGTGAAAATTAAAATCCACACTGATAGCTTATAAAATATATTGCCTGTTTTACCGAACCCTTAATTTTAATTTTTCTTCATGTTTTAACAACCATTTATAATCCTTTTTATGAGCCCTTAGTGAGTGTGCGTGTAGAATTATCTTTCTCATTGTCCCTCTCCCACATACAGTTGAATCAACAGATGTTTACTGAGTATTCACTTCATTATCAGAATGATGCCAGTGTGTTAGTTGTAAGCATCCTTAACGAATTTTGGTATAATAATTTTGGTATGCTAATTTAATATGTTCTTGGTGCCATTTTAATTTGTTTTTCTTTCATTCCTAGTCAGCTTGAACCTTTTCCTCCATTTGTTTGCTAACTGCACTCCTCCCTCTGTGGCTTAGGTGTTCCTATTCTTGGCTTATTTTCTTGTGGGGTCACAGTTGTCTTCAGAATCCTGGCCTGACAGCAGCAGGCTCCTGGGCAGGGCATGTCTTCAGCAATTAGTACTTTGGCTTTCTCTTTATCCCTCCTTTCTTCATTAGAGTGGAAAATGGGGAGCAAGTGCACAGTATTAGAAAAAGTGGAAGGGAAAATGCAACTGAACTGGAGGAGACAAATGTAAAGTGTATGAAACTGAGTTGGATAACTTCACTCAAGTTTTGATAAGTAACGGGAAGCTGCATGGTATTATGTGATGATTTGGCATTGTCAGCAGACTTGGATTCCAACACCAGGTCTGCCATTCTTAAAAGGATATAACAAAGCCTACCTCACAACACTGCCACGGGCACTAAATGAGATAGCGCGAGAGGGCTTCTTCTTTCACCTCTGCTATGCTGAAGATCATGGCAACCGCTACTCACAAGGGCAGAGCAGCAATTGACACCAACACCTGACAAAATGTTTATCTTGCCCCAGCTTCTCTCCCTTCTTCTCTGCAATTAGTGTTTAACATGTTTTCTCATTTAATCTGTATAATAGCTTTATTATGTATCATGATTCCCATTTTTCAGATGAGGAAATTGAGGGTCTGAGAAGTTAAGTAACTTGCACAAGGTCATGGATTTGGTAAAGGATTTGGGTTTTGTTCTATCATTTCCAAAGCCATTCTCTTGCCGCAGTGCCAGGCCGCCTTGGATAATGAGTGTGTGACTGAAGAATGAAAAGGAGTTAATGGAGGGGCCATTCCACTGTTCTTTCCACTACTTCACTTGGTGAATGACTAATAAGCAAACACTCCCAGAGGGTATTTGCATTTTAAAAGAGGAGCTCATTAACCCTAATGAATCTCTAATTGGTAGAATTTGTGGGGGAGATATTTCTGAGCCCTGGGGCTTTCTCCTGTGTCTTCAAGGTGTCTGGCTATCCTTTTCTCCTCTGCAGATTATCAGCTATTCTGGAATCAGAATCATGTAGTAGAATGCAGTCCATTCTGCAAGTCTGCCCCAAATGCAATTAAATGAATTAACAGGGAGTTGTGAAAAGAATCATCTAAAGGAAAATAAGCGTGAGTTAACATTGTATAAAATGAATGTTCAAGAGCTAAATAACACATTTGGCAATGTTGAGGGTCTTCTTAAAAGTCTGGTAAAAATAATATATTTCACATTCAGTTTTAACTTCAGAAATGTTCTATCAGCATTTCCCATAGTGTGTCACTCTGCAAGATGTTTAATAGGTATCCAATGAATAAAGTGGCTTTATAGTCAAAAACATTGGGAAAAAATTTTTTTACTTTCTTTACTGAAGAGTTTCTCAGAGCCTTTAATATGTTACAGTGCATTGGAAATCAGTTGGAAGGGAATGCATTCTGTAGCTTTTTCTCATACTTTTGACCACAGAAATATTTTTTCCATGCAAACCCCTTGAAACTAGTGTTTTGTAGACTGCATTCTCAGATATGAAGTTCTAGATAATTCCTCTCCAATAAAAGAAAGAAAACAGATTTCTGTATTCACAGCTTTTCATATGTAGGCAGGCTCCAATTCTGTCCATACCAGCCCATTCCCAGTCTTGTTGGACTCTAGGGCGTTCCAATAATAACACCCTTCTTACCCAGATAAGATCTGGCCAATTTAGTAAAAAAAAAAAAAAAAAAAAAAAAAAAACCCAAAAAACAGATGGAGACCAAATTCTCATCTTTATTGCCTATAAAGCTAGTGTTGAAGAATGTGGCTTCCATCAAGGAGCAGATGGGTTTCCTAATCTGAACCCCAGAATTAGATTGAACTCCATCCTGTTACAGGATCTTCTGGGCTGGGGCAGGCTTCCCCAAGTGGGAGGAGAGGCGCCTGTGGAGGGTCAGAGCAGACAGAGCCCAGTTCTCTCTGGTCCTCCCCACGAGAAGGGGGAGGGGAGAACCATGTGCAGCTGAGTCTTTCCAGATCACCAACCCAGGGATTGGAGAGTGGACGGAGGCTGGGGTGAATGTTATTAGAGTTTCCTCCACATTGAAGGAGGCCTAAGGAGTGAAGGTGCCCCCTTACTCACCCATCACCCATCCCCAAAACAAATCTCCTCTGGGTGATCCAAACAGGCATTCAGGTTCCCCTCCCATCACTGAGGGTTTCTGCTCTTTTCACTTTACCTTGCTCACCCTTCATCACTTTTCTCCTCTCCCTCGACCAAATTCACCCAGTAGAATGGGATCATGATCATACGCTAATGATGTCCCTTTCTCATTTCCTTATGTAACATAATTCAGCTTTTTATCCTAGAAAAGGTGGAGTATACATATTCTCTAAAACAGGGATCTGGAAACTGCAGCCTGACTCAACTTGTTTTTGTAAACAAAATTTTATTGGAACACAGCCACATGCATTGGTTTGTATATTATCTATGGCTGCTTCTGGCTACAGTGATAGAGTGGAGAAGTTGTAACAGAGACAGTATGGCCCACAAAGCCTAAAATGTTTACTATGTAGCCCCACTAATCTAAAATACAGATGAATTTCACTTCAGTCCTTTAAATTCTAAAAGAGCTTCATGAGTATGCATATACGGCCTTTCTCGTTTACTCACTCTAAGTAAAAACTACACTTTAAACCAAGAAAATTGCATAGCTGTAGTATAAGAGGGATTTTGCCTCTTATAAAACTGTTTCCAGCCTTTCAAACTTATGGGAAAGTATCAAGGGGACCGTGTGTGTGCCTTGAAGGACCAGAAGGAAGGACAGAGGCTTGTTCTGATCAGGAGTATTTGGCATTATCAGCGGAAAGGGAAGAGACCAGATAACCCATGGGGCCTATGGAAGAAAAATGGAGTGAGGAGAAGTGTTAGGGGGGCCCGTGGGGTTGGACCAGGTTTTGGAGCCCTGGGCTCTTCTTCCCACTGATCCCCAGTTTAGGGGCTTGATTCTCCCCACCTCAGCCACCATCCGTTGGAACCTTCCACCGGACCACACAGTCCCCGCAAGATATGTCAGGAGACTGGGCTCTGCTCCCACTATGGCTGGCTTCTACCTGGGAGACTTTAGGCGAGTCCCTGAGTACCTCTGCCGTCAGGCTCACCGTAAACTGGGGGAGGAGGGAAATGGGGAGGATGTCTTGCTGCGCCGTAGTGAGAATCAATTGTGGTGTTACAAACAAGACATTATGAAATGTAAATACTGTGAACATTTTTATTGTTTCTTTTCCTTTTTTTATCGAAGTATAGTTGATTTACAGTGTGCCAATCTCTGCTGTACAGCAAAGTGAGTCAGTTGTACAATATAGACATTCTTTTTTTGTATTCTTTTCCATTGTAGTTTGTCCCAGGAGATTGGATATAGTTCCCTGTGCTATGCAGTAGAATCTTGTTGTTTATCCATTCTACATGTAATAGTTTGCATCTATTTTGTGGTGTTTGTCCTTCCTTTTAAACAGCTGACTTGCAAATGAAATTTTTGAATCTATACAGCACATAAATTAGAATTAACTGATGTCTGAAAACTAAAGTACCTTATTTCACATTCATCACATGCATCTTTATTTATTGTTGAAGTATCTAACTTTCATGTGGGTTATAACAAGTTAGAGAAAATAATTGAATTTTTACCATTATCAAATAATTCTTCAGTGGGAGGAAAAAAACTTCAAAAGTTACATTTCACTGTGACCTGTTCTTTTCTGTTTGTTGTTTGTGTAGTTTTCATTTTGTGCCTTTGTTTATAGAGAATCATCTCACAGATGGCATTTTTCCTTGTAATCAGTTATTGTCCTGAGTCATTGCCAGATATGGCATTCCAGGAAATAGTGATTGTACAGTTGCTTCCAGGCAGATGTGTTGTGTGATGTCAAGAGCACTGGCTGATAACCTTTCTGGTTATTCAAGCAGTAAGGAGAAATGGAGAAAGTGTGATACAGATACACACCTTGGAATCAGAAACTGGCAAAGGAAGCACAGACTTTGTGCTGAATGATTTCAGCCAAATAGTGTTTGTATGGCTAGGGGATGGCCCAATAATCATTTTAAAAGGTGAAAAAAAATCTTTCTTGAGTAAATGGCCTTTCATGTTGGATGCCACATACTTCTGTATCAACCTCAGGCATGTGAGTTATTAAACACACCTGACCTCAATATACAGAGACTTGCATTACCTTGGCTGCTCATGCTGTTGTGGTCTCAGTGGTCTCACTGCCTTTACCCAAGCAAACTAAACAACTTGTGCATTGATTTTGCCATCTGTGAACTGGGGGTTGGTTAGCTTATCCCTAACTTTCAGAGACATGGGGGATTTCTGAAAATAAGACTCTTCCTGATGTGCAAATAAATGGTCAGTTTAAAGAATAAGTTTAAAAAATCAAAATTGTTGTTTGACATCTTGGGTCATGAATGTAAGTTGACATAATTTTTCACTTAACAACTATTAACTCTAGTATCCTATAGATGTAATTAAAAAGTTCCTAATGCTTTTGTTTCAATATGATTCTTTTAAAAAATCATTAACTGTTTTTAAAATCTAACAAGTGATGCTCCAAGTACAGATCACTAATAACAATACATCATAATGGTATTTAATAAATTTGCCTTTTAAGTTTCACAAATGTGTTTTAGAGGAAAAACACCGTATGCTCAAATAAAGCTTTTATTACATACCATTTAGTATTATCACAGTTTTATAGACTAGAAACTATAAATAGAAGTTCACTAATTTACTCAGCTAGCATTTATGGAACACCTACTATGTGCTGGGTTCCACCCAATAGTAATAATGCTGTACTTAGCTGAGAACACAACTTGTAGGCTGATATGCATGATGTGCTTGGATTTTAAACATTTGGGGGATTTCCTTTATCTTTTAAGTAAATAAACTACCAACTTAATTCTTGCTTTATGGTTTTAGAATTTAACAGAATTTTATTTAATTCTTTAAAATTTTCACAGGGCCCTTTCTTGACTATAGCCATTGGTAAACTAAACATTTGTGTTTCACTATGGAAAAGTTAAGCCCAGCCCAGACTTTCATACTTTGTTACCTCCAGTGAAGACTGTGACCTTCCCTATGTTAACAAATTCCTAACCTTTAGTGTCAGCCAAGTCATTATATATGAATTTTGTAATCTTCCCTGTTGTAGACATTCCTGAGCTGGCTTAATTTTATGGGAAGAGCAGTTTACAAATTACTAAATTAACCTCTCATTATGCTTTTAAGAAGTACACTGATTGTTTCTTTACCTACCATGTGTTAATCACAGATTATTAGTTAATAAATTATAATAGGACGCTAATATATTAAATTATGCCTGTACTTACCTAACTATATTTCTGTCTGTCCTATGCCCTTAGAGGCAGCCTAGTCACCAACTTTGTTTAGTAATATAACCCTCCAAGGCACCACCTTTAGGAATCAAACTATTAACTGAACGCTAATTTTATGAATTTGTTCATTGTTCTTTCCTGCTGTAAAAATTGTTTGACATATGGGTAATTACTACATGCAGACATATATATCTACTCTGAGGCAAATCCACAGAGACACAAATAAACACTTATAAAGAGTAAACCTTATTAAAAAACAAATTTGAAGGACAGTTATTCATATTATAAAGACTTGTTTTTTTCAGACTTTTAATGTTTGAAAATAATTTGCTTTATCTTCAAATTATAAGTTTTCCTAGTTTATTTGAACTATGACTTGATTTACAAAATATAAATTCACTTGATTTTTCCAGAGTAAACCTATATAAAGCAGGACACATTTCTGGTTTAGATTGTATATCTATGTATTTATTTACGGATGATTTCTGTGACCTTTATAAAATTACTGTTCTTAAATATTAACCTGTTTACTTTGTAACAAAGGAAGTAGTAATTGCTTCCACAATGTGAAACATGCAAAAGATATTTCAAATAAATAGTAGACAGTTTGGCCTCAGTGGTATGGTAAAGTTTTATTTTTTTCTTTTGCTTCATAGGAGATACAGCTCATGAGCAAAGAGTGGCAGCAAGAGGCAAAACTTCAGACATAGAAGGCAGTGAGACTTTGGAGGTAAGTGAAACTCAGTGAGTCCTTTTGGGGTAAAACCGAATAAGTCAATGTGATTATGTATACCTCTGAGGATAAATAGTAACTTCCACTCTTGCTATGCAAATAGGTGCCTAGGTATCAGGAGAACAGGTGATCTGCTGAAAATCAGGGTATGGCAGGCAGGAGTGACTTCCTAAGTGCTAAGCTTTTCCCAGTGCTGGTAATGGAAACTCTCTGTTGGAAATAGAGGAATAGAACACTGAAGTTAAAGCATTTGAATTATTTTTACTTGAGAGATTATTTTCTATTACATTTGAATAAATAGGTAATATATGAACCTATAGAGAAAGGTTTGAAAATAACTTATTCAGAACTGTCTTACATTAGCATTTCCACCATCAAAGTACACTCCTTGACAATGTTTGGTAAAAAGACGAAGGCTTTTGTTCTTTTCCACCTGAGAAAATTATTTGCTCTTTGTGGGTACGTGAAAGTGTAGTTCACATACTTTCATATTCTGTGTTGAAACATACTAACCTTATTTAATCACTGAAATAATCATTTTTAAGACTCTGGGGGAATGTTAACTATTAGAGTGGAAGAGATATCCATGGATTTTGAAACCTTCTATGTGGTGACACACCTCTACTTATATTCTGCATGTAGAACGTGAGGGTATTGCATAGGCTGGAGTGACATCAGGGAACCTGACCTGTTTGATTCATCACCGTATCCGCAAAGCCTAGCACAGAACAGGAAGTCAAAAATATTTGTTGGGCTTCCCTGGTGGCGCAGTGGTTGAGAGTCCGCCTGCCGATGCAGGAGACACGGGTTCGTGCCCCGGTCCCACGTGCCGCGGAGCGGCTGGGCCCGTGAGCCGTGGCCGCTGAGCTTGCGCGTCCGGAGCCTGTGCTCCGCAAGGGGAGAGGCCACAGCGGTGAGAGGCCCGCGTACCGAAAAAAAAAAAAAAAAAATTTGTTCAGTGAATGAATGAATGAATGAAATCATGAGTTATAAATAGAGAGTAATATTCATCTTAAGAAGAGAGATTTTTTTGTATTTATACTTTCCACAGTGAGTAAATATTTTATAATCAAGAGAAAAACATTTAAAGAAGTTACATGGGAAGTAAACTGATGTAGAAGAGCCATCTTTCCCATAAAACTGTGCATTGTTTTTTTTTATTAATGCATGCAACAAATATTTATTAAGCACTGACTGTATTCAATGCACTGTGCAAGGGGCTGAGTATATAGTACTGAGAAAAAAGATAAAAGGACAAAGAAGAATTTCCTGTCTATATGTTGAAGCATCTTGATCTCTTTTATTTATTCAAATATTTATTGAGTACTGAACCTAAGGAGCATCTTTGATAGGAAATAAAGGTTGATATACTTGAGCTTTAGGAAAGAACCACCAAGATGGTTTAGAAATCATCCGTGATTACTTGAATTTAGCTGCTTAGTTATGTATGTGATTCAGTGGAAATGTCTGCAGAACTCAATTATTTTTCAAAGTCGATTTATTGATAGGAAGAATTCCAAGATTAATTTTGAAGGAAAGAAACTTTTGAGAATAGATCCTCAGAGATTTGAAACTAGCTCATTATTGTGCTACTTCCTAGTCTCTCCACTATACAATCAATTCTTAACCATTAAGACTGGATTTTTATACTCATGGTATAACAGGTGTCTTCTCTCTGAATAGTTGCTGGGGATTGGGAAGACACCGTTTGCTCTCAGAGAGCTTACTGATGTAGCAGAAATGAAATAGGGAGACTCCAAATGAGATGACAGGGTTAAGTCGCAGTACAAGAGGGTAATACTAAAATACTTTTAGAGGCTAGTGTGATTCACCACAGAAAAGCCAGCTAATCACTTATCCCCACCTTAAGTGTCCAAAATGGAATTTATTATTCCTTGCTTTAAAAATCTAAAACCACAAACATTGCTTCATGTTTCCTACCCCTCCCCCACCATAATCTACCTTGATGGGTCAAGATGAGTCTTATCTAGTCTCATGGTTTTAAAATCTTTGAAGAGTCTGATGACTCCCAAAGTATATCTCCACATAGACCTCTCCCCAGAGCTGTAGACTGTATCCAGCTGTCTACCTGCCATTTCACTTACAAGTTTCTAAACAGTTCAGGCTTTACTTGAGCAAAGAAGAACTATTGATTTCTGATCCCACCACCCTGAAGCTTCTCTCTGCTCAAGTTTTCACCATCACTGTTTAATAACACCACCCATTATATAGTGGTTTAGAATCACACCCCCGAGGTACCCCTGGTTCCTTTCTTTCCCTCACAGTCTACATGCAGGTCCACCCGTAAGTCCTATCACCTCTCCCTCTATATCCAGACTCTGACCCCTTCTCAACATGGGCACTGCTAGGAATTTAAGCCACCACTTTGGCCCAGACTCTGCCTCCATTCACCCCCTTAAGTCCGTTCTCCTCACAGCCCGCAGAAATTGAATCAGATCACATCACTCCTTGGCTTCAAACATGCTGTCTGCCCACTGTCACTGGAATCACTGCTAAGCTCCGTACAGTGGGCTACAAGGATCTCCATGTGCTCTCAGACTTCATTTCTCTTTGTACCCCAAACCCCATCCCCGTCCACCAGCTGCCTTTCTATCCCTTGATCATGTTAAGCTCTTTCCTAGCTCAGCCTTTTCATTTGCTACCCCTTCTTTACTGGAGCCTCACTTGCCTGCCTCCTTATCATTTCAGGTCTTAGTTCAAGTGTCAGTCTTCGTGAGGACCTCAGCTAAAGTGTCTCTTCCCCCAGTCACTCTCACGTAACCCTGTTTTATTTTCTCCATCAAGGTTATCACTATTTCAGATTATCCACTTGTTTACTGTATGCCTCTCCTGAGTACAGTGAAAATAGACTGTGGGTCTAGAATAATGTCCGGAACATAGAAGGTGCTCAATAAACAGCTGTTAACTGATAATCTAGATTTCATTAAAAAAAAAAAAAAAAATTTGTTCAGTGAATGAATGAATGAATGAAATCATGAGTTATAAATAGAGAGTAATATTCATCTTAAGAAGAGAGATTTTTTTGTATTTATACTTTCCACAGTGAGTAAATATTTTATAATCAAGAGAAAAACATTTAAAGAAGTTACATGGGAAGTAAACTGATGTAGAAGAGCCATCTTTCCCATAAAACTGTGCATTGTTTTTTTTTATTAATGCATGCAACAAATATTTATTAAGCACTGACTGTATTCAATGCACTGTGCAAGGGGCTGAGTATATAGTACTGAGAAAAAAGATAAAAGGACAAAGAAGAATTTCCTGTCTATATGTTGAAGCATCTTGATCTCTTTTATTTATTCAAATATTTATTGAGTACTGAACCTAAGGAGCATCTTTGATAGGAAATAAAGGTTGATATACTTGAGCTTTAGGAAAGAACCACCAAGATGGTTTAGAAATCATCCGTGATTACTTGAATTTAGCTGCTTAGTTATGTATGTGATTCAGTGGAAATGTCTGCAGAACTCAATTATTTTTCAAAGTCGATTTATTGATAGGAAGAATTCCAAGATTAATTTTGAAGGAAAGAAACTTTTGAGAATAGATCCTCAGAGATTTGAAACTAGCTCATTATTGTGCTACTTCCTAGTCTCTCCACTATACAATCAATTCTTAACCATTAAGACTGGATTTTTATACTCATGGTATAACAGATAAAAGTGTCTTCTCTCTGAATAGTTGCTGGGGATTGGGAAGACACCGTTTGCTCTCAGAGAGCTTACTGATGTAGCAGAAATGAAATAGGGAGACTCCAAATGAGATGACAGGGTTAAGTCGCAGTACAAGAGGGTAATACTAAAATACTTTTAGAGGCTAGTGTGATTCACCACAGAAAAGCCAGCTAATCACTTATCCCCACCTTAAGTGTCCAAAATGGAATTTATTATTCCTTGCTTTAAAAATCTAAAACCACAAACATTGCTTCATGTTTCCTACCCCTCCCCCACCATAATCTACCTTGATGGGTCAAGATGAGTCTTATCTAGTCTCATGGTTTTAAAATCTTTGAAGAGTCTGATGACTCCCAAAGTATATCTCCACATAGACCTCTCCCCAGAGCTGTAGACTGTATCCAGCTGTCTACCTGCCATTTCACTTACAAGTTTCTAAACAGTTCAGGCTTTACTTGAGCAAAGAAGAACTATTGATTTCTGATCCCACCACCCTGAAGCTTCTCTCTGCTCAAGTTTTCACCATCACTGTTTAATAACACCACCCATTATATAGTGGTTTAGAATCACACCCCCGAGGTACCCCTGGTTCCTTTCTTTCCCTCACAGTCTACATGCAGGTCCACCCGTAAGTCCTATCACCTCTCCCTCTATATCCAGACTCTGACCCCTTCTCAACATGGGCACTGCTAGGAATTTAAGCCACCACTTTGGCCCAGACTCTGCCTCCATTCACCCCCTTAAGTCCGTTCTCCTCACAGCCCGCAGAAATTGAATCAGATCACATCACTCCTTGGCTTCAAACATGCTGTCTGCCCACTGTCACTGGAATCACTGCTAAGCTCCGTACAGTGGGCTACAAGGATCTCCATGTGCTCTCAGACTTCATTTCTCTTTGTACCCCAAACCCCATCCCCGTCCACCAGCTGCCTTTCTATCCCTTGATCATGTTAAGCTCTTTCCTAGCTCAGCCTTTTCATTTGCTACCCCTTCTTTACTGGAGCCTCACTTGCCTGCCTCCTTATCATTTCAGGTCTTAGTTCAAGTGTCAGTCTTCGTGAGGACCTCAGCTAAAGTGTCTCTTCCCCCAGTCACTCTCACGTAACCCTGTTTTATTTTCTCCATCAAGGTTATCACTATTTCAGATTATCCACTTGTTTACTGTATGCCTCTCCTGAGTACAGTGAAAATAGACTGTGGGTCTAGAATAATGTCCGGAACATAGAAGGTGCTCAATAAACAGCTGTTAACTGATAATCTAGATTTCATTGAATGTCATCATCTGTCTTGGCAAATTAAAGGCCTAAAAATGTCATTTGACTCATTCTTCTCAGCCCCCCTTTATCAAATCTATCATCAAGGCCTGTTGATTCTTGATGTTGATGTTCTTCTTGATTCACATATCTTCCAAATCTGGTTCCTCATACTCCATCCTCATCTGTCCACTTGACTGTTATTAGACAAGCAGCTTCTTTCCCAAATCCCTTTCTGAAAAAGAACAGCAGGGGTTTTTTTGTTTTGTTTGTTTTGTTTTTAGTTCAGGCCCCCAAATGCCTTGAGATCTACAGAATAAAGCTTAAAACCAAAACCCTGTTCAAGTGTCACCTTCGTTGCAAACTCTTTTCCCTGCTGTCCCAGCCAGAGATAACCCCAGTGTCCTTTTACTACTTGTGTTGTCTTTTATGACTTCACTATAGTGTGAGTTCCTGGAAGGTGGAGACTCCACCTTCTTTACCTTTACAGCCTCTGCACAGACACATACGATGTGACATAGGTGCCCGGTCAGTGATTTCTAGATGGATACATGAATAATAAGTGGTCTTCTGCAAATGCTGTCTTATGAGTAAATCTCTTCATTTAGTTCTGTTTTCCATCTTACATTATCAACACAGTTATTTTTTCTCACTGTAGAAAAAAAGTTTTTCTTATATTTCTTAGGAGTTACCCATTAAAAAAATATGTTAATTTAGATTATTTTTGACACTCAATACATTAGCAAGGCAAAGTATAATGATTTCAGTTGATTTTTTGAAAGACATACATCTGATTAAAACGTTGTAACTATTGTACCTAATAGGAAAGTCTCATTATTTTCATTTTTAATAGCTATACAACAAATGTTGAAATATTATTTATAACGAAAACATATTTGGTCAGTTAGTGTGGGTTCCATAGAGCTTCAAAATAACACTCTTAATTACCAAAACATAAGTTGTTTTTCTAAAGACCCTTTGGAGAAGGTAGATTTTAGTATCCCCAAAAAGTTTTTTTGGTGAATTCAGATAAACATGTAGATTGCCTACTATTTTCAAGGAATTGTTGGACATGGGGCAGAGAGGATATGAAGATATGTAGTACTCCGTGATTCTAACTTATAGAAGCTGACATTCTCAATCTATTCATGAAAATTAGAAAACTCCACACGTCATTATAATATAAAGTGGAATAAATAAGTTCCTTAAATTCCATAACTACAAAGATAACTGAGACTGTAGTGGAGGAAGAAATATCATTAGGGAGAATCAAGCAAGCCTTCATGTATTAGGTGAGCTTTGAACCATGAAAAAAATTGTTTTTACTATTTATACAATTAATTTTATATGATTAATATAGATTCCTGTGAAATGAAATCCCTCATTAAAAACATTTTAGACATACAGAAGCAAATCATGGTATGAAACTACTTTCCACACATGGATCTCAATGACAGGTAATAAAATATTTTAAAAAATGAATGGAACCTGGCCTGTGCTATACTATAGTTTTAATGGCAGTTAAAATATTTTGTTATAGATAGCTAGTGGGAAGCAGCCTCATAGCACAGGGAAATCAGCTCGGTGCTTTGTGACCACCTAGGGGGGTGGAATAGGGGGGGTGGGAGGGAGATGCAAGAGGGAGGAGATCTGAGGATATATGTATAGCTTATTCACTTTGTTATACAGCAGAAACTAACACACCAGCCTCATAGCACAGGGAAATCAGCTCGGTGCTTTGTGACCACCTAGAGGGGTGGAATAGGGAGGGTGGGAGGGAGATGCAAGAGGGAGGAGATCTGAGGATATATGTATAGCTTATTCACTTTGTTATACAGCAGAAACTAACACACCATTGTAAAGCAATTATACTCCAATAAACTTGTGAAAAATGTATATATATATTTTGTTAAGTAGTCTATGATGTTTTCCCTTACACTTTATAGCCCAAGTATACTTCAAAACTGTGTTGCCTCTCCAAGTACAGCTGTCTCACAGACATCATGGAAATTCTAACATCTAGATGAAATATAATTTGAAAAAAAGGAGATCTGGTTTGGGCATCAAATAAGTTAAATTTTACAAAGTTGGAGTATAACTTATTTTAATACACAAAAGACTCTCTGAAAAGCAGCATATTTTTTTGTATAAGTAATTAGTGGGACTTTTTACTTCAAGAAACTGAAAATAATATAGCATTCATTCCAGGAAATCATAATTTCTTAAGTATGTTTTTCTCTTCTTTAATCCCCCTCTCTAAATATTTCAGGGTTTCTATTAATGATGACTTTAATTATTTACTACTGTTTGTACCTTAGCTTTCCCTGTATATGATCCTAAAGTATCATTACCTAAAATAGGGTAACTTAAGGAAACAATGAACTATTTAGTCATCAAATGTGGTTTCTCCCAGGTTGTGCTTTCGTCTTATGTTTTAATTGCCATTGGTAACTCTTAACAGAATTCACCATGTTTTCGGTGTGTAGTGTATAAAGCTCCTGTAAACCATGTTTGGGCTTATTAAAGGCATTAGACTCTAGTACTTGGGGAAAAAGTGATAATTTGGAACTATTTATCCAATTGTAAGTTTATCTTCCTCCTTCTGTTCCTTCTTTTTTTCTTGTTGCCTTTCTGGGTGAATTTTGGTAGTGAGTTGTAATGACATTACAACCACTTATTGCCCTCTGCTGCTGTAGGAGCCTGGTTATTTACAGCTCAGGGGGATAAACCCACAGATTAATGGGGGGGCCTGGTTTTGAATTTTTGTCATTATGATTCATCTCTTCAGGGAATTAACATTACAAGTAAATAAGTAAGTAGTCCTTCTTTTCTAATCTTCAGTTGTGGAAAGTGTTTTATATTGTGAAAACTGGAACCATATTAGCTACTAATTTACTAGTGGACCTATTGCTTTTTGGTCTGTAGGTGTACTTTGAGAGCTATGAATATGGAAATATCAGTTTTTTAATATAATTATATCCAATTTTGGTGACTTAATTTTAACCAGTTTTAGCGGATACTTTTAGATTGTTTGTTGAACTTAAATTTCTTTTATTTGTACTACAAAAAGTATTTTTAAATTTGCAGTTTTGTTAGCCTCTTTATTTTATTGAAATATATTTGACATACAATATTTTATTAGTTTCATGTGTACAACATAGTGATTCAACATTTGTATGCATTGCAAAATGATCACCACAATAAGTCTAGTTAACCATCTGTCACTATACAAAGTTAATACAGTATTATTGACTGTATTCCCCATGCTGTACATTACATTCTCATGACTTATAACTGGAAGTTTGTATTTGTATAACTGAAATTTGCATTTATTTTTGGTCTCAAAGATAGAGGAATATGTTTATTTATTTAGTTCACTAGCCTAAAGATAACAAAATACAAAAACAAGCCAATAAAAAACTCCCCACAAAACCACAATTCCGTTTGTATATTTGTTTTGAATGACAGCTAATTCACATATGCATATGGAGACATATAAAATAACTAACAGATGGTATAGCTGCAAAGTAGGATTTATAAAGATTATTATCAGCTGGTGGTATTGAGATACTGTGGTTATACTGACAGAAGACACAAAAATTACTTATAATAATAAACTGTGACACTAATAATCTCCCAACTTCTGTTAACCAAAGTAGCTTCTTGCGTATTTAATATAAATTTTTTAATGAAGATCTAAAATAATCTTACAGCCAATTTGTACTAGGAAATTTAATAGCAGTTGCAAAAACAGTAAGGTAGCAGCAACAACAATAAAGTGTTTGCTAAGATTGTTAAGTGCATAATATTAGAATCCCTGGAAAGTACAGTAAAGATATGGGGGACTTTGTTTATTCATGTCATTTGAAGCACACATCTCAATCTAGTACACAGTATTTGTAATTTCTTATTTGCATATTTGTACATTGTTGAGTTACATGTGAAATTCATAGTTGAGTAATTTAGGGAACAAAAATTGATTTTTTGAGAAAGATATAGAATGAATACATATGAATGAAATGTTCACTTTTGTTTTAATGTGTTTTTGTACTTCCTTTATGTCTGTTAACAAAGCTATAGGAGCCTTCAGACTCGGCAGGGATGAATTTCCTTGTTCTTTTCTTTTATATAGTCATTAAAATGAATGAGAATATCCTTGAACTTTGTAAATTCCATATGATGTAGACTTTGGTTACCACTCCTTAAAAGGGGGTATAAGATTATCCTATTAAAGACCCACTTGTGTGTAGAAAAGAATTGAGGTTGGGTGGTACAGGAAAAAAGAGACTCGAGTGATTCTCAAGAATAGTTTCAAGAATAGCAAACATTCATCCACTGGGTGTCAGGATTTCGGTTTTAAGAATTTTTTAGTATAATTATGGTATATAAGTTTATAAATTTAAAGTATGAGTGATCTCGGGTGGCCTCAGCCTGCAGCAGCTTGAAACAGGATTTCAGTTTCCAGCCAGAGCGTGAGGTTAGGCAGCGGCAGTGAGAGCGCTGAACTGTAGCCACCAGACCACCAGGGACCAGTGGCCAGTGACAAGGCCCTGGCCCGTCAGCTGTGTAGAAGCGACTTTCCACATAGAGACGGAAAGTAGTGAAGCAAGTAAAGTGTTTATTAGGAGAAAAAAGAGTACAGTACGTGTGGATAGACACACGGGCGGGCTCAGAGAGAGAGTCGCGCCCTCGTGGTAGTTTGAATCACATTTATGGGGCATTTCTTCGGGGTTTCCTTTGACCAGTCATCTTGCTTTGCCTGGTTCTGAGTCCGTATTTGTTATATCTCAGCGTACTTCCCTGTGTGTGTGTGCACATCTCTTAGCCCAGAAGGATTCTAGTGAAGAGGCCTATGGTTAGTTGACATCACTTACTATGGGGTGGTGCCCCCTCCCTTTTTGACCTCCAAGGGGCCTTTCTGCGCATGTGTAGTCGGGGAGGTCTCCTTGACTTCGAGAATGAGGAATATTTGGTCTTTTATCTGGGCAGGGCCCAGCCTCCTCCATCATCCTGCTTTTATGGAGTTTCTGCTATTATGGAGTTTCTGTCCATAGGGGAGAAACTGTTCAGCCTGGGGCCCATCTATCTCCTGCCTCATGGGAGGTATAAAGATGATTATGAAACTGTTAATTCTCACAAGATATTCATAGTCCAAATACAGGTATAATGGGAATTGCTATTGAAGGCAGTTTAAATTGGTACAACCATTTTTGGTAAGCATTTTGGCAAGTATCAAGAACCATAAAGACGTTGATATACTTTGACAGTAATTCCACTTTTAGGATTCTATTCTGAGAAAATTATCTTTTAAATCCACAAGAAGTTGTATGTGCAGAAAGATGGCAATCCACTTAATGGAATATTTTTTAGTTTTCATAAGTGAAATTTATGATTAGTTTTCAATAAAATATGAAGATTCTTGGTTTCATAATTTCAGTTAGAAGACTTGAGGTACAAAATTATATTTACAGTATGATTATTGCTATATAAAAACTGTGCAGAAAAGGATGATGTAATACATAAAAACATTAAGAGTAGTTGCCTTTGGAATGATAGATAAATAGGTTAAGTCATACTGTCCAGTGTTCGGATTTTCCTATTTGTCTATAATGAGTATATCTTACATTTTACATGATAGTAAGTCTGATGGTGAGGATATTGCTTATTAACAGAAGAACTATTTTGGATGGCAGTGAAAATGATGGAACAGTCTACTGAGGATGATCTTTAGGAGATATGTAGGTACTCTCCTGCCTTGGTTTATTTAAGTTTAAGATCTCTTAATTAGTTGATCACAGAGCATCACATCTGATCATGGTTTGTCAAAACATCTGTCCTCTCACCTAGGGGACTTTCCAGCAGGGAGAAGAGTGAGGTGACTTGGAGTTTATTCTTCACATATCATTGGAAATCACGTGGCCCAGACTGTTCTCATTGATCTACCTGTCAGTGTCATTGTATCAGTTATAAAGTCATATTCCCCCTGCCCCCAGAAGGTTGTGGGTTACTGGTTTGAACGTGTATTTGTCTACAAATCTTGCTTTTTCCTCTATATCTATGATTCTGAGACTCTTAGTTTGAGGATATTAATTTCTTCCTTTATAACAGTTAGTTTATGAGAATATAATTTTATCCAAGATGAGTGCAAGGATTTTTGTTTTTTGTTTCTCCTAATATAGAACCATTTCAAATTTGTGATTTACGGGGAAATGAAGCACAGTTGGATTATTGCACTGTTTGTATCATTTAAATGGTAAATTTAATTCTTTGATGTGTTTATCCTGCTATGCAAGATACCTTATGGGAAAAAGATTTTGTAGAGTGCATCTCTCCAATCTTTATTTTCACTTGAATTACTGGACCATATAATATAGTAGAAAGTACATTTTTGCTGGATTCCTCTGCTCACCAAGTGTTTGATCTAGGACAAGTTGCTAAGCTTTCTTAGTCAGTGAAGTAGGGGGATTAGATGCAGTGTCTGAGATCTTTTCCTCCCCAGAAGTCCTGGCTGTTTACCTCTTTGGAAAGTGAATTGGAATTTTGCCACCAAACGCCAACCTTTATACTGCTGCTTTGATTGGGAGATGGAGAGAGGGGGGAGGGGGAGAATCTGATGCATAATGAAGATTTTAGGTATTGATTAATCAGGCTTTCATGCTTGTTAGGAAGGAATTGTGCAAACGTCCTTGCAGGTAACTTGTCAGACTGCAAAAACCACTTTCAAGGTCCTTGCTCTTGCTTACAAAGTCTGTTTGGGAAAATGATAAATTTGGCCACTGGTAAAGAACAATTAAAATACTTTATTATTTCTTTAAATCTATAAACTTTTTACCTTTATGTTTGACAATCAGATTACTGTGGGTTGTTGATAGCTCAAAACATTGGCAAGATGAATTAACTTGAGGCATGCTTATCAGTATTTGTAAAGATCTTTTCCATAACTTCAAATTTGTATATTTTTGTTACCACTATGTCTTTGTCCTAGTTTCAGTTTTGCTGGAAAAAATTAGAATTGAGAGGTCATAATTCTGGTATTTTCTGGTTTCCATTGGGGTTAACTAGCACACTGAAACATAATGTTTATTCATCCTAGCCAGAAAAGGCCAAACTATGTGAGGTGCATGAGAGCTGCCCCTGTTTCCATCCAAAATGCACATATGGTGTGGGTAAGCCAGCAATGTGAGTTTTATGCAATGTTTCTGCTCATGTACACAGTCTGTTGCTCAGCACCAATTATTCCTTGCCAGAAACCTGCTAACCTGCTGCTTTTGTAGCTCTGCTTGATGAAGCTAGGTAGCTTAAAGTGACCACAATGATATTTATTTAACTTTAGCAATCTTAGTTTGTTAGTTATGTGACTTTAATCACCTGCCTCATCTGTTGATTCATTGCAATTGATTGCAATTAGAATCAAAGAATGGGAAGCTGTAATTGCATTGCATGGAGCACTGCATTAGATCCAAGATGTGTGTTTATTGTATGTGTTTAGAAGGAGGAACTAAAATGTGGAAATGCTGGCTTTTTGCTTAGCAAATTTAGTTTTCTATCTCCAATTTAGAAATTATTTTAAAAACCATAGAGAATGTTCTGTTTATCTGTTGGTAGTAATTTTGTTGTCATTTTTCCAGTTTTCACTTTTGTCGTTTTAAAAACCACAGAATCAGCAGGGTGAGAGGTCCATGTTGGGAGAACAACTGTTCCCTATTTCCCACAGCCATCTTTTTTCTAATTCCCTGTTTTTTAATTAGTATCAAATGGTCCTTATTTTTTCCTCCTTTGGTTCATGTTACAGTCGTAACTTCTTGTGACTCTATAGGGAGTTTAAGTTAAAGCACAACGATATTTACGTTGTCTTCACACACAACTAGAGACTCTTTTGAAGGATAAATTTCATCTGACTCCTTACGCAGTGGAAAAACTGGCATGCAGGTATGTGCTTGGCCTAAATGGCATTTTCTGAATATTCCACTTTGTACCTTACTGAGGATTCCTGTGAATATGCTTATGAGAGTGCATCAATATGAATACATAGAAACAATTTACACCTTAGTTAAGCTCAGCTAAATTTACCTAGATTTTACATTTCTTTCCAGACCTAACAGGCCCCATTTCTTCTACTATACGTCAGTTTTTTTTTTTTTCAGTGAACTCCTGTGTTCATCATACGCTGTTCATAATTGATATTAATTTCTACCTGTTCAAGGACTGTTTAATGTCCATTTTTGGAATGTCATACTCTTAGGTACATGCCTTTCACTCATTGCCTTTTAAATTAGTTAAGAAGTCATTATGGGTGTGAATTCATAAATTTTCTCTAACATTAGTTATATAATAGAAAGTGTGTGTAGTAGAACCTCCTAATGTAAAAGCAAAAAGCCATAATTTTTTAAAGTAATGCAGCCTACCTTTTCTCTGCCTTTTAATGCCGATTTCTCCTTGGAGAAGGAGGAAAGATTGGCACATAAGTGCTACACCTAAGAGCACAGTGCCAGTGGACTGAAGTACCATTTACATAATAAAAAGCCCCTGAAAACTTTCTTAGAACTTCTGAACTGAAAAGAGTCAGGAAACTGTTGCATAATCCTACTTCTTAAGTTGGTTTCGGTTGGAGAATAATTTAAAGAAAATGCTGTCTCTTTGTTCATGTAGATATTCCGGGATTTATTACTAGATCAAGCCGGCCCATTGGAGAGCCGTGTATTCCTATCTCATTGCCTCAGTCCTGCACAGATTGCCTTCCCTGAACTGTTTTTCAGCTTGATTGAATAACTGTGAGAAACTGTTGTGTGGAATACACTGTGACATTTACTATGGAGGAATTGCTGAGACATTGTCTGCTCTGTTATGTAGTTTCCCCTGTGTGAAGTCCCACTTAGGTCTTCTGATTTCTTATTGCTTTTATGCTAACAGAAAATATTTTGTTTCTCCTGAGGTGGTAATATTCTCTTTTTCTCATGGCCATTGTGAATTTTGTACCTAGTCATTTTTTTCCGTTTTCCTTTGGCAAGAGGATGCTCAGACCTAAATTTACAGCTCAATTTTAGTAACTGTTTAGGACCCTATAGGATATATGTCTGCTTACTTTATTTTCCTCTTATTTCATACTCCTATTTTATATTTTTCCTGCTTATGATTTTTAAATTTATTGTGAATCTTCTTGTTGGCTGCTTCAGATTCATTGTGAAGAAGAAAGAGTTAAAATATGCACTTATATGTATATTTATGTAATACTTATATAGAACAAGTCTGTATTTAAAGTGTTTTTTTAATAGGTTATAAGAGATGTACAACTCCCAATTTTGTCTCTCACTCCTCTTGTAAAAAATTACATGTGACAAGATCATGAGTTTTTTTTTACTGTGAGAATGTGTGTGACATTGGACACCTTTACTTACTCTCTCTCCGATGCCTCAGGCTCACACGCTGATTTCCAGTTTAACATGATTTCTTCAGGGTCCTTGTTGACTGGAGGCCCCAGGTAAAAGGAGCCTCCTTTCCAGATTGTCAGCCCTGTCTAGCTGCTTTCAGGCGGAGTGTACCTCAGGCATAGGCAGCTCTCACCCTTGCCACATCAACCACTTCATGGTCTCCTGCTACACACTGTTTTTTCACGCTCTAGATATACATTTTAAGATGGTTTCCCAGTTGAATTTTAGATATCAGTATGGACGACCTAGGAAAAGTGAGTACTTAATTGAGAGAGACATTGTCTTGGGAGTCATGGTTTCTCACAGTAGTGAGTTCACAGAACCCCTGCAGTAGCATGGATAGCTAGCTGCCAGGATGTGAACTTCATCGTCAGATAGACATGGAGCTGCGATCTTGGCTCGCCTTGTATCACTAAGGTACCTTTGATAAAGTACTTAGCCTCTCAGACCTTCGTGTCCCTTTGCTGTAAAATGAGAATGACACTACTTACTTTGAAGGGTTACTGTAAGAATTAAATGAGTCAGTAGGTAACATAGAGAATGGACTTGAGGACACAGGGAGGGGGAAGGGTAAGCTGGGACGAAGTGAGAGAGTGGCATGGACATATATACACTACCGAATGTAAAACAGATAGCTAGTGGGAAGCAGCCGCATAGCACAGGGAGATCAGCTTGGTGCTTTGTGACCACCTAGAGGGATGGGATAGGGAGGGTGGGAGGGAGGGAGACGCAAGAGGGGGGAGATATGGGGATGTATGTATAAGTATAGCTGATACACTTTTTTATAAAGCAGAAACTAACACACCATTGTAAAGCAATTATACTCCACTAAAGATGTTAAAAAACAAACAAACAAACAAGAAACCAGGAAAAGGCAGACAACAAATTTCCCCCTAGAGACTTGGGAGGACCAAGAGGGGGGAGATATGGGGATATATGTATATGTATAGCTGATTCACTTTGTTATACAGCAGAAACTAACACACCATTGTAAAGCAATTATACTCCAATAAAGATGTTTAAAAAAAAAATGAGTCAGTAGGTAATATTTATTTCTATGTCTACATACACAGTATCTCACATACTGGACACTCAATAAGAGTTTCTTTTTAAATTGGAAGGAAATTATGGTTGATGCCTTGATACTCATGCCAAAATAGGATTGAAGGAAATCCCTAAATTTAGGAAATTCCTCAATCAGTTCAGAATTGGGCTCAGAAGAGTTACAGAGGCCTGAAAGGCAGTGGCTTAAATTTAGGCCTTTATTTTTCCCATGTGATAAGAAGTCTGGTGGAAGGTGGTGGAAGCATTTTTCAGGAGCTCAAGTATGTCAAGGCTCATATTTTATGAGTCTTGATCTTTTCCTCATAGTTGCAGGATAGCTATTGCAAATCCAGCTATCATTACGACTTTCCAGGAAGTTGGAAAAAGGAAGCTAGCTGAGGGAGAATAAAAATACCTATGTCCAGAAGCTTTCCAAATAATCTGTAACAGGAGTTTTACTGGCTCTACTGTGTCACACACTAGGCTACCCCTAGTGGCAAGGGACCCTAGGAAATGGTTCTTTTGCTTAGTATTTTACCATCTTCAGCAAAATCAGGGTCCAGTGATAAGGAAGAAAGAGATGATGAATACTGGATGGACTGTAAGCAGTCTGTGATATAGATACCATCCTGTGTTAATTTTAGAAGCTTCATTTTTGCCAACAGTAGACATGGGGAAGTAGAGAGAAACACCCATTGGTGATAACTGGATTCTGTTTGGAAGCAGAAAGGCTTTGAGTAGTCAAAAGGGGATGGGAAATAAAGAAGGATATTTACTTATTATTTTTTGAATCTACGATAAGTTAGGCATGGTGCTAGTAGGAAATTTACATGTATTATCTCATTAATTTTTACCGATGAGATAGGCTATATTATCCAGATATCTTTTTTTTTTTTTTTTTTTTTTTGCAGTACGCGGGCCTCTCACTGTTGTGGCCTCTCCCGTTGCGGAGCACAGGCTCCGGACGCGCAGGCTCAGCGGCCATGGCTCACGGGCCCAGCCGCTCCGCGGCATGTGGGATCGTCCCGGACCCGGGCACGAACCCGTGTCCCCTGCATCGGCAGGCGGACTCTCAACCACTGCACCACCAGGGAAGCCCTAAAAAGTGATTTTAAGTGTTTTTTCTCTTATTTTTGAGTAATGATTCCTAAGTGTTTTTGGTATGTGTTTTGCCTTCCTTAGCTATTGAAAATAGTACAAGACTTTCTTGCACAAGAATTCAGAAGTTGGCAAAATAAGTAAATGATAAGCATCTGAAACTTTTCTTTAGACCATGGGTATTACTGCTACTCCTTAAAATTTTAATTCCCAATTTTTAGTATATCAAATTCTGTTTACATTCAACAGTTGCTTATAGTGTGCTATATCTGACAAGTTACAGGTAATAACTGGAAAAATGTAAGATTGTTGAAAGCTGAGATACTCTCTGTCTCATTTATTGCTGAAACTCTAATGCCTAAAAACAGTACTTACATATGGTAAGTGTCAAATAAATAGTTGTTGAAGGAAGGAAAGAAGGAAGCAATGGCAGTAGCATTTCAGTTAACCAGTGCCTGGGTAGCCTTCACCAGGGTGAACGTTCAAGTCCAAAGTCAACGAAAGAGAATTTCCAGCACTTGTACGCCAGACCTACAGCGACCCTCAGAAATCACACTTGTGCAAAAAGGGCCACTGAATCAGAACAGAAGGAGGTGCACCATTGTTAGCTGGATAATCTCCATGAGCTTAACTTGTTTTTTTAAACCTCCACTTCAGGCCTATTGGCATTGAGAACCGAAATCAGATTCTGTGGTTTCAACGTCAGTAGTTGTAGTTTTGCTCTGAAAGAAAAATGGATTCAGATTCTGGTGTAACATTCTTTGGTCACTAAAAGATCCGATGAGTAATTTTGCATTTTTATCATTGCCTAACTAAAACCTGCTTAGCCTGGTTAATAGATAATTCCCTAGTTTCTTATCCAAGTCCATTTTGAACTATCAGACCATTTTATTTATTTCAGTATTTCTTAAACACTTATTTGGGGCAAGGCTGTGTTAAACATTGTTCTCCATGTCTAAAAATGTTGGGGTTATTGCTCTGTGGAAGATTTGTGGTGAAAAAAATTTGTTATATTGATACATTTAAAAGTTCATCATTGCAAGATCATGTAAGACAGTTGGCCATAATTGAACTCCAGGATTGGAGGCTATAACCATGTTTCAGAGGCAAATCGTCCCTCAAGCAAAATTCAGGGCATCACACAGCTAACCATCAATTAACCAAATGAATCAGTTCGCCATGCTACTGCTTTCCCCAATCGAGTTAAGTGTTAAGGAGTTTTACTAATAAAGAAAGGTGGAGCTACAGCAGAGTGTGAGATCTGAGGATGATATGAGAATTATAGGCTAAATTATAGATAAATTATGGATAAAAGCAGAATATGAGACTGCTTAGTTTTTCTGACATATTTAAACCTATTACTTCACCTCATTATAAGTGACTAAGAGGAATATTCTGTTTCTATCTCAAGATCTTTTTAGGTGTTGATTATAAAATGTATAATTCCACTAACTTTTTGGTTTCTAATATATTGCCTGAAATTGTCAGTCAAGTTAAAACCCAAACTTGAAATAAAAATTTTCTAACAATAAATGTGAAAGAAGAAAAGTATAAACTGACATTCATTTTTGAAAGAAATGTTAAATATTTTACATTTTGAATATTCAGATTTGAGGACTAAATACTGGCAACCTCTCCGTCACTTATTTGTCTACTAACGATTATCCTTGCCTCAGCTCTTGAAAATGGCTTGTTGAGTTTCGGTTTTGCATGCAAGCCCTTACGCGGTCCTTTGTAGTTTCATAAGGGCCAAAGAGCTTGTTAGCCTGGAATTTAGTATATTTTGGTACTCATTTGTTTTTAGTTATTCTTTTCTTGATTTTTTGGAACTCTTTTCATGAGGAAACTCCATGATTCTTACCAATTAGTCATAAACCAGTTTGGATTTAGGAATTACATAATTTACTACTTTGGAACACGATTTTATTCAAGTGGCAAATAGTAAAGATGGGAAAATTTCACTGAATGTTGGGTGATACGGCTGATAATTAGATCCTCGGAGAAAAACGCAGACTCCTGAAATTTGTGGCAGGATCTTCTGATCCTGTGGCCAGGGAAAGCAAGTAGTTTAATAGATAAATACTTGTTATTAATGAAAATTAAGCATGACCTCTTAGAATTCAACCCCTGTTTCTAGTGGTATAGCTTTTTTGTTTTTACTGTGTTCATTTACACAGAGAATAAGTAACCTCACTGGTGGCTTGAGATTTGACTCGCAGGAAAACATTAGGTAGTAATTAAGAGCAAGGCCTTTTTTGTTTTTTCTCCAGGCTGTGAAGTTTTCACTGCACTGCCTAATGTGGTCGTTACTTGCCACATGTAGCTGTTGAGCACTTGAAATGTGACCAGTAGTCTGAATTCAGATGTGCTATATGTGTAAAATACATACTGGGTTTCAAAGACTTGGTATGAAAGAAAGATTGTAAAATATTTCAGTGGTATTTTATGTGGATTACATGTTGCCACGATAATATTCTGGATATACTGAGTTGGGGAAAAAAAAAAGTATTAAAATGAATTTCACCTGTTTCTTTTAACTTACTGTGGCTATGAGAAAATTTTAAATTACAAATGTGGTTTGCCTTATAGTTTTACTGGACAGTGCCAGTCTAATAGGTTAAAAAAGCCTTAACGTGTATAGTAAACATCAGTTATTAGCATGTTTGCGCCAGCTCTTAATTTCTTGAATGGTCAATCCTTTTGGGAGCCTCGGCAGCCCAATCATTCTTTTGCTTTCTTCAAGGGCTGCGTGTTGAAGCAGGTGTTCTTTGCAATTGCCAACCCTGATTTAGTTGGCGGATAGCAATTGGTAGATAGTTCTGGAAGGAATAAGTGCTGCTTTGTGCCCAAATGAATGAACTGCACCTACCGTTTCTCTGCTTTCCACCTCTTCCCCTGACGGCTTTTACGTGGTTGTTAATAATTGGTTGATATTTATAGTAACATTAATCTAAGTTCACGCAGGTTTTCAAAGAACCACTTCATATATCACCATATACCATAATTTATGGTATGTCATAAATTATCACAGCTTATCATCTTATTTACAACCCTTGAATAATATTGTCTTATTATATTATTGTATATTATTATTGATAATAAATATCCATCACTACAAATTAATTTTTGATATTGCACTTTTGTAAGAAACCAGTTGAAGCAGAACCTACGTGTTGCAGGAGCTGGGAAGCAAACGTGAGTAATCAGCCTCCCTTTCCTTTGTGGGGAAAAAAAATCATATAAAATCTTTATGTACTTTATTTTAAATTCTATAATTTATGAACTGTTTGATAATAATCTAAAGGGTTTGGGAGCACTGAGATTAGTAGAATGAGGCCACATTATGTTAGGCAGTAAGAGGCAGTTGGAAAGACATTGATAATAATAAAACCTGTAAAGGTCATTCTGTGAAAATAAATGTAATACTTGAATTACTACTCTGTCAACTACTTTCTCTAAAAAAGTAATAAGTTAATCCTGTTCCAAAAAAACCTCCGAGACTGGTAGTTTTCTTTTTAATTCCTTTCATTTTAGGCAATCTTTTGTATATCATGCAAAAGGCCATACAATTAGCATGAAATGAGAGAGCGCTTTTTAAATTTGATGAATAAGGGCTCTTTTTTCTCCAGCTGTTATGTATGCAAGGTGAAGGTCTGTATCTCACCAGCAGACAGACTATTTGGTATCTACCCTATAAGTAGCTCCCAGTTTTTATATCTGTGCCTTAATGAGGAAAGAGTTCTGGAAGTAGTAAAAGTGAGCTTATAGTGCATAAAAAATTGCCACAATGCTTTAGTGTAATGTTGCAAGATTCCCAGTTCGGACATTTGGGCTTCTCCACCTTGCCCTGGATTCCAGATATAGCCCTGTCACTCTCTTTTCCTGGTAGTCAATTGAGGACACATTAGTAAGACCTCCAGGAACATGAAAAACTTTTTTGGGGGTGGGTCTCTTTTCTGTCATTTATCATGAAAGTAGGCTTTGTTAAAAATTTTTTTTCTAAATGTTATCTCTTTCAAAGTGTTTTTACGCCTCTATATTCTTGTGGGTTGTTTGCTTTTTAGAAATACTTGTCGTTGAAGTTGTAATACTTATAATATGTCAATGAACATTATTTATTCTCTCTTTAAAAATGGTAACATACTGTTTCATTAGTTTGGAGTGCTCCCCCTTTGCTGTTTTCAACAGCACAGTTTTTAGAAGGTGAGATTTCCAACATTGTTGGTAAGGTTTTTGGAAGTTAGTGGCCATTTATGCTCACATTTTTATAATGTCGTGCTTCAGAATTCCCTTATATGTAGCTAAAACATTTCCTATTGCATAAAAGAAACCAGAATGTCACAAACAAGATACATAGGTCATTAACTGAGCCAACTTTTCCCCCTTAAAGTACTACCATAACTAGAACTGCCAGATTTAGCAAATAAAAATACTGGATGCCCAGTTAAATATGAATTTCAGATAAACAACAGATAATTTTTAGTATAAGTTTGTCCCATGCAATATTCACATCATCCTTAGACTTAAAAAGTCACCCATATTCACTTTGGCAACCATAAGCATAACTCAGCTCTCTTATTAACTCAGAGACCTCCTGAGTTGAGTAAGTTCCATGCTTGGCCCTTTTGCTGTTTGCTGGTCATCCTATGCTAACCCAGCCCTTAAGAGATATCATAATATAGCTATAGTTCTTTGAAACTCAAAGTGCTTCAAGTATGTTTTCTCATTTATCCATGTATTTTGGGGGGGACAGGAAAGGGTCTATTCTCATCTCTTCTCCTTTTCATTTTAAAAAAGAAGAAAACACTCTCTTATAAAGTGGTAATACTGATTCTGAAAGCTAAGAGGACACCTACAGCAGAATTTGGATTCTCCTTCTAAGCTGCCTCTATTTTGGGTTCATTTAGTATGAAATCTCTAGCAGTATAATTACAGATAAAGAAAAAAACTTCAAAAGAGTGAATTCAGAGAGAACATGCATCTCCTGTATGCTTTATAAATGTGGTGGGCAGGTGTGTGAAAAGTGACTTCCAAAATGAACACTGCAGTCCAGGTGAAAGATGTTATCTTCCTTCTCCCTGCACCTCACCCTCCACGCAGCAGAACCAGAGACAAACCCTTACCATGTCTGACCTCGTCCCTTGTCATCTGCATTATTATAAAGGTTTCCTAGGTGATATTTTTCCCTCCAGCCTTGCTCTCTTCGAAATCGACAGCTAGCAGTCATTTTTCTAAAATATAAATCTTACCATACCGCTGGCTCAGCCCCAGTGACTAACATCAGATAAGGTCCACACTGATTAGTGTGGCATTCAGTGCCCTTCCTGACCTGGGCTCTACTTACTTCCCCTTCTTTTACTTCTACCTCAGCACTTGATGCTACAGCAGTAACAAATACTTGTCCTCGAATTTACCATGCTAATTCATATCTCCAGCTTTGTGTGCACTCTTCCTTCTAACTAGAATGCATATCCCCTTTTATCTCCCTAGCAAAGTCCCATTCATCCTTGAAAGCCCTGCATAGATATCATTTGCTCTGTGAGGCTTTCCCTAACCACCCTTCACTATTCTCAAAGTGAATTCTGTTCTCCTACTTCAGCTCTTGTATACACTTGTGGTGTCATATACATCCCAGAGTGTTGTAATAGTTTATTTATGTGTCTGTCTCCTGTAGAGGTTTGCAAGTTTTTTGAAGATAAGACATGATGATCATCATCATCATCTCCAAATCTCTAGTTTCTAGCGCAGAGCCTAGAAAATAGCAAGCACTGGAGAAGTGTTTGTGTGCCTGAATGGATCAACTGTCCACTTGGTGAAAACTTTAGGTAAATCCAATCCCGTTGAACTGGTCCTGTGCTTTAGCTGCTCACTACCACAGTTTTGTCCTTTCTTTCACATCATTTGGTGAATAGAAAAGTGATTTTTAATTTTCAGATGAATAGCTAATCTACCAATCCTGTTTATTAGCTAACTATGGAATTTTCTTGTAGAGTAAATAAAGTACTCCTACGGAGAGGGGAGGTTATGGGCAGCCTTACGTAATAAACATAAGTTTGCCTTTGGCACCCTTTTCCTTCAGGTTCTGTATCTCTCCTTTCATTTTTTTGTACCTTCTACCCCTAAGGCTGACCATCTGTCTCTTTGGGGTGGGAATGCAGTCAGGGGATGGGGATGGGGTTCAGGGGCCAGGAGAGGGAAGAAGAGATTCTTACTGTAGTAGCCTGACATTGCTCCTTTCTTGACTAGTCTTCCTTTAGGAAAACTTACCTGTCCTGTGTTCATCCCCTCAGGACCTACCCAATCATGGAAGTTAATAAATTAATTCACAATGCGATATTCAATTATATTGATAGCCTAAAGTGTAACTCTTCTCAGACAGTATTTGCATTTTAACAGATGCTTTCAACTCCTGTCTCCAAAGAATGAATAATACTGGCATGATGTACTTTACTGATAGTCTATATAATACCAAGGAAAAGGTGTTTTTGAGAAAGCAGAAGAACTTTTAATCACCCCTCAGATAGTATAACCTAGGTGCTGCCTGTGATGTGTCTGCACCTGGATGCATCAGGAATTGCATTTGATTGCCAGTAATGGACACTCAAACTAGTGGTTTAAACAAATCAGGGTTTTTTTTCTTCATCTGAAAATGTCCTAAGTTAGGCAATTGAGAGCCAGTATAATGACTCTATGATACCATCAATATCCTAGATTCTTTATCTTTCTACTCCACCACCTTTAGTATGTGGCTTCCGTATACTAGGTTGCCTCTTGATTACAATATGGCCACTGCATCTCCAACCACAGAAAGAGGGGATTGAAGCAAAAGCAAGCCCACTGTAAATGGCTTTTCCAAAAGCCCCATCCAACAGCATCTCATTGGCTACCTCTGCCAGCAGGAATGGCTGGGAAATGTTGGTAGCTAGGCACAATGCCATGATTTATATCTATAACTAAGGAAGAAGGGGAAAAGCCCACTGGTATGTAACTAGTAATCTTACAACAATCCAAATGAGGGCAAATAATCTGTTAGTTTTTGCCTTTATGGGATCATTCAAATAAATACTTAGGACTAAAAATTAGTTTATTTTAGTTAATATTATAATTATGATAGAATTTCCTTTGAAGTGCACTTACTTAAATGAAATATAAATATAAGGAATTATAAAACTATTCAGGAAATATTTATTAGCATGCCCACTGTTTACATAGTGCTATGCTCAGTGCCACAGAGATGAATGAATTCTTTTTGCCCTCAAGTGTTTTATCAGTCTAATAGTCCAGGACACAGATGCATGAAAATTTAAATTATGGTGTATTATAGCATATGATTGTGTTAATCATATGGTAAAAATGAAATCATATAATATAGACTAAATTCTGTAGGAGAAGTTCAGATTTCAGAGAGTCATCACCATGGCTGCAGTGGCCAAGGGGGACCTTCTGCAAAAGGTGGGAGATGAATAGATTGGGACAGGCAAACAAAATGGCGGAGGTAGCCCCCCACCTTTGACTTGTACCACCTGTTGTTTTTAGGATATTTATATTAATGTATTTTATATACTTACTTATATGCTTTAAATACTTTTAGTATTTTAAAATATTATTCATATTTTAAAAATTGACCCAAGTTTTAACTCGATATGTATATTTAAAGAGAAAATTTCACACCAGTACTGTAAATGTAAAACCAACTTTCCTTGCCAGCTAAAATATAACTTAAGAAAATGATGATATTAAATTTTTTAAATACATAATGAAGTAGAAGTAAGAGTAAAATCCAAATCAGATTGAGTTTTTTAGAGGGGAAATGCAATGTTCTGTGATCAGTCAGTAGTGAAGGGATATTTGGCTCAATGGCTTGGTGTTTCAGACAAAGATGAGGTTCTGCATC
Source organism: Physeter macrocephalus (assembly GCF_002837175.3). NCBI lineage: Eukaryota > Metazoa > Chordata > Mammalia > Artiodactyla > Physeteridae > Physeter > Physeter macrocephalus. The sequence goes on from NC_041218.1 coordinate 63,325,969, forward strand.
CAATAAGACAATTAGTTCTTAGTTGCTAAATCTGGTTCCTAGTGTTACTACTGTTAACCAGCAGCAAAAATTTCAATTCACCTGTATATAAAGTCGGAAATACATAAATAAGTGTAACACCGTGTCTCATAGGTTGTTTGTAGAATTAGTTTTTAACCAAAATGATGTAGATGACTTTCGTGGTTAAGCATTTGTTTCAGGAAGTTGTGAGGCCGTTTTCAGAGCTGTCCTCTTCTTTTGAATGTGTCAGGTTATTGAATAATGTTCTGAAAGTGTGAAAGTGGTAGAATAAGAGTTTCTTTGCCATTCACCACTACCATCTTCCTGGGAAAATACTTTTGAGAACCTTTTATCAAGTTCAAAATATTTTTACTGACTTCTTCATTTGCGTTTTCAACCCAGTGTTTTAAGAAGCAGAGTGGTTTTTGATAGTTGCTGGTTGGTTAAATGGATGAATGAGGTTGGAAGGCTGCTTCCCAGAGCTCTGGTGTTCTGGATTTACATTTAGTAGTAATAATAAAAGATATTTATTGCTCTTCTTCTATGCTTAGGTACTGTACTGATTGCAGTGTATGTATATATCATTTAATTCTTCCCATTTTTACAGTTGAGAAAACTGACGCTTAGGAAAGTGAAATGTTGCCCAGGTCACTTAGCTAATATGTGGCCCAAACTTGAGTTCAGATTGACTCAATCCAAATACCTAACTGCCAAGTCACTGTCACTGAGTCATGGTCGGGGGCCACAGCTCTGCCTCAGGCTTTCCAGAGCCCCTCGTGCTGAGCTCACTGCAGCTAGGTCACTCCCCAGGGCCCCTACCCCCACCAACCTCTGTGTGTACGCATATATGCTCACATGTGTAGGAGCTGAGGGGCTGCCCCTAAAGGCTTTGATCCCGAGAAGAAAGGAGATAGACCCTGACCTACCCTGTCCTCCACTCTGCCTACCTTCTTGCCCCTGAAGCCCTCCTGAACCCCAGCCTCCCAGGGCCCCTCCTCCTCAGCACTTGCACAACCAGTGGTACAAACCCTCATTCCTCGGGTATCACTGACCAGGAGATCAGAGGGAATTAGGACTAGAAGTCCATCAGCCCAGATCATCTAGGCCTTTGAATGTCAAATCTGAAATGTTGACCTCTATTTTGTATGTGACTAGGATGTCACTGACAGTAAGGTTATCTTTAAATTAGAGTAAATAAAAATCAGTGGTTTCCCTTCAAACACAAAGATGGAACACTATTATAAGGGGTAGAATTTCTAATTCTATAACACTGACCATATAGTCATGTCATTTCCTTAGGGAAACGTGTGTTGCAATATCTCTCAAATATTTTCTTGTTTTTTCTATCTATGGCAATTCTTAGCACTATTGTAGAATTTCTAATTCTATAACACTGACCATATAGTCATGTCATTTCCTTAGGGAAACGTAAGTGTGTTGCAATATCTCTCAAATATTTTCTTGTTTTTTCTATCTATGGCAATTCTTAGCACTATTGCTATTGAGGATTTGTTTTTGGATTTAGCAGCTAGCAATTTTTCATAACAAATGTGGTGATAAGGGTAAATTGTTTAGGAAATGGATTTTTCCTGGTGACATGTTTAAATTGTCATTTAATGAAGAGCAGCTGTCACTAACACACCTGCATTTAACAGGCAGTCTAATACTAACAGCAGTAAGTCTCTACATGTTTGGGGAACAGGTGATTTCTATTTGACTTTAATTTTTATTTAATTCTTAAATTTATTCATTTAACCAGTAAGTTTTAAGCATCTGCTTTGATCAGAGTTCTGCATTATCCCTGGCAACGTGGGAGGGAGATACAAAGACACTTAGTGGGTACAAATCCTTTGAATCTCTGGGGAAAAAAAAATTAAAGCTCATTTTCCTTCTTGTAAATGTAAATGAGCAGAAAAAGGAAAATGCAGAAACATGAGCTAGAAACATAACCATGGTGCTTTAGGTCTCATATCTGGAGTCTGGCTGAAAAATAGAACATTTCTTTTTTTTTTTTTTTTTTTTTTTTTGTGGTACGCGGATCTCTCACTGTTGTGGCCTCTCCCGTTACGGAGCCCAGGCTCCGGACGCGCCGGGTCAGCGGCCATGGCTCACAGGCCCAGCCAGCCGCTCCGCGGCATGTGGGATCCTCCCGGACCGGGGCACGAACCCGTGTCCCCTACATCGGCAGGCGGATTCTCAACCATTGCGCCACCAGGGAAGCCCCACATTTCTTTTTTATTTTTAAAAAAGATACATTTCATGTTCTAACTTTAAAAAACAACGTTTTATACTTTTCATTGGTTAAAAATATGATACAAATATTTACTGATGAAAAATATAAATATGGTATGTATGAAAAATATTTATATGTTAATTCAACTGACACTAGTCCTAATACGACATTAGAGCAAACATGCAGTATCAGCCTGGATGTCCTTGGTCAGGTAGGATTTAGGGGTTCGAGTCATGTGCAATGCATCCTTTTCCTCACATTTAATTATTCACTAGGTTCTGTCGGAGACTCTTGTTTGTCCTCTCCTTTACCTCTGCCAGGACCAGAGATCAGACCCTCATCATCCCTCATCTGATGTATTAGCCTCCTGACAGATCTTTGACTCCTGATTTTCGCCTTTCTGATCTGTTCTTTACATGGTGTCAGAGCTTTATACTTTAAAAAAGAAAGAAAGAAAGAAAAACTTGTATTCCCATCTTCCCCTCCCCTGCCATATTATTTATAAAAATAATTATAAATTATGTCAGTCCTTAAAATGTATGTTTTGTTGTTAAACGTGAATCCTCATATCACTCATTCTTTGTTTTTTAAATGACTCATTTATTTATTTATGGCTGTGTTGGGTCTTCGTTTCTGTGCGAGGGCTTTCTCTAGTTGTGGAAAGCGGGGGCCACTCTTCATCGCGGTGCGCGGGCCTCTCACTATCACCGCCTCTCTTGTTGCAGAGCACAGGCTCCAGACGCGCAGGCTCAGTGGTTGTGGCTCACGGGCCCAGTTGCTCCGCGGCATGTGGGATCTTCCCAGACCAGGGCGCGAACCCGCGTCCCCTGCATTGGCAGGCAGACTCCCAACCACTGTGCCACCAGGGAAGCCCCATATCACTCATTCTTAAAGAAGATATTAAGCTGACTCAAATACTAATGATATACATTTATAAGGAAATTTATTTGTACTAAGTTAGATACTCTGGGCTGGTGTTAATTAGATGCTTCTGACTAGTAATTTGATGTAAATTCACAACAGTTAGAATTAAGGTAACATTAATTTTACTTGGTTTTAGCCCCTTACCTCATGTCTTTATGTCCAGCATGTGCTCATCTCACAGCTGCTATAGCCAGAACTTTCTAAGTACCCAGCCCTTGCAGAAACTTATTCCTCTTACATATTTTTGAAAGTACCATTTATTAGGGATGCATCACATGATTTTCTGGACTTTTTTTCATTATCTGAAATATTTGATCATAAAACCAAAAGGAACAAAAAAGTTCTACTTGTTGGCTCCATTCTGAATGCTATTTTCCTTTGAATAAAAGAAGTCAAAGTAGTGTCTAAATCACAGACCAGTTTTCACTATTCTTAACTGTGATTACTTAGTTTTGCATTGGTTTCAGGCTCATTTTTGCTGATTATGGGAACCAGAGTCCCATCGACCCTCCCTGGTAACCAGGGCCAGTGTTCAGAGCCAGGGGCTGGGAACTCCAATTCCCTTTGTGGCTTTTTGACAATTACCTAACTTTCCTGTATTTCCTCATTGACACCGTTGGGATAATTTCCTTTCATACCTCATGGTAGTATTGTGAGATTAATTAATGTTTGTAAAGTGTTTTCAGGATCAAGATGAAAGGTATTAATTTGTAAGCATGTGGTATTATTATAATTATTAGTAGTAATAGGGATGGCTGTTTAATGCAAATTTTCATCTAAGTGTAGTGTCATATTTTCAAAGGACAGTCTCTTCCTTTGTGGCCAGATGTGGATACAATTAACCCTTCACCCTTTATTTTGAAGATACAATTAGCCAATTGTGTGTGCAATTAGACGTGTATGCAGTTTTTGCCAGAAGAACTAATTACAGCCTTGGTAAAAGTCCTTTTGGAAACGCTGGCCCTTTGAATCCTGACTGTCTCTATCTGTGTAATAAGCAATTTGTGCTAAGCATATTTTGGGGCTGTGAAGGCTCCTGAATATTGAAGAATTGTTTTTGCCGTTACTGGAGAAAGATTTTACTTTCTTGAAGCCATAGCTTTGTCTTTTGCCATCAAGCCTAAAAAGCCTTTCACATAGTTCGGGTGGTCACTCCCCAGGGCCCCTACCCCCACCAACCTCTGTGTGTACGCATATATGCTCACATGTGTAGGAGCTGAGGGGCTGCCCCTAAAGGCTTTGATCCCGAGAAGAAAGGAGATAGACCCTGACCTACCCTGTCCTCCACTCTGCCTACCTTCTTGCCCCTGAAGCCCTCCTGAACCCCAGCCTCCCAGGGCCCCTCCTCCTCAGCACTTGCACAACCAGTGGTACAAACCCTCATTCCTCGGGTATCACTGACCAGGAGATCAGAGGGAATTAGGACTAGAAGTCCATCAGCCCAGATCATCTAGGCCTTTGAATGTCAAATCTGAAATGTTGACCTCTATTTTGTATGTGACTAGGATGTCACTGACAGTAAGGTTATCTTTAAATTAGAGTAAATAAAAATCAGTGGTTTCCCTTCAAACACAAAGATGGAACACTATTATAAGGGGTAGAATTTCTAATTCTATAACACTGACCATATAGTCATGTCATTTCCTTAGGGAAACGTAAGTGTGTTGCAATATCTCTCAAATATTTTCTTGTTTTTTCTATCTATGGCAATTCTTAGCACTATTGCTATTGAGGATTTGTTTTTGGATTTAGCAGCTAGCAATTTTTCATAACAAATGTGGTGATAAGGGTAAATTGTTTAGGAAATGGATTTTTCCTGGTGACATGTTTAAATTGTCATTTAATGAAGAGCAGCTGTCACTAACACACCTGCATTTAACAGGCAGTCTAATACTAACAGCAGTAAGTCTCTACATGTTTGGGGAACAGGTGATTTCTATTTGACTTTAATTTTTATTTAATTCTTAAATTTATTCATTTAACCAGTAAGTTTTAAGCATCTGCTTTGATCAGAGTTCTGCATTATCCCTGGCAACGTGGGAGGGAGATACAAAGACACTTAGTGGGTACAAATCCTTTGAATCTCTGGGGAAAAAAAAATTAAAGCTCATTTTCCTTCTTGTAAATGTAAATGAGCAGAAAAAGGAAAATGCAGAAACATGAGCTAGAAACATAACCATGGTGCTTTAGGTCTCATATCTGGAGTCTGGCTGAAAAATAGAACATTTCTTTTTTTTTTTTTTTTTTTTTTTTTTTTGTGGTACGCGGACCTCTCACTATTGTGGCCTCTCCCGTTACGGAGCCCAGGCTCCGGACGCGCCGGGTCAGCGGCCATGGCTCACAGGCCCAGCCAGTCGCTCCGCGGCATGTGGGATCCTCCCGGACCGGGGCACGAACCCGTGTCCCCTACATCGGCAGGCGGATTCTCAACCATTGCGCCACCAGGGAAGCCCCACATTTCTTTTTTATTTTTAAAAAAGATACATTTCATGTTCTAACTTTAAAAAACAACGTTTTATACTTTTCATTGGTTAAAAATATGATACAAATATTTACTGATGAAAAATATAAATATGGTATGTATGAAAATATTTATATGTTAATTCAACTGACACTAGTCCTAATACGACATTAGAGCAAACATGCAGTATCAGCCTGGATGTCCTTGGTCAGGTAGGATTTAGGGGTTCGAGTCATGTGCAATGCATCCTTTTCCTCACATTTAATTATTCACTAGGTTCTGTCGGAGACTCTTGTTTGTCCTCTCCTTTACCTCTGCCAGGACCAGAGATCAGACCCTCATCATCCCTCATCTGATGTATTAGCCTCCTGACAGATCTTTGACTCCTGATTTTCGCCTTTCTGATCTGTTCTTTACATGGTGTCAGAGCTTTATACTTTAAAAAAGAAAGAAAGAAAGAAAAACTTGTATTCCCATCTTCCCCTCCCCTGCCATATTATTTATAAAAATAATTATAAATTATGTCAGTCCTTAAAATGTATGTTTTGTTGTTAAACGTGAATCCTCATATCACTCATTCTTTGTTTTTTAAATGACTCATTTATTTATTTATGGCTGTGTTGGGTCTTCGTTTCTGTGCGAGGGCTTTCTCTAGTTGTGGAAAGCGGGGGCCACTCTTCATCGCGGTGCGCGGGCCTCTCACTATCACCGCCTCTCTTGTTGCAGAGCACAGGCTCCAGACGCGCAGGCCCAGTGGTTGTGGCTCACGGGCCCAGTTGCTCCGCGGCATGTGGGATCTTCCCAGACCAGGGCGCGAACCCGCGTCCCCTGCATTGGCAGGCAGACTCCCAACCACTGTGCCACCAGGGAAGCCCCATATCACTCATTCTTAAAGAAGATATTAAGCTGACTCAAATACTAATGATATACATTTATAAGGAAATTTATTTGTACTAAGTTAGATACTCTGGGCTGGTGTTAATTAGATGCTTCTGACTAGTAATTTGATGTAAATTCACAACAGTTAGAATTAAGGTAACATTAATTTTACTTGGTTTTAGCCCCTTACCTCATGTCTTTATGTCCAGCATGTGCTCATCTCACAGCTGCTATAGCCAGAACTTTCTAAGTACCCAGCCCTTGCAGAAACTTATTCCTCTTACATATTTTTGAAAGTACCATTTATTAGGGATGCATCACATGATTTTCTGGACTTTTTTTCATTATCTGAAATATTTGATCATAAAACCAAAAGGAACAAAAAAGTTCTACTTGTTGGCTCCATTCTGAATGCTATTTTCCTTTGAATAAAAGAAGTCAAAGTAGTGTGTAAATCACAGACCAGTTTTCACTATTCTTAACTGTGATTACTTAGTTTTGCATTGGTTTCAGGCTCATTTTTGCTGATTATGGGAACCAGAGTCCCATCGACCCTCCCTGGTAACCAGGGCCAGTGTTCAGAGCCAGGGGCTGGGAACTCCAATTCCCTTTGTGGCTTTTTGACAATTACCTAACTTTCCTGTATTTCCTCATTGACACCGTTGGGATAATTTCCTTTCATACCTCATGGTAGTATTGTGAGATTAATTAATGTTTGTAAAGTGTTTTCAGGATCAAGATGAAAGGTATTAATTTGTAAGCATGTGGTATTATTATAATTATTAGTAGTAATAGGGATGGCTGTTTAATGCAAATTTTCATCTAAGTGTAGTGTCATATTTTCAAAGGACAGTCTCTTCCTTTGTGGCCAGATGTGGATACAATTAACCCTTCACCCTTTATTTTGAAGATACAATTAGCCAATTGTGTGTGCAATTAGACGTGTATGCAGTTTTTGCCAGAAGAACTAATTACAGCCTTGGTAAAAGTCCTTTTGGAAACGCTGGCCCTTTGAATCCTGACTGTCTCTATCTGTGTAATAAGCAATTTGTGCTAAGCATATTTTGGGGCTGTGAAGGCTCCTGAATATTGAAGAATTGTTTTTGCCGTTACTGGAGAAAGATTTTACTTTCTTGAAGCCATAGCTTTGTCTTTTGCCATCAAGCCTAAAAAGCCTTTCACATAGTTCGGGTTTCAAAGGTTTTATTGATTTTTCTTAGTCTTGACATTCAGCTGAAAGATTTTCCACAGACTGCATTTTGTGAAACAGGTTTTTCTTTTGTAATTTTTTTTCTCCCTTGAAAACTCCATTTCCTTTCTGTCTTTAATCCAAACAGATCATCTCATATTCCCCTTACTCACCAAAGAGCGAGTCAGGAACAGATTAGCACTGATCCTCTCTTCCCAGATATGGCCTCGTGACATCATTTTACAGGGGACTTTTAATCAGTATAATGTAAATTCTATTTATAAGGGAGAGTAGAAAGACTACTGAAGAGACCAGGAAGATACTGTTTTATCTGTTTGTCTCCACTGATATCCAGGAATTAAGTGAGAGGGGAATGTTCATGGCTTTTAATGGTACATTTAAAAACAGCCTCTTTTGAGATGTCGACTCTTTAACACTTCTTGTCACTGATAATCCTTGAACCTGATTTTGTGTAAGGCAGGATCCTGCCACCATGGGAGATTCAGAGATGAGCAAAGCACACTTGTCACCTTCTAGGAGCTTAGAATAAAGTGTTGAAGATAAGAAAGGTGCTCAGGTCTGCAGACTGCCATCAGCACTGTACAAACAAAGTTCTGGGGTGGGGGGGGCAGGGCTCCGGGGAGGTAGTGATCACACTGATCAGGCCAGGGACGTCCACAGAAGCTTCTTAGGAGCTGCATTTGGACTAGGACCTGAAGGATAGGTCAACTTTTGATAGACAAGAGGAAAAGTTTTTGTGTAAGCAGAAGTACCAAGCTGCTAAAAAGGAGGCAGGTTCAGGGAATAGTGATTGGTTCTGCTAGAGCTGTAGTGACCTTGTAAAGGAAATGGCAGGAGATAAGACTGGAAAGACAGCTTGGGGTCACATTGTGGAGGGCCCTGAAAGGTAGGTAGAAAAATTTATACTTAATTCAGCTGTCAACATGAAGCCACTATATGGTTTTTTTGTTTGTTTGTTTTTGTTTTTGTTTGTTTGTTTGTTTTTTGCGGTACGCAGGCCTCTCACTGTTGTGGCCTCTCCCGTTGCGGAGCACAGGCTCCGGACGCGCAGGCTCAGCGGCCATGGCTCACGGGCCCAGCCGCTCCGCGGCATGTGGGATCCTCCCAGACCAGGGCACAAACCCGTGTCCCCTGCATCGGCAGGTGGACTCTCAACCACTGCGCCACCAGGGAAGCCCCACTATATGGTTTTGGTAGAGTGAAATAACCAGAGCCATACTTTAAAATGAAGCCGGCCCCAGCATGCCAGGTGAAGTGCAGCCAGGACAGACTAGAGAAGAGGAGATGCATTCAGAGAGGTCGCCAAAATTAAGACCAGAGCCATCTCTCGAGGGCTGGCACTGGGAGTGGAAAAGAGAGTTATTATCTCCAGGAGGTATGAGTTAGTAGTTCTTGATCTTGGCATCTGTCCTGACGCAGAGTCAAAGCACAGGAAGGAGCTGGGTCAAGATGACTGGGAAGAAAGAGGGAAGTAGCTTTCATTGAAATAGTGATGTCAGGAGCCGGGGGCAGATTTAAGAGAACTCTCTCTTGGGAATTACCACATGATGGCATGTTTATACAAATAGACAAAGATAGCAGGAAAGAAGAAGATTAATTCTAGATAGCCAGTGTAATGTTTCCAGTAAGCCTAGTGGAAAAGAATTATATTTTATCTCAACAACAACAAAATCAACTTGTATTGCTGAGGCATCCTATTAACATGGCAAATGAGAGAATATAAACAGAAAGCTTGAAGACATTAAACAAGTACATTTCTTGGAGCCTATTAACCTTTATCCTATGAAAAACTAATCGGCAAGCTATACATACATGATAAATGTCCAAAATATAGCTCTTTGTGTATGCTTAAAGAATATATTTAGTCACTGAAAAGCAGCTAGAACATTGGTTTTTCAAGTTTCTATTTGAAACACTTGGAATGAAGAAGCCAGAGCAAAATAGTATTCTCATATCTAATCTTAGGAGAGTCTGTTCTCTATCTCATTCTGTCCAACACTGGTTTCCAAGGAGGTTCTGTGGATAATATATCATGCTATCAGCTTCAAGAATGTGGAGATCTACCCGAGTATCCCTAACATCCCTAGATAACCTGATACAATTCTGTCATCCATAAATTTCCTATCCTTTTTCCAGCCTTTTAACATTTTCAGGTTTCACCATGTCATTGAACAATACATCTCATAATTCAGGAAACTATTACCAACTAGTAACGCAAAAAAAAAAAAAAAAAAGTCCTCTCAACCTTCATTTGTAAAATGAAAAGTCTGTAATGCATATGGTAGATGCTCTATGCACATAATTTTTTTAAAATTTCTTTATTTTTGGCCACGTTGGGTGTTTGTTGCTGTGCCCGGGCTTTCTCTAGTTGAGGCGAGCAGGGGCTACTCTTTGTTGCGGTGTGCAGGCTTCTCATTGCAGTAGCTTCTCTTGTTGCAGAGCACGGGCTTCAGTAGTTGTGGTGCACGGGCTGAGTAGTTGTGGCTCGCAGGCTCTAGAGTACAGACTCAGTAGTTGTGGCGCACAGGCTTAGTTGCTCCGCGGCATCTTCCCAGACCAGGGATCGAACCCGTGTCCCCTGCATTGGCAGGCAGATTCTTAACCACTGTGCCACCAGGGAAGTCCCTATGCACATAATTTTGGTTGCCTTTTTTCTCTAGTAATGAGGCATTGTGGAAAGACTGTGAGCTTTGGGATAATATCTAGTTACCTTTTCTGTAAAATGCAAATAATGAAACTTCATCCTTTCAGTTGTTTAGGCTGACTCTTTGGAGTTATGCTGACTCCTTTTATCTCTCATACCTACATCCAATCCACCAGCAAATTCTGTTGAGTCTACCTTCAGTTACATCCAGAATCCATCACTTCTTGCCCCCTTCAGTCCCACCTCTGTCCAAGCAACCATCATCTCCTACCTGGATTACTAGAGTAGCTTCTTTTTTTGTTTGTTTTTTGTTTTTACGTAATAATACTGGTAATTTTATTAATATCATTTCCATCAACATGCTAGCAGTGCATATGACAGAGCTGGACTTCTAGCGCAGAGTGTGAGTTCAGGCTGTGCTATGACTTCATATCCTGTGGTTTTGGCCTATAATAGCTTCTTAATTCTCTCTTCCATCCTTGGTGCTCTATTCTCAACCATGCAAAGGACATAGTGATTCTTTTCAAACATAAGGCAGAGCACTTTCAGTTACAAGCCAGAGTCTTCGACCATAACCTCAAGGCCCCACACCATCTGGTCTCCCAATAGCCCCTCTCGCATTACCAGTTTCCTTGTTCACGCTGCTCCAGCCTCACTGCCTCCTGGCTGTTCTGCCCCTATCTCAGGGCCTTTGCATTGGCTGTCCTGGCCTGGAACACACTTCCCTCATCTCCTATCAGTGTTTGTTCCATTATCATCTTCTCAGGAAAGCCTTTCCTGACTGACTTTATTTAAAATATAATTCCCCAATTCTCTCCATCCCTCCTTTCTGCTTTATTTTTCTTCATATTACCTATCACCATCTACTACTAGACAATATATTTCACATGATTTTATTATATGTCCCTCCCAGTGCTTATATCAATGCCTGGCAGAATGGAGGTGCTCAGGAAATATTTTCTAAATGAATGAAAACAGCCATACTTTTAGGCACTGATTATTATATGCAGTTATACATCAGAACAACACATATTTGCTCAATAAATGTTACCCTCATTCTTTCCCTTTCATTTTTCAAGGCATAGCATATGGAGTAGCACACAGCATTCTGGAATCAAGTTTAACATAGTTTTTATGCAGAAAAGTCATCATTACTTAACATGTGACTATAGAACCGTACTGCACTAGTGTTTTCAGAAAGCATTCTTCCATTTTTCTGTCCACTCATTTAGGCTTATGAGATCTTCCTGCAATGTATTTATCTGTTTGAGACTGTATTACTTAGAAGGTATTAGTTAATACGACATTTACAAAAATGTTAGACCAGTTGTAGTAACAGTTTGCAGACACATAGACTTAAATTTTTTTTCCATCTAGAAAATATATTTTCCAAATTTTTATTTCAATTCCATGAATTATTTTTCTAACACCTTTTGGGGAAGAAAAGTTTGTCAAAAACTTTTTTTCTGATGGAATCTCCAATTACTTTAGTAATGATTATTTTCTGATTTAAACAATATATGTATACTTAGAAAATACTGTTTTGGGTACAAAGTTATTTCTGTGCATATAAAATACACACATATACATTCAAGGGGGTAAATTATTCAGATATGCTACATTCTTATTTATGTTTTATCTACCTAATCTATCAAAGACTATTAGAAGTATATTAGTGCCTACTAGTCACTCATCATCATTGTAATTCTACCATTTTCGGTCTGCATCTCTATGTTTTTGTTAGGTTTTGTCTATGTTAATCCTCTAATTTGATGTAACAATATTAGGGACCTTTAAAGTTCATTATGGATTTTGTCTTTCATCAACAACAAAAATATATTCTCTCTATATATATTATTGAGTGAAAGATTCTTTAAATTCTATAGTGCTTTACAATTTTTAAAAGTTTCACACACATGATATCATATAATCCCATAATAACCCTTTTCCCCCCACCCTGTATTTCTTCTACATATTTTAAAAGTGTTTTGCTCTCACTTTTTACATGAAATTTTAATTGTAACCTCTATTTTCTTTTTTTTTTTTTCTTTTTTTTTTTTTGGTGGTACGCGGGCCTCTCACTGGTGTGGCCTGGCCCGTCGCGGGGGACGGGCTCCGGACGCGCGGGCTC
>NC_041218.1:63338703-63407127 GCF_002837175.3 Physeter macrocephalus
GCGGAGCACAGGCTCCGGACGCGCAGGCTCAGCGGCCATGGCTCACGGGCCCAGCCGCTCCGCGGCATGTGGGATCCTCCCGGACCGGGCCACGAACCCGTGTCCCCTGCATCAGCAGGCGGACTCTCAACCACTGCGCCACCAGGGAAGCCCTATTTTCTTTTTATTTGCCTTTTTATTTTTAATCTTTCTTGTGATTTCTAGTCATTCACTCATTCACTGATTGATACAACACATATTTATTGAGCTCCCTGACAATACAGACATGAGCACAACAGCCATGGTCCTTTCTTATGTAGCTTATATTCTAGTGCAGAGAATTGGGCAGTAAACAAAATAATTCTAATAGTATTGTAAGTGCTATGAAGAAAATAAAATAGAATCATGTGCTAGCATGACAGGCAGCATGATAAGGTAAAAGTCTTATCTTTTAGTTAACGGAGGGGAATATTTTTGTCCTTCAATAAAGGGATTTAAAACACATTTATCAAAAGAGCTGATATGTGTGATCTTACATCAGTTTTCTTGTTTTAGGTTTTCTGGAGTCTCTTGCTTCCTTTTAGTTTTTGTTCTTTTCATTCCTATGGATAATATCTTTTTGGTTTTTTCTCCAATGATATGGAAGATGTTATTGTTCTTTTTTATGCAAGTGGTTTATAGTCTCTAAAAACATTCTCTAATCTAAATTTTGCCTGTCAAATCCAAGAATTGTATCCTTTCCCCCTTTGTAACATGTAAAATGTAATCTTCCACACTCCTTCTTACTTATAGTCTTTATCAATATAATCTTAAAAGTTAGATTTTATTAATTATATTAAATAACTGTTCTTAATCTGGTTTTATAGCTATAGCAATTACAGTGATTAATCTCCATATTTAACTGCTTTTCATACTTACCATCAATCTTTATACAATAATTTTATCTTCCTGAATTTCTTAATTATGATGTTAAACATCTCTAGATTACTTTAAGAATGGCCTGAATATAGGTTTAAGCTCTTGCATATTTAACACTGGTTTTCTGTTGTTTTTACATATGAACAGTAATTTTACTGGCTATAAAATTCTTATGTCACAATCTTTGTTTTGCTCAGAACTACATATCACTCCACTGTCTTCTGAGTAGGTAACTTTTTTTTTCTGTTTCATTCTTTATTTTCCTTTGAAATTTAAAAATGTATCAGATATAGCATAGTATGTGGGTCTCAAGACTCATTCTTTTTCAAAGTAACCTTTAGTAGTAGTTTAGATCTCAGTTCTCTTCCCTCTCTACTCTATTTGTCATTTGGTCTCTTTTAAAATTTTGCCATTACATTTTTCAGTTACTTGATAATACCTTTTAAAGGGTCAAAGAAACCTGAAGTCAAGAACTTAGCTTAAATTTTCCTGGGTTGGTAGTGTCCTCAGGCTCAGGCAGAAGCAAACATAAATCCTTTCTGGGGAATCCCTTTTCATCAAGCCTAAAAGATCCTCATAGATATAATTCCAAGGAATATTAGTTCTTCAGTCAGAAATCATAAACTACAGAAGGAAACAAGGCTGGATGAGTGAGAGTTAACAAAAAATAGAAGAATCCGATCTATAGAGGTCTCCGATATTGGTATATCTCCTACAATACAAAATAATTATGTTTACTGTATTTAAAAAATAGGCAGGCTTGAAAACATAAGAATCAAGAGACTTTTTAAAAAGATCTAGCATATTTGGAAAAGAACACAATGAGACATTAGGAATTAAAAGTAGTCATTCAATGCACAGGTTGACATTTAGCATATTAGACATAAATGAAGAGATTTTTATGGGTTAAAAGATCTAAAGGAGTTACTCAAAATGTAACACAGAAATGCAAATTGTAGCATGGAGGATGCTAATATTATATATATTATAATAAAATAATAGCTACTATTATAATAACTAATATTATAATATAATGAAATGAGGAGGTCTAACATGCATCTTAACTGGAATTCCAGAAGCAGAGGGGTCAAAATCAGAGAATGGGGCAAAGACAGTATTTGAAAAGATAGGAGCTAATGACTCTCCCAAACTGGTGAAAGACATCAATCTTCAGATTTAGGAAGCCCCCCAAAATTCCAAAAAGAATGAATAGAAATCCACATTAGACATATCATAGTGAATGTACACAACACCAGAGACAACTAAGATATCTTGAAAGATTGCCTCAAAGGAAAGTAGACTTAAAGCTGACTTGTCAGTAACAACAGTGGAGCCAGAAGGAAGTGAAATAATATCTTCAAAGTGGTGAGAAAATATAATTGTCAACCCAGAATTCCATATTCAGCAAAATTTTAAGAGTAAGGGTAAATAAAATTCTTTTCAGATATATAGAACATGGAAGAATATACACCAAGAGACCCTCTCTAAAAGAAATTCGAAATGATATACTCAGGCAAAAGGAAAATGATCCCAGATGGAAGACCTGAGCTTCAAAAAGGAATGATGAACTAAGAAAGTGGTTCATATGAGAATAAATCTAAGCTAAAGTTGATTTATAAAACAAAAATAGTAATGGCTTATAACAAATAACTTAGGAAGGAAGTAGCTGAAATTAAAGCATTCTAAGGTCCTTGTTTTATGTAGGAGGATGGTAAAATCACTGACATTTATTCTCTGTTAAGTGCATGTTAACATTTCTAGGGTAAACACTAAAAAGAAATAGCATAACTTCTAAATATAGTGGAGATTTTAAAAGGAATAAAGACATTCAGTCAACCCAAAAGAAAGGAAAAGAATAGAAAAAGAAAGAGAAACCGTGAACACACATAAGATGGCAGAATAATTGCCGATATATCAGTCACTATAATATGTGTAAACTAACAGAATCCTCCTTTTAAAAAGTTTATTAGATTGATTGGAAAGATAAACTAGCTTAAAAGAACTCTAAAAACAGTATTGTGATTTACATGAAACCCATGTAGATCCTAAGGGTAGAGAAAGGTTTCAAGAAAAAAACATGACATAACTACCAATATAGTCAGAATAAACATTAAGGCAAAAGGTATTACCAAAGATAGAGGGGTCACTAGGTCATGGTAAAAGGTTCATTTCACAAGGAAAATATGATCGTTGTAAAGTTGCATGCCCTTAACAACATAGATTAAAATTATGTCAAGTAAAAATGGAAAGAAACACAAGCACAAGAATAAAAAGAAAAATCTGTCATTGGAGTTGAAGATTGCAATATACTTCTCTTAGTAATTGTTTTATCAAATAGCCCAGGGTCAGCAAACTTCTTCTTAAAAAGTACCATATAGTAAATATTTTAAGGTTTGCAGGGCACATATTGTCTCTGTCATATATTTCTCTTTGCATTATTCTTAGTTCACTGGGCTGTACAGCAATAGGCTGTGGGTCAGATTTGGCTGATGGGCTACAGTGTGCTGACCTTGAAATAGACAGTAACAGTCAGGAAGAGGGTAAATGGTTTGAGCAACAGAATTAACAAGGTTGATATTGACCACAAAGATCTATATAATAGACATTCTTCTCAAGGATGCATGGAACATGCATGAAAATAAGTCACACAATGGACCATAGACCAAATCAATAAAAAATTTTTAATTATCTTGTAATCAATCAACATTGATTGATTATTAGTAAAACCACTTTTAGAAATAATTTGGCCTTTCTTCATAAATTGAGCATGTGATTCCTTTATGACCTAGCAATTCCACTCCTAGGCATATATCCTAATGCACTAGTGCACATGTAGAAGGATGATCACAGTAGCACTATTTATGATAGTAGGAACAGGAAACAATACAAATATCCATCATCCACAGAGTGAATAAATAAATAGTGCTTATTCATAAATGGAATACTCAAAGGAAGCGAAAATGGATTTAAAACTTCTTCACGTGGCAGTATGGATGAATCTTAACATGGTATTAAGGGTATAAAGCAAGCCACAGAAGAATAAATACAACTATACGAAATTCGAAACACGCCAAGCTATACAGTATATTGCTTAGAGCTATAAATATTTGTGATACAACTATACAGAAAAGCAAAGCAAGGCTATACACAAATTCAGAATATCATTATATAGAAAACCCTAAAGATGCTACCAAAAATTGTTAGAACTAATAAATGAATTCAGTAGAATTGCTGGATACAAAATCAACCAGACAATGGAAAATTACTCAGCCATAAAAAAGAATGAAACAATGCCACTTTCAGCAACATGGATGGACCTAGAGATGATCATACTAAGCGAAGTAAGACAAAGAAAGACAAATATATTACATTGCTTATATATGGAATCTAAAAATTGGTACAGATGAACTTATTTAGGGGCTTCCCTGGTGGTCCAGTGGTGAAGAATCTGCCTTACAATGCAGGGGACGTGGGTTCGATCCCTGGTCAGGGAACTAAGATCCCACATGCCACGGGGCAACTAAGCCCGCGCACCACAACTACTGATCTCGCGCGCCTCAATGAGAGAGCCTGCGTGCCACAAACTACAGAGCCCACGCACTCTGGAACCTGCACGCCACAACTACAGAGGCCATGCGCTCTGGAACCCCCGTGCCACAACTACAGAGTCCATGTGCTCTGGAACCTGTGCACCACAACTAGAGAAGAGAAAACCCACATGCCACAACTAGAGAGAATCCCGCACACCGCAACCAAAAGATCTGGCATGCCTCAATGAAGATCCTGTGTGCTGCAACTAAGACCCGATGCAGCCAAAAATAAATTAAATAAATAAATAAATAATAACTAAGCCCGCGCACCACAACTACTGATCTCGCGCGCCTCAATGAGAGAGCCTGTGTGCCACAAACTACAGAGCCCACGCACTCTGGAACCTGCACGCCACAGCTACAGAGGCCATGCGCTCTGGAACCCCCGTGCCACAACTACAGAGTCCATGTGCTCTGGAACCTGTGCACCACAACTAGAGAGAATCCCGCACACCGCAACCAAGAGCCTACATGCCGCAACAAAAGATCTGGCATGCCTCAATGAAGATCCTGTGTGCCGCAACTAAGACCCGATGCAGCCAAAAATAAATTAAATAAATAAATAAATAGTAAATCTTTAAAAAGAATGAACTTATTTATAAAACAGAAATAGACCCACAGACATAGAAAACAAACTTATGGTTACCAAAGGGAAAAGGAGGGGACGGATAAATTAGGAGTTTGGGATTAAAATATACACACTACTATATATAAAATAGATAACCAAGAAGGACCTACTGTATAGCACATGGAACTATACTCAATGTGTGTAATAACCTATAATGGAAAAGAATCTAAAAAAGAATAGATAGATATATATGTATAACTGAATCACTTTGCTGTACACCTGAAACTAACACAACGTTGTAAATCAACTATATTTCAATAAAATTAAAACAAAAAATCAGTTGCACTTCTATACACAACAATGAACTATCTGAAAAAATATTTTTTAAATCCCATTTACAGTAGCATCAAACAGTAACATACTTAGAAATAAATTTAACCAAGGAGGTAGAGGATCTGTACACTGAAATCTATAGGACATTGATGAAAGAAAGAAGACACAAGTTAATGGAAAGACATCCCCTGTTCATGATTAGAAGACTTAACATTGTTAAGATGTCCATACTACCCAAAGCTATCTATAGGTTCAGTACAATCCCTATCAAAATTCCAATGGAATTTTTCACAGAAATGGAAAAAACAATCTTAAAATTCATATGGAACCACAAAAGACCTCATACAGCCAAAGCAATCTTGAGAAAGAAGAATAAAGCTGTAAGCACCAAACTTCCTGATTTCAAACTATACTGTGAAGCTATGGTAAAGTGTGGTACTGGCATTAAAAACTGACACATAGTCCAATGGAACAGAATCAAGAACTCAGAAATAAACCCAGGCACATATGGTCAACTAGTATTTGACAGGGAAACCAAGAAAATGCTATAGGGAAAAGATAGTCTCTTCAATAAATGGTGCTGGGAAAACTGGATATTCACAAGGAGAGAATGAAATTGGACCCTTATCTTACACTGCTTACAAAAATTAAGTCAAAATAGATTAAAAACTTAAATGTAAAACCTGAAACTATAGAACTCCTAAAGGAAAACATAAGCAGTAAGCTCCTTGACATTGGTCTTGGCGATGTTTTGAATGTGATGCCAAAAGCAAAAATATACAAGTGGGACTACACCAGACTAAAAAGCCTTTACCCAGCAAAGGAAGCCATCAACAAAATGAGAAGGTAACCTACAGAGTGGGAGAAAGTATTTGCAAACCATATATCTGATAAGTGGTTAACATCCAAAATATATAAAGAACTCATACAACTCAATAGCACAAAATCAAACAATAGATTAAAAAATGGGCAGAGGACCTGAATAGACACTTTGTCAAAGAAGGCGTGCAAGTGGTCATCAGGCACGTGGAAGGGTGATCACTAATCATCAGGGAACTGCAGATCAAAACCACAATGAGATATCACCTCATACCTTTAGAATAGCTGTTATCAGAAAGACAAGCTATAACAAGTGTTGGTGAGGATGTGGAAAGAAGGGAACCCGCTGTTGGTAGGAATGTAAATTGGTGCAGTTTTCCAATGTAAATTGGAAAACAGTATGGAGGTTTCTTAAAAAATTAGAACTAGGGCTTCCCTGGTGGCACAGTGGTTAAGAATCTGCCTGCCAATGCAGGGGACATGGGTTTGATCCCTGGTCTGGGAAGATCCCACGTGCCGCGGAGCAACTAAGACCGTGCGCCACAACTACTGAGCCTGCACTCTAGAGCCCATGAGCCACAACTACTGAGCCTGCGTGCCACAACTACTGAAGCCCGTGCGCCTAGAGCCCATGCTCTGCAACAAGAGGAGCCACGACAATGAGAAGCCCGCGCACCGCAACGAAGAGTAGCCCCGACTCGCCGCAGCTAAAAAGAAAGCCCACTCTCAGCAACGAAGACCCAACACAGCCATAAATAAATAAATAAGCAAACGTATATATATATATATATATATATATATATATATATATATATATATTATTAGAACTACCATGTGATCCAGCAATCCCACTTCTGGGTATATACCTGAAGGAAATGAAATCACTATTGAAGACATATTTGCACCCCTATGTTCACTGTAGCATTGTTTACAATAGCCAAGATATGGAAACAACCCAAGTGTCTATTGAAAGAGGAATAGATAAAGAAAATATGATTTTTATAAATATAAATACACACGCGCAGTTGATTCTTGAACAACATGGGGTTTAGGGAAGCTGACCCACTGCACAGTCAAAAATCTGCCTGTAACCTGTAGCTGGCCTTCAGTGTATGTGGGTCCTCTGTATTCATGATTCAACCAACCTTGGATCTTGTAGTACTGCAGTATTTACTATTGAAAAAAATCTGTGTATTAATGGACACATGCAGTTCAAACCCATGTTGCTCAAGCGTCAGCTGTATGTATGATGAAATATTAGTCATAAAAAGAAGGCATTCCTGCCATTTGCAACAACATGGCTGAAACTTGAGGACATTACAGTAAGTGAAATAAGTCAGAAACGTACAGTATGATCTCTCATATATGTGGAATCTAAAAAAACTGAACTGAAAGAGAGTAGATTGGTGGTTGCCAGGGGGTGGCAGAAGTAGGGAGATGCTGGCCAGAGATACAGACTTCCAGTTAGAAGATGAATAAGTTTTGGGGCTCTAACCTGTAGTATGGTAATTAAAGTTAACAATATTGTATACTTGAACGTTACTAAGAGAGTAGATCTTAAATGTTCTCAACACATACACACACAAACACAGTAACAATGTGAGGTGATTAAGGTGTAAGTGACCTTACTCTAGGAATCATTTCACCATATATATTTATACCAAATCATCACATTGTATACCTTAAACTTATATAATGTTTTATGTCAATTATATTTCAATATAGCTGGAAAAATAGGAACAGCATTTACTTCCTAGTGAGGGAAGGAAGGGAATTGGTGGGGGGGTGGGGCGGGCAAGAGGGACGCAGAGTAAACTTCAGAGTTCCTTGTAATGTTCTGTTCCTTAAACTGAGTGGTAAAATACAGGTGTTTGTTGTATTTTATCCTTTGTGCTTTACACATATTTTAAATATATTATCTCCTCATTGTTTGAGAAATGAAATAAAATACACAGTAGGGATGGGGTAAGGAAGTGTGGAAACAACAAGGATGGAGACTTTTTCGAGGTATTTTACCACACGGAAGAACAGCAACAGAGCAATAGGAGGAGAGAGATACGAATAAAAACTTTTTTTAAAAAAAGTAGATGTTATACCATATTGGATACCAATAGGAGTGGTAAAGAGGTAAAAGTCATAATGAGGACAAAGAAGGGGTAATTTCAAGAACAAAGTTCTTAAGAAGTGAGTGATGCAGTGTACAAATGAATGGTTTGGTCTTAGGGACAGTTCATCCAATTTAATGGGGGGTGGGGGAAATTATATGGTGCAGTTGCAAGTAGGTTGGTAGATTTGTTGGTGGGAAGGGAAGATGATCTCTAGAGATTTTTGGCCATAAATTTAAAATGGAACTAGTCAGCATGATTCTGTGCTTTCCTCCAACCCACATCCAGTTGCTCAAGTGCATGCAGGTTTGCAGTTGACATAAAATTGGGTTTAACTGGGCTTGAGGTTTTTCTAGATAAAAACCAGGTAGGAACAAATGAGGCAATGGAAGGTGTGTGCAATGAAATAATTACAGTGATGAAACAGAATCCATGCTGGATAAAGAAGCAAAAGATATGATGATATCATGGTCAATGAAAAAGTGGCTTGGCTATCTTTGTGGGTCACTGAATTGCCAGAGTACAGCTTCTAGAGTGTGTGAAGTAGATTGTTAGGAGGTGGTAGTGAATGTGTGCCATGCATGAAATAGAGTTCTGGAATTAGAATTTTTATTATTAATCTCAAGGTCTAAGATGACCATGGAAGTACACAGCTGCTGTGGTTGAACAAAAAGGATTTTAGAGGTCATGGAACTGAAAGGATGGAGTATTGGGTGGGTTGTGTATTCAGGGTTTTCAATCCTGGCTGCACGTAATCGGAGGAGCTTTCAAAGACTACCAATCAATGCCCAGGCCCTTCCCCAGACCAGTTAAATCAGGATCTCTATGTGTAGTTTCTGGGGAACTGCTATTTCTTAAGAGCTCCCCGTGTGATTATAATGTGCACTCAGGGTTGAGAACCACGAGTCTACATCAATGTTGGCATCACCAAGAAAGATCGCAAGAGAAATGGTAGAGAAAAGTATGGTTAGCTGGGGGAGTACAGGAGGAAGGAGGGATGATTCAGAGGATCTCACAGTCTCCTTGAAAGGCTCTTAGCTCAAGTCATTTCTTATAGTGTGTGCACTCAATAAATGGTATCCGCTATTATTTTTGTTGTTATTATCATCATTATTATTGACAGTGGCAACCGCAGTAGTATTATCCAGGGAGAAGAGTCCAGATCTTTTTTTAAAATTCTCAAAGGGTCTTTACAAAAGGTTAAAAATCACTAATTTTAGATGACCATCAAGAAGGGTTCCTAATAGAGTTTGGGGAAAAAAAAACCCCTAGGAGCTGGCGGTATTCTTAATTGACCTTCCAGAGTAATACTAAAGCAAGAAGGAGCTCCATCCCATCATTGCCTGACTTGGCAGTCCGCAGGCATCAGAAGCCAGCTGGTCAGGAGTTGGATGCAACTCCCTGCCATGGGAGCCAAATAATTGCCTAATAGACTTTATTTTGTCTTGTCAAACCTAAAGGCTAAGACAGCTGATGAGTGTTGCCCCACTAATAGGAACCTAAAAGCCTCAGTTGTGTTTCAGCGTTCCTGTTGCCGAGTTGGGAGTGGGGAGAGGAGACAGACATTAAACATACAGCACTAGTATTTTATGTTTTCAAATTGCTTTATGTGCATCTTTTACAGTCTTGCCCCTTCCTCCACAAAGGGGGAGTGTTATCAGTCAGGGTGAGCAGTACTATTTAAAGCTAATGTAGGGACTTCCCTGGCGGTCCAGTGGTTAGGACTTTGCCTTCCAGTGCAGGGGGTGAGGGTTCAATCCCTGGTCAGGGGGCTGAGATCCCACATGCCTCGCAGCCAAAAAACTAAAACATAACACAGAAGCAGTATTATAACAAATTCAGTAAAGACTTAAAAAAAATGGTCCACATCAAAAAATTCTTTAAAAAAAAATAAAGCTAATGTGTACTTGTAGGTGCTTTAGTGACTCCTCAAGATGTAGTCTCACTAAAGAATGCAAAGAATACTAGGTACAAACTAACAATGTAACATAAATAATCTTATTTTTGTGTTATTGCACACAAAAGCTTGTCCTCATGTAGATTCACAGGCTCACCAGGAAAGCTGGCAGGCACGCACCTTAGAAAAGATAACGTCAAAGAAAGAATTGGGAACTATTCCCAACTGGAACATTCCAGATTAGTTCTATTCTAGTTTGAAGAAGAATAAGATACATCTGTCCCTTTATATCCAACCAGATTTTAGTTTGCTATAAAGAGACATAACCTCTTATGTTTTATTCCCAATCCTCTCTGTCCTCCATGATAGTTCTTATCAGCTTGTGTTATAAATAAATAAAAGAGCTAATTTAAAAACCTATCACCTGATAGAGGAAGGCATACACTTTTCTCCATGGCCCTGTATAAAGCAAAAATAATGATGACAAGGCTGGATAGTGATCCTTTCCAGTAAAGAATGTCATTCCTGTACAGCACCTCTGTTGGGTATGTTAGGTAAGCAAAGACAGTCAAATAACCAAAGTTTGTTTTATAAATCAGTCATCTTTTAAATACTTCAGCTGTGTTTCTGTCCTTATTTCACACCTGAAATTGCCAGCTTTTCATTTACTAATTGTGTGACACTGACCTAGCTCTGTGAGCTCCAGTTCTCACTCTGTAAAATGAGGGTAACTCTCTCTCTCTCTCTCTCTCTGGCTTCTTCACAGGGTTGCTATTAAAAGCAAATGAGGTTATGGATGTGGAATAGTTTATACATTAGAAATTGCTACATGTAATGGTTTTTGTCTTCATTATCATTCAGGTTCTGTTGTCAGTGCTGTGCTTCTAGTCTAAAAGATGGACCTTATTTTGATAAGCATGACCAAGACCTAGACAGGTTTAAAACATGATTTGGCATTACCAGTATGGGCATAAGAATAGGACATTTAAAAGTTTTTATTGTGAGCCATCAAAAATTTAGAATGCTTTATTAAGGTCTAAAAGAAAAATAGTATTGTTTTCTGATAACCTGTGGGCATTTTCCTGATGGTGTTCAGTAAAATATAGCAAAGCAAATCAAGTTGCCTTTTGACTTTTTGGACTGCTATTATGTGAATATTTTATTGAGAAGAAAGTTCACTATCTGAAGAAAGCTATTATTACCCTAGGGAAAAAAATATAAAGAGTACATCTCTCATTCAATATATATTCTTCAGAAATCTTGGTCACTGGAGGTCCACTGTTGTTTCTTTTAGCCTCCTTGAGAAATTTTTTTTCCCCATTCAACAAATATTTCCTAAGCACCTGTTCTTTGCCAGGCGTGGTTCTCAGGGTTGGAGATAGAATACAATTATGAACAAGATAGACGCGGTCCATTTCCTCCCAGAGCTCTCAGTCTCTGAGGTATAAAGGCAGTTCCAAAACCCTATTCCAGTCTGTTCTGTGACAGTGAAAGGTGGGGACACCCACATCTGGGCCAAGTGGAGAATCTCACCATTTCTCACATATAACTATGTTTAAGATGGCCCATCCCATACTGTCAGCCCTTCAAACAGCAGTCTGGGTGCACAAATTTCAAAATCTATTTAGTGAACCTACTTTGCAGAAACTAAATAAAGTCTCCTTGCCACTTTAAGAAAAACACAAGATGCCATATTAAGCCCCCTGCTTTTAAGGTTGAGCACTTGACTGCAAAATTTGTAAAAGGTCAGCTGCTTCAGCATGTAGGTATCCCTGTCAGGGCCCACACTTGTCTATTCTTGGCCCAATCGATTGCTTATTGGGTGCTTCTAGAACTAGAATGATTGCTTAAAATCTGGCAGATTCTTCTGTGAGGAACGGTAAACCTTATTTTTAAATGAAAGATGCTCAGAACTTAGAGTACTTCTTAGAGCTTTATGTACATCTGTACACCCCTGTTTCATTTAACCAGTCTCTGCATGGATTGACAATTAAGGGTCCTATTCTTGTTCTTACACTTAGAGAATAAATGAAAGAGCAAGTAAACTGCCTATAGTTTTGATATTTAATATAATCTAGCGTTTTATTGTGCTATATATTTCAGTTGAGTTTAAACCTGTTCATGAACATGAGACTAGTAGGCTGGAGATAACCTTAAGAGCATATAGAAAGGAAGGAAGATTTATTACAACTTGGTTGCTGTATTTTCTGCAGTGGGGATTTCTTACCACCTCGTGATTCTCAGATAAAATCTTTTCCATCTAGGAAAAAAAGTTACAGCTTTCGGGCCAGACTGACCGAGGTTACAATCCCACTTCCACAATGTACTGAATTGACATTACTTGAACAGCTAACGTGCTCCAGGCTCAGTAATGTAAATTCTGTAATCCCCCCAAACCCTTCCTACCTCCAATCTCAAAAATTAGCAGGGAGTCTCTCCCTCCCTCACACATAAAATTTTATAAGTTTAACATTGAGCTTTGCTAACAAGAATAAACTGAGATACTAATTCTTGGTTTATGACAAAGGCATCCTTGCCTGCTTGCCCGTGTGAGGGAGTAAACGCTTTCATGTAACGACACGAATCCTTATCCTAAATTCACAGCCTCCATCCACTTGACTGAATAAAAATGTGTGGCTGGGGACTTCCCTGGTGGCGCACTGGGTAAGAATCCGCCTGCCAGTGCAGGGGACACGGGTTCAAGCCCTGGCGCGGGAAGATCCCACATGCCGTGGAGCAACTGAGCCCGTGCACCACAACTACTGAGCCTGTGCTCTAGAGCCCGCGAGCCACAACTGCTGAGCCCGTGCGCCACAACTACTGAAGCCTGCGTGCCTAGAGTCCATGCTCCGCAACAAGAGAAGCCACCGCAATGAGAAGCCCGAGCACCACAACGAAGAGTAGCCCCCGCTCGCCGCAACTAGAGAAAAGCCCTCGCACAGCAATGAAGACCCAACGCAGCCAAAAATTTTAAAAAAAATTAAATCTTTAAAAAAAAAACACGTGGCTGAAGTTGCTTTGGTGACCACTCTGGTTCCTTGTTCTCCTTCCTCTTAACAAGAGGCTGGCATAGCTTCCCCACACATTCATTACGTGGTCACCTGCAGATACGATTCCTGCAGAATCTTCGTGTGAATCTCAAGGTGTGGGAACTGGTTGATGAGAGGGCACAAATTATGCGCCGTGCAGATTTTTGCCTTCAGTGAGCTCCGTGCCACAGTCTTACCATTTCTCCTGTCAAGGTGCAGCTCAAGGTTTAAATTTCACTCGTCATTTAGGACCTGATTATTTTAAAGTGGATTGCCTAACTATGCTTCTATCACTAACTTTTAATGTGTCTTGTTAATACCTCTTCTTAGAGGAGCCTAGGGGCATTTTACAATACTGACTTCTGGTATTAATTCCTTCCCCGACTTCACTCTGCCACAGCTGTCGTTAATTGATGCTCAGGTCAGAATGACAGCTTTTCTTTTTTTCTTTTTTTTTCTCCGGATGCGCAGGCCCAGCGGCCACGGCTCACGGGCCCAGCCACTCCGCGGCACGTGGGATCTTCCCGGACCGGGGCACGAACCCGTGTCCCCTGCATCGGCAGGTGGACTCCCAACCACTGCGCCACCAGGGAAGCCCGACAGCTTTTCTTTTGGTGTGACTCCACCTAGCAAGTGACTCTCTGGATTTTTTAAAAAATATTTTTCCTATTTCAGTTCAGGCTGTAAGTTCCCAGTAGAGTATAAGAATGCAAGGCTAAATCATAAGTAGGTACAATTTTTCTCAGGCATCTACCCTCCACAGGTTTCTGATCCCTACTCCCCCAAAGTCATGTAAGATGCTAGTGATCCAACTAATATGAAAAACTCAAAACTCACATCCACATCAAGTATTAAGGACCCTTTAATTTGCTATTTACAGCCCATATGCTTCTAAAAAGATTTTCAATTTGCACTACATAATGCTTAATTTGTCAGTTTGTTATCTTTCTACGATTTATATTGTAAAACATTGAAAAACACAGATAATTTCTGTTTACCACAAAGGAATGCCCATCATAGGTAGATTTTTCAGGCTTCTGCAGTTGAGGACCTTTACAGTGCTGCTGTTAAACCACACTGTGTGGATAGCTAATTTCATTAAGCCTAATTTCTGCTGGTGTGCCTTACTTTTAAGAGTGGAATACTCCTGAAACATTTTACGTAAGTTATTGGAGAATGGACTTCTACAACTGCCTCTACACACGTGGCTGTTGGGCACATGAAATATGGATTGTGTTGAATCTGAATTGTGTGCTGTTAAGTGTAAAATACATACTGGATTTCACAGAAATCCTTTTCTGGAAAAAGGAATCTAAATTTTCTCATTAATTTTTTTATATTGTTTTCCGAACTGACATCTTAGATATATTGGGTTAAGTAAAATATATTGTTAAAAATTAATTGTACCTGTTTCCTTTTCCTTTTTTACCGTGGCAAGTGGAAATTTTTAAAGTACATGTATGGCTCTCAATTTCTATTTAACAGGACTGATCTAAAAAGATCCTCTAATCCAACCCCTTCATTTTAGAGATAAGAAAATCAAATAGAATTCATAGAAATTAAGTGACTTGCTTTTTTTAAGTCACAAAGCATCTTAGTATAGTAGTAAGTAGTAAAAGCGACCAGTGCCCCTCTCAGTGATACCAGCTTTTTGTGACTCTTACACTTTTTTATAGGAGGAAGTGTCTATCCTTAGAAGTCTTCACTGAACCCTTTAGTTAGAGCAAAGATTTTTTTTTCCTATAGTGCAAGCAAAAAATCCATTTAATTTGTTTTAGGAATTTGAAATTTCAGTTATTAGCTTTTCTTAAGATGGAGGTAGTTTTCCCTATGAAAATCTTGCAAACAGAACACTTAAGGCAGTGGAAAATATTTTTTAAAAAGATCCAGTAAATACCATACTAGAATTTTCAATCTCATTTGTACTTTTCTAATACAGATATGTCATAAATTTCAATTTCTTATTGGGTAAGCTCTAGTCATACTATCATGTTAGCATATTACTAAGAAATGATACTAGTAAGTGAGGCCTCCAAGCTATATATTTCCTTGGTAAATTGCTAGGCAACTAGTTATTTTCTCTTGCTAAGCTTTAGAACTCTCTATGTTAGTATTGTGAGAACAGCCTTTATTTGAGCTAAAGAATTGCTCACATGTAGAAAAGTCATCCAGAGTTCAGTTTTAAGAGCGGTATAGAGTGGTGTTCTGTGGTGTATGAACTGTGACCTTGGACAAATTATTTAATGTCTCTGTGCCTCACTCTCCTTGTCTCTAAATTAGGGATAATACTACTCATGTATAGGGTGGTTGTGCGTGTTTGAATGACACATATGTAAAATATATATGTATGGCATAATATTCTATAATATCTCATATTATCAATTTTACCTTAGTACAAAGAGAAGATAAAAGAGCGAGTGTTTGTTCTTACCTTTAAAATATTTTTAGCCTCTTCCTCCTCTTTCCCAGAAATCTTCCACCATTGAAGTCAGAGTTCTTGGTCAAATCTGCTTATTAAGGACATCTTCTTTTCCATAGAAATATATAAGTTTTTAATTGTTATCAGAGAGATATCACAATCCTTACAACACTTATAGACAGAGATACTCTCATTACAAATACAATAGGCATAAAATATCACATTTATAATATAAAATGTAAACAGATGAGACTTTATGAAAAAGCTCATCTAAATAGTAGTATTTTTTCCATTTGCACCAAAATAATAAAATACCTAGGAATAAATTTAACAAAGGAGGTAAAAGACCTATACACTGAAAGCTGTAAGACACTGATGAATGAAACTGAAGAAGACACAAATGAATGGAAAGATATTCTGTGCACATGGACTGGAAGAATTAACTTTGTTAAAATGTCCAAAGCAATCTATGGATTCACAGCAATCCTGTTCAAAATTCCAATGGCATTTTTCACAGAAATAGAAAAAAACAATCCTAAAATCTGTATGGAATCACAAAAGACCCTGGATAATCAAGGCATACTTGAGAAAGGAGAATAAAGTTGGAGGCATCACGCTCCCTGATTTCCAACTTTTACAAATCTATAGTCATCAAGATAGTATGGTATTGGCATAAAAACAGACATGTAGACCAATGGAATAGAATAGAAAGCTCGGAAATAAACCCACATGGTCAGTTAACTTATGACAAAGGAGGCAAGAATATACAGTGGGATGACAGTCTTTTCAGGAAATGGTGTTGGGAAAACTGGACAGCCACATGCAAAAGAATGAAGCTGGAACACTATCTTACGCCATACATAAAAAATTAACTCAAAATGGATTAAAGACTTGAACCTCAGACCTGAAACCATAAAACTCCTAGAAGAAAACATAGGTGGTACATACGCTCCTGGACATGGGTCTTGGTGATCATTTTTTTGTATTTGACACCAAAAGCAAAGGCAACAGAAGCAAAAATAAACACGTGGGACCAAACTAAAATGCTCCTACACAGCAAAGGAAACCATCAACAAAATTAAACAGTGACCTACACTGTGGGAGAAAATATTTGCAAACTGTATATCTGATAAGGGGTTAATATCCAAAATATATAAAGAACTCATAGAACTCAATAACACAAAAACAATGTGATTAAAAAATGGGCAGAAATCAGAATAGACATTTTTTCAAAGAAGACATACAGATGGCCAACAGTTATATGAAAATATGCTTAACATCACTAATCATCAGGGAAATGCAAATCAAAACTACAATGAGATATCACCTAAAACCTGAAGAATGCCTGTTATCAAAAAGACAAGAGAGAACAAGTGTTGGTGAGGATGTGGAGAAAAGGAAACCCATGTGCACTGTTGGTGGCAATGTAAGTTGGTGCAGCCACTACCAAAAACAGTATGGCGGTTCCTTAAAAATAGAACTACCCTATGATCCAGCAGTCCCACTTCTGGGTATTTATCTAAAGGAAATGAAAACACTAGCTCAAAAAGTTATATATACCCTATGTTTATTGTGGGATTATTTATGGTCACCAAGAAATGGAAGCAACAACCTAAGTGTCCATCAATGGATGAATGGATTAAAAAAAGTGAGACATATATATGTATTTTATATATATGTGTGTATTTATATATATATAAAATATTATACATAATGTTATATATATGAATATTTCAGTCATAAAAAAGGAGGAAATTTTGCCATTTGTGACAACATGGATGGACCTTGAGGGTGTTATGCTAAGGGAAATAAGTCAGGCAGAGAAAGACAAATACCATATGATTTCACTTATATGTGGAATCTAAAAAAACAAACAAACAAAACATATTGGTGGTTGCCAGAGGTGGAGGTTGCTGGGAGTAGGAGAAATGGATGACGGTGGTCAAAAGATACAAACTTCATGTTATAAAATAAATAAGTCCTGGGGATGTAATGTACAGCATGGTGACTATAGTTAATAATACTCTATTGTATATTTGAAAGTTGCCAAGAGAGTAGATCTTATCACAAGAAAAAAATTATTTTTGCAACTGTGTGGTAATGGTAATGGACTTATTGCAGTGATCTTTTTGCAATATATACAAATAATTCTTTTGTTGTATACCTGAAACTAATATAATATTATATGTTCATTATATCTCAACTTTTTAAAAAGGCATTAGACATGCCAATATCCTTTTTATCTTACTGGTCACTACTTATTTGTCTACTGGCCTATTCTCAAAAAAAAAAAAAAACAAGCTCATTCAAATTGTAGGGTTCTTTTAAATTGGCTTTTCAAAATCATGGTAAAATTTTGATAATCTTTGGTTATGCTTTGGTAACTATACCAGATACCATCATAACACTGAATTAGATTTTAAAATTTGATATGTATTGAGAGTTAGAATATTGCAACAAATAATTTTCAATAATAATTGTTCCCAAATTTCAAATATTTTAACATTTAAGAATAGCAATTGAGTCACGTAAGTTTAAAGGTTTTTCACTTTAAAATACTAAATCGTAGGTGTAGTCAGCATTCATTACCTTACTCCTCTTTGTGCCCACTACCCATCCCATTTCTTTTCATTGCCTGCAGCCAACACTTCCCACAGTTGGTTTTCTTGTGTTTTGCCCAATTTCCCCTCTGTACTATTGCGTTGGCCAAAAAGTTGTTCAGGTTTTTCCATAAGATGTTACGGAAAACCCCAAACGAACTTTTTGGCCAACCCAATATCCTCACCAGAGCAGCACCGTAGCTGTTTATTGCCCACTCTGTCTGTCGCCCAGCACTGTGCCAGACACACTATAGGGACCCAAATATTTTTTAAATAGATGAATGCAGTTGATCTTCTGATTCCTAAATCATTTCTTTCCTCTGTATTATACTGCCTTTGTCATTTTTATAATTAGAATGCACATTTTTTAACTCCAGAAATGAAGGTCCTTATTTATACCCATGTGGCCAAATTTCTTAAAGCCATTTGGTTTCTACATTAGATGTCTTAAGCTGAGTGCAGTTTAGGGGATCCTTTCTAATTACAGGAAGGTACTTCTTTCCTTCAGTGCTGTGATCTGACCTGTGACAAATCTGTACTATACACTATGTAACTGGCTAACAAGTCAATTGGAAACCAACTGAATGTACAAATCTTAGTGCTGTTGCTGAAATCTCTTCACAGTAGTCATCATGATCTCAAAGTTTGTTTCAAAATTTGCAAGCATCAAGTGTCAATCAGATCTGTAGATGAAACACTAATGAATGTTGAATTCTCGTGCTTTAGGTGTACTTCCTTTTTAGATTTTTGGGTTCTCTGCTATTTTTACAGTACTGTTTCATTTAAATTTCCTACATGTTAACTTCGTTTGTGCGATTGTAATAAAATTGCAGTATATACATGTTTAAATAAATAAATAATAAATTTTTAAAAAGGCATTTGGTTTTCTTACATGTAGTTTCAGAATTCTTAAAATGTTTTTAGTTGGTAATCATCTTTTGATGTATTTGAGCCAATATGAATTAAGCCAATGAGGAATTTTTTAACTTACTACTAAATGAGGGAAAGAATTCTGGAAAGTTTCAGGCACCACTGGAAGCTCTTTGGAACCAATAATATATTATCTGGCATATAACTTTTAATGATTATTTTTAACATTTGTTAATATTATTATTAATTGACGCTTCTTTCAGCTTGACAAGTCTCTGCGTCGTTTATTCCTCCATAGTGACTTTAACTGAATTTAACAATCTGTTATGCTACTAAATATATCAAAGTACACCTTATGGTCAGTCTGTTTTTCAGTTTGCCATTTCAAGATAAAGTGACATATTACTGTTTTCAAAAAGAGAATACATTTTGGCAATTTTTAATTCATTCCCGTGAATTTGGTCATTGGGTTGAATGTGTGGTTTCACTCCAGGAAGTCTCTAGTTCCTACATCAGCAGTTGGTCTAGTATCTAAAGTGTTCACAGTTTAGTTAAAATTATACTCAGTACCAAATGTAGTACTTCCATCAAGGAAGGCAAAGTCAAGTGACATTTCTGATGGTCTCAAAAATGACCATAGAGGATATGCTGAATAAAGGTTACTATTACTGAAATGCTTGCTAGAAGTTATTTCTCTGAGCACTGTTACAGGAAGGGAAAGGGAGAAATTGGTGAAATCTTGACTGGAATCCTGCCTTGTTCCTACCACTTGGGTTTGACAGCCAGGAAATCATGATAAAAATTGTTATTGGCCTTAAAAAACTAAAAATAGAACTACCATAAGACTCAGCAATCCCACTAATGGGCATATACCCTGAGAAAACCATAATTCTAAAAGAGTCATGTACCACAATGTTCATTGCAGCTCTATTTACAATAGCCAGGACATGGAAGCAACCTAAGTGTCCATCAACAGATGAATGGATAAAGAAGATGTGGCACATATATACAATGGAATATTACTCAGCAATAAAAAGGAACGAAACTGAGTTATTTGTAGTGAGGTGGATGGACCTAGAGACTCTCATACAGCGTTAAGTAAGTCAGAAAGAGAAAAACAAATACCATATGCTAACACATATATATGGAGTCTTAAAAAAGAGAGAGAAAAAAATGGTCAGAAGAACCTAGGAGCAAGACGGGAATAAAGAAGCAGACCTACTAGAGAATGGACTTGAGGATATGGGGAGGGGGAAAGGTAAGCTGGGACAAAGTGAGAGAGTGGCATGGACATATATACACTACCAAACGTAAGGTAAATAACTAGTGGGAAGCAGCCGCATAGCACAGGGAGATCAGCTCGGTGCTTTGTGACCACCTAGAGGGGTGGATAGGGAGGGTGGGTGGGAGGGAGACGCAAGAGGGAAGAGATATGGGGACATATGTGTAGCTGATTCACTTTGTTATAAAGCAGAAACTAACACACCATTGTAAAACAATTATACTCCAATAAAGATGTTAAAAAAATTGTTATTGGCTCTTTTATTATCCAGTCATCAAACTTAATGAAAAAGATAACTAGAAAGTAAAGACTACTTTTAGAATTACTAGGTCAATTATCTGTATTTCTGAAGGAAAGGTTTTTAAAAAGCTGTATGTACCCTGGCAAGTCTGTCGTATCTGCCAGCCCTATTTATACTACTTCCTCTATTTGCAAGGATAATAAAATAATTTCTCTTGTTCTTTGAAAAACCCCGTATGCCAGATTCTTACAGTGATATTAGTCTACCTGTTACTCAAGTTATGATTAGATTTTATATTACTTGGATTTCTTAACGTATTTCCCTTATGTTGATATTTAGGATAATACTGAATGTGGCAGATAGACTTAACTTATATTTTCAAATTTCATTACAGTTGGCAAGGAAATAATAACTAACATTTACTGAGTCCTTACTTACTGTGTTCAGGAACCGTATTAAGGAGTTTTATCGGTGTTATTCATTTCTCACAGCATCTCACGAAGTAGGCTCACTTATTTCCATTTTACAGATGAGGAAACTGAGACATATGAAGATTAAGTAACCAAGGTGCAGAAACATACAGCAACTTTTCCAAGATCACATAGCTGGGGAGCCCTTATCCAGTATGTTTATATTGTCTTTTCTACAGTTCAACACAGTTCACTGCAAAAGCATTTGTGGCGGTATGCACATAGAAGTTCATCCAGAATAAAATTAAGGAGTGTAGCCAAGGGGAAGACCAGGAGGCAGGGATTATAGTCCCAGTGGATTGTGGGAGGTCTTCTGAAGGAAGGGTGGAAGATAACACCAGTCCATTACTCAGCCCAGAAACGTTCATTCATTCAGCAGTATTTATTGAGTGTCTGCTGTGTGCCAGGTATTCTGCTACGTACTACATATACAATTGACTGCACAGGGGCCCTGACTCACAGGGTTTGCATTTTAGTAGGAGATAAAAACTAATCTAAAATAAAATAGGCAAATATATAAAATTACATCAGGTCATTGGAAGTATAGTGAAGGAAATAACCCGTGAGTTGAGATAGAGAACAGCTAGAGGTACTTGGGAGGATCTACTTTAAGATGAGGTGGACAGAGCAGGTCTCTCTGAGGAAATAGTATTTAAGATGAGACTTAAAGCATTAAATTGAAGCAAAGAGTGTTAGAACTGGGGAGCAAAGGCAAATTAAAATATGATACCTTTTCTCATTCAGATTGGGAGAGATTAAAAAACCTGAAAATCACCAAGTTTTGGTGGTGTTGTATGAAAAAGAAAATGCTCACAGCCAGTATAAGTCTAGACAACTACTCTAGAGAGCAATTTGGTAAAATCTCTCAAATGTGAAGACAATTTTGTATATATACTCTAGACCAGTTATTCTTAAAAGAAGTCTAATAACAATGTACCTCCTTATACTGAGATGTCATAAAAATTTTCTATCATAAGTTTAACAGTTGCAAAGGATGGGATTTCCCACATATTGTAAATATTGACATTTAAACATAAAACTATTTTATCATTCTTTCATATATATCCAATGAAATTGAAATCCCATAGCAATTTGACACATGACATCATCCATCTAAAAAATACATGCACAAGCTCTTTAACAATCAGAAATTTTACATCATTCTTTTTTCTACTTGAACTCAGATTTCTATCCACTGAGTTTAATCCTTTATCTTGAAGGTCTTTTATTGATTACCCTATTTCTTAGCAACAAAAAATATTGGTATAAATTAAATATATATATGTGTGTATATATATGTGTGTGTGTATATATATATCTACTATGACCATAGGCCAAGTGTTAGAAAATTTCTTCTGAATTATTATTTTAACTATTGGTAACATATAATCAATCAAAACAATATAAATATATTACAAAATTTTATAATTACTAAACTTGAAAGGTAAATTTTTATAGAAGGGTATCAGTTAATAGAAGAGCTTAATTTTTTCTTCCATAAGTTCATTAAGTTCATGTATCTAAGGATGATTATTACTACAATGAAGCTAACAGTAAAATGAAGAGAAGGAATTGGGCCATGTTCATTAGTGTAGAGGAAGAGCTTATAAAGATGTTAGTGTTTTTTAAGTGCATTTGATATAGTAGAATCTCCAATATTCCTTTCAAGTTTATCTAAATATTATACACTGCTTAGATGAAATTTAAAAATGAATATGGATTTATGATTTTCAAAAATATGTTGGCAAAAGAATGAAAATGTCTCCTATATGAGTCTGATTGAGGGTTCAAGAAAATAAAAAACACTCACTATGACCAATATGTATTCCTTTTACTTGAAGATGTAGCTTTGATCTATTGGAAGTAAAGGTGAAATTTTCACCATTAATCTACTTTCTGTCTCAATAGATTTGCCTCTTCTGAATATTTCATATAAGAAGAATTATATATGGTCTTTTGTGACTCACTTCTTTCACTTAGCATAGTGTTTTCAAGGGTACTTCATTTGAAACGTACCAGTATTTCATTTCTTTTTATTCCTTTAATTGTTGAATAACATTCCATTATGTAGATATACCACATTTTGTTTATCTGTTCATCAGTCGGATTGTTTCCACCTTTTGGCTATTATGAGTAATGCTATTATAAAAATATACAAGTATTTTTTTGAATACCTGTTTTTAATTCTTTTGAGTGTATATCTAGGAGTGGAATTGCCGGGACTATGATAATTCTCTGTTTAAACGTTTGAGAAACTGCCAAGCAGTTTTCCAAAGTATCTGCACCATTTTGTATTCCACCCAGCATGTGTGATAGTTCCAGTTTCTCCACATCCTAGCCAGCAGTTGTTATTATCTGACTTTTTGATTATAGCCATCCTAATGGGTATGAAGTGTTTCACTGTAGGTATCTTGAGGCTTTTTTGTGGGTTTTTTTTGGCATTTCCTTCACAGCTAATAATGTCAAGCATCTTTTCACGTACTTATTGGCCATTTATCTGCTTTGAAGAAATGTCTATTCAGATCCTTTTCCTGTTCTTCAAATAGGTTATCTTTTTTTATTATTGAGTTGTAAGAGTTTTTTATATATTCTAGATGCATATCCCTTATCAGATATATGATTTGCAAATATTTTCTCCCATTCTACAGGTTGCCTTTTCACTTTCTTGATAGTGTCCTTTGAAGCATAGAAGTTTACAGTTTTGATGAGGTCTAATTTATCTATTTTTTCTTTTGTTGCTTGTGCTTTGGTGTCATATTTAAGAATCCATTGCCAAATTTGAGGCCATGCAGATTTGCCCCTGTTTTTTTCTTCTAAGAGTTTTATAGTTTAGCTCTTATAGGACTTTGATTCATTTTGAGTTCATTTTTGTATGTGGTGTGTTATAAAGGTTCAATTTCCCTTTGTATATGACTGTGCATCCCAGCATCATTTGTTGAAAAGACTGTTCTTTCCCCATTGAATGATGTTGGCACCGTTGTCAAAAATCAGTTGACCAATGACACATAGGTTTATTTCTGGACTTTTTGTTCTATTCCATTAATATATATGTGTATCCGTATGCAAGTACCACATTGTCTTGATTACTGTTGCTCTGTAGTGAGTTTTGAGATCAGAAAGTGTGGGTCCTCCCACATTGTTCTTCTTTTTCAAGATTGTTCTGGCAATTCTGGATACCTGGTAATTCCATATGAATTTTAGGATCAGCTTGTCAACTTCAACAAAGAAATCATCTGGGATTCTAATAGGGATAGCATTGATTCTACAGATGACTACAACTGATTTTTGTATATTCATCTTGCATTTTGCAACCTTGCTGAACTTATTAGTTCTAATAGTATTTCGGTGGGTTTCCTAGATTTTCTTATAAGTAAGGTCATGTTATGTGTGCAGAGAGATAATTTTACTTCTTTTCTAATCTGGATGCTATCTATTATTTGTTGTTGTTGTTGTTTTTGTTTATTGATAGCCTAACTGCCCTGACTAGAACCTTTAGTAATGTTTTGAATAGAAGTGGTAAG
Organism: Physeter macrocephalus; assembly: GCF_002837175.3. NCBI lineage: Eukaryota > Metazoa > Chordata > Mammalia > Artiodactyla > Physeteridae > Physeter > Physeter macrocephalus. The sequence continues at coordinate 63,363,345 of NC_041218.1, forward strand.
AGTGGACATCCTTGTCTTGTTCAAAATCCTAGGGGGAAAGCATCTAGTTTTTCACCATAAAGTATGATATTAGCTTGACTTTTCCATAAATGTACTTTATCAGGTTGAGGAAGTTCCCTTCAGTTCCTAATTTGTTGAGTGTTTTTATCATGAAGGGGTATTAGATTTTTTTCACTTTTTTTTTCTGAGCCTATTGAGATGATATTGGTTTTTATTTTTTATTTTATTGATGTGATGTATTACATTAATTGATTTTCCCTAAGCTCATGTAAATCATATTAGGAGACAGTACAAACCTCATGCAACAAAAAGCATACACTTTATGTATATTGTCTGCCCCGATCTCTTTTCAAAAACAAATTAACTTTTTTGGGTTGTGGAAAAGAAAACTGAAGGAGTAGCATAAATTGGGTAAATTTTTGTGCAAGTGAAAATATTCTTCGTTTTCTTTTCAGTGATTAGCTACTCAGTAATTTGAAATTGTTTTTAAAACTTGTGATTTACTTTTTCTAGTTGATGATCCAGATCTTTTTTATGTCTTTTCAAGCAATCACCATGAAATTTCTATTTTGAACTACAACACTTTAATCAATTTTTGTTTAGGTTTTAGTTCAAAGCAATTGAATAAATAGGAAGTAAAAATGCACTAGTGGGCCTTTTAAAAATCAACTGTGCACTTTGAGCATGAAAGCACCACTTTTATTTGTGCTACTTTGGGCATAAATAGTGATGATGTACTTCCCTTTTTTTCTGCATTTAAGGGTCCACCCAGAAGTCTGCAACTATATTGAGTCCCGGAAATGTTCTCATTCTCTTCTCTTGCCTGTGATATAATCTCTTAGCATAGTTGGTTCAAGAATAATGTTAAGTAGACCCAGATCATGTGTTTGGGCCCGTTAAAGGCAACGTATCTTCTCTGTTTCCTGAGAACAAATTGCAACCCAGGTTCCAGCCACCTGGCACCTTTTTGCCGTTGCTCACCGAGGGCCATGAGCTGGGAAATGTGGGCAATTGAATGCAGTCGGTCCCTGTCACTGGAAAATTGACCACAGAGGGTGTGTTTCAGGAAGAGTCATCTTCATTGAACAAAGGACAGTATGTGGTTACTTTAGGTTCTTAAATTTAACTGGAATATATTTGGTTAAGGTAAAAAGGTTATTTTAAAAATATATTACTGAGGCTTCACAATGGTGCTTTTAGGGATTAAAATAGTCTGAACAGTCTATAATTTCAGGGTTTCTAAGATCCACATAGAATTAGCGTATCCAGCTAGATATAAAAATGAGACATAATACAACACCCAATGTTTTTTTCCTTTTTTTTTTAAATTGGTATCTTACCATGCCATGTGCTTTTGTTTTTGTTTTGAAAGAAAAAGAAAGTATGATTATTAGAAAAGTATCCTACAACCCTTTCTGAAGGAGAAGATACTTTTTTGGTCTTTAGAAGCAATTACACCACATTTTAAAAGGCACAAAGTGATGTTTCCTTAGACTGTGTTGTACTTAAGGCAGAATAGAATAGCAGCTAAAAGTGTAATTCTAGAGTTAGACTAAATTCTCTGCGTTTCAGTATTTCCCATCTCTTAAATGGAAAAATTAAATGAGATAACGCAAGTAAAAAACTTAGAATAGTGACTGGCAAATAAGTGCTCATTAAATGTGAACTATCTGTGGTAGTAGACATAAGTACACGATTAGAACATTATGACTGAACCAAAATGAAGTTAATATAATTAGTCACTAGTAACTAATATAGTTTACTTATTAGTATATATCAGAGTTCATAATCTAAACCCTTATTTCCATCCTCATGGGTAGCCATAAATTATCTACTTTCTTCAGAGAATTCCCATCATCAACTCACTTGCAAAAAAGGCCTAGGAGGGGAAAACAGACCTCTGTTGGATTCTGAGTGTAGAATCTGTACATTTAAGAACACTTCTGGAAATTACAGGTGTTCATTTTTAGGCCACTTTGGAAGTTGAAGCCATAGCAATGATTTCTAGAAGGCTAAAGGAAAATCTGTACTGTGTTCTGAAAATTGACTACCTAGAAACTTTGGTGAAATACTGGATCTTTGGAAACTAGTGCTCAGATTACCAAGAACCACCATGCAAATAGCTGGGTCCTAGATTTACATGGTGCTACTTCTTCCTCCCACCCTCCATCCATGAGGCCTCTCTGCTCCCTGGGTTGGCTATCGTGAAAACCAAGTTGATCCATGGTAAAGTCTCCTGGTGGCCAAAAAGGAGCTGTGTGACGCTCTTTCTATCACATCCCATCTTCCGTTTCTGTCACTTAGCAGATGGAGTGTACTCTCACTTTCACTGCTGATAACCAGTCATTCTTACTTCCAATGAATTGCTTTCTTTCATGCACATACATCTTTCTTATACCCCGTCTCTCTATCAGATTTTGCCACTTAACTTCGGGAAAATTCTACCATGTCACCTTACTGTTTATGGGAGTAAAACAAAAAAATCTTAATGAACACAGCTCTCCAGATTTCCTAGAGATACTTCTAAGTAAAATACCCCACGACAAACCCAGACCAGCAATCTTGACAGTGCTCTGAAGTACCTTTGAGACCTCTACCAGTGTTCAGCTCGTACAACCTAATTTGCCTTTTTTCAAGCACTGACATTCAAGATAATTTTAATATGTTTTATCTTATTTATTGTTATTCTAATTATAAAATGAATACTATAATAATAATTTTCCTACATCTGTTTATTGCAGATATATAGGATTTCATCTCTGTTGTGGACTCATTGGCCTGAGAAAATATAGTCAGAGTTCTTAATAATATAATGGTGAATTATTAAAAGATTAGTACCTGCCTGTATTTTTTGTATTTGACTCCTAAATGCTTGTTTCTTATTATCAAGAGCAGAATGAAGTTTCTGTTTGGGATGATAAAAAAGTTCTAGAGATGGGTAATGGTGTTAATTGTGCAACGTTGTGAATGTATTTAGTGCCACTGAATTATACACTTAAAAATGGTTAGGATGATACATTTTATGTTGTGTATATTTTACCACAATAAAAAATATTATCCTGAGTTAGCCATAAAACGAAATAATAGCATTTTATTTGGGGCTCTGAGTGTGTACCAAGAAGTGACGTAGCCTCCTGCCACTCCTAAGAGCCCCTTCATTCTCACACTGGGGTGGAGAAAACACAGCTGTGTTTACTTTTCCAGCCCCATCTTCTATTTTGAAATATAACCTTTTTGCAAGTGAGAGCCAAAGTCAAGTGACACAGCTTTCTGCTCACCTCTTCCAAACACTGTTTTCCTAGTGGAGTTCTGGGTTAGGTACAGCACACCTAGGTAACACTATCACTCAAATGCCCTCTGAGTGGAATTTAATTAGCTTACCTTCATAATTTCTGTACTCAGCTTGGTATGATGCATTTCTCTTTCACTTGCCTCTGTATGTGAAAACGTACAATTGTGTATTCACCAACCATAGTATTTTCAAGTGTGTGGACCATTGCACACATCAAATTCAATTTACAAAGAAACTAAGGCTTTTCTTAACTAGTATTTTTCAATTTCTTAAAGAATTATTTTGTTTCCTGAGATTAGAAAGATGTTTATATGCAGTGTGAGCATGAGATCCTACTGATAATTGTCTTTGAATTCTGGCTATGGACATGACAATTTGAAGTGCATACTAAAAATTATGTATTTATGTTTTTACATAATAATAAAACAATGACAAAATATAAATTTTGCAGTTAAAAGAGTAGCAAAACAGATTAGCTTTCTGTCTTCAAACAAACAACAACCTTAACATGAACTGATTAAAATCTAAATGTGCTTAAAAATGTATATTATACTTAGGTTATGAATTTATTAAATGTTCATTTCATCAAAGCACATGCCAAAAAAGCCAGCATATAGCTATTACTTAATATTTTTAGATTTACTTTCTTTTTGTATTTCTTACTAATATCCTATGGTATTATTTCCATTCAATCAATATTATATAAGTATAAAACATTTGTTTTTATATCTAATTATAAACATCTAATGATACACATTTAAACACTTAGTTATATAAAAACAAATATATATATTTATATTCTCTTACCAACTTTAAAAATAGAAAAGTATTCCATTTCCTTTCTGATTATATATGCAGACAGTTAAAGTACTTTATTGTTTTACAAAATGAAAATCATTACAATGAAATTAATATTCAGTGTGCTGAGGAAATGTGCAAGATTTTTCATTGTTTTCATTTGAAATTATCTAGAAAAAATATGATCTTGTTGCATTGCATTCTGAAGAAGTTGAATAGATATTTGAAATAAATAAAACTATGTAAATGGGAAGTTAAGTAGGTTCCAGTGTGACTAATAAGCAATATCAAATTCTTCAGAACTGTGGTGTGCATAACAAGCTTGAAGAATTTGTGCACAAAAGCCTAAGCCATTGTGTAACCTTGGCGGTGATCAGATGCTGCAGTTTTCTAAGCTATTACATTTTTTATCCAGCTTGATAGATTTAACCTAGTAATGAGATGCTTAGCTGAACCGTTACTTTAAACGCTGTTTCTAGAGTGGCACAGTCTGTATTTTTGGAACTTCGTCCTCTACTCCAGAAAACACTTGTCCATAGAGAAACTGTTAAATTTAAGTTCTTTAAAAAATAAAACCACCAGACAGGTAAACTTTAAAATTATTTCTCTTGATGATGACCTTTATATTGGAGCGGGAACATCAGATTCTGAGTCAGGAGACCCTGAGTACAAGTCTTTGTCGGTTCATAGTGGTGTGACCTTAGATAATCACTAAACTCTGAGCCTCGGAAGATGAGAATAGAAACAATAGCTTCCCAGTCAGATTTAGTGGGTTGTGAGGCTCAAATGAAATAACGTATGTGAGACAACTGCAAAAACCATGTAAAGCACTAAGCAAATATTAATTGCCATTTTTCCAAGATTCTGCTTAGAACTTTTCTGATCTCATAGATTTAACTGAATTATGAAACTGATAAAATCACACCAGTAAGTTGTTTCATAGAGCATTATAGGGCACATAAGTTTTAAAAACCATTACTTTGTAATATTTTAAATTGCCAGATGATTTCATATCTGCATGACTTTGTTTTTGCTGGTTTGTTTCTATTTTTCGGTGTGTTTAAGATGCCTCTCTTTTTTACGGTACACGGAGTTGCTTTGGGAAGTAGAAATTGGTGGGGTCCTAACATCCTAATACAGGGCACTGCTTTTCCTCACCTGCATCCTGAGCCAATGGAGAAATAAGACCAAAGAGCCAGCAAACAGAAACAAGATGGTGCTCACCCTTTTGACTGATAGAGCCTAGGTTGGAGGAGGCGGCTTAGTGTAACAGCTAAAATGGACTTCCACGGTCCCAATAACTCATGTCTAGACTGTGGGGAAAGTTTAAGTCAGCACAGCACACACTCTTACCCTGGTTACTTGTCTCCCCTAGTCCAATAGAGAGAGAAGGAGAAAGAGACTTTCCCCAGGCCTCAGGATCTTGGGTGGTTCAATTTCCCCCATCTAGAAACATGGATCCTTGGCTATCTTCCACCAACCGGGTAACTCATTCTACCTCCTTGGGGAGGAGTAGGGGGTGGGCAGAAGACCAGGGTGCTTAAAGAAAAATCCGTCATCTTTATGGAAACCAAAGAAGAAAGAGGCTTTTCTCTTTAACAGAGGTGAACAGAAACTAAATAAATGGCATTTACCTCCCCATCCCCTCTTCTACCCACCTCTTCAGCTGTCACCTCTCAGGCTTTCCTCCCCTTACACTGCTTACCTAGTCCTGCTACCCTGTTGCTGGCCCTGTACCCCATACCCCTGCCCCCAAGCACAGGCTACCCTGCAGCTCCATCAGACTGTACCACATAGTTGTGGAGAAATACTGGCTCCTAAGCAAGGCAGGTTGAAGCTATAGACTGATTGCATCCCCCCAGATTTCTCATGTTGAAACTAATCTCCAGTGTGAGAGTATTTGGAGGCTCGGCCTTTGGGAGGTGATTAGGTCATGAGGGTAAAGACCTCATGGATGAGATAAGGGCCCTTATAAAAGAGGCCCCAGGGAGCTCCTTGGACCCTTCTGCCCTTTGATGGTACAGCAAAAAGAGGGCAGTCTGTGAGCCAGAAAGCAGGCCTTACCACACACTGAATCTGCCAGCACCTTGATCTTGGACTTCTCAGCCTCCAGAACCATGAGAAATAAACTTCTGTTGTTTATAAGCTACCTAGTCTAAGCAGCCTGAACAGACTAAGACAGTTGATTAAGGGGACTTTGGAGTAGCTAAGGTTAGCTTCCGTCCTTCTCTCAGTGAAAGAAAGGTAGGTCTCTGGTAAAAATATTTCCCAAACAGTTTCATCTCTGTTGTGGCATGACCACATTGAGCTTCCTTTGGAAGACGTATTTGTGAAATGGTTCATTTGGCAAGTCAAGAACAACCCATCTCTTTCTTCAAAAAAGAGATGTAGCTGGGGTCTCAAACTAGTTTTAAGTTCTATCTGACATGTATCACATGTCAGTGATATTGTGGAAAAGAGGTGGTAAAGTCTTATTAAGAAAAAACAAACAAATGGAGAAATCCAGGATTAACATAATAAGAAATTTAAATGATTTAGCCATTCACTAAACGTATTGATCACCTATCATGAGCCAGGCATTGCTCTGATTGCTAGGGAAATGGAGAGGAAATCTATTGTCTCTGGCTTTGAGGTGCCCATAACTTTATGATGGTGACACAGAATTCGATTCCACTATGATATATACTGTGAGAGAGGTACGCACAGACTGTTAAGGGAACACACGGACAGGGACATGGCCCAGGTTTGAGGAGTTAGTTGGGGAAATCTTTCTGAAAGAGTCCTGAAGTGCATCCTATAGGCAAGATGAAGGGAGTAGTAAAAGAGAGAAAGATGTCCTAATTTAGACAAAAGTAATTGAAAATAAGGCAAGGCTCAGAGCTAAAAAGAGAGCCTGGCGTGTCTGGATAACAGCAATCATTTAAATAGAGTAAAGAGTTTAGAGAACGGTAATAAAAGAAACTGGAGGGATGAGCAAGGCCAGCTCATAGCTTACGTGCTGTGATAAGGAGTTTGTGCTTTTCTCCAAAGGCATTGAGGAGTTTTAAGCAAGGAAGAACATGTGTTTCAGACATCACCAGTGATAGGGAGAATGTAGTGTAGGGGGCAGCTCTGGTAACATTCACGGCAGGAGACCCTGGTGGCCTGCACTAAGAGAGTGACAGTGGACCTAAAGAGAAATGGATGGACTTGGGGAGATATTAAAAACATCAAAGTCGGTAGGACTCTGTCATTTACTGGATAGAGGAAGTGAGAGGGAAAGAGAAGTCAAAGATAATTCAGGTTTCTGTGTTGAGCAGCTGTGTTAGGACCCTTCACCAATACAGAAAATATTTATTAGGAGAGCATTAGGTTTGGGGTAGACTTAGGGAAAAGATGAGAGCAAGGTTTAGAACATACTGAGTTAAGATCCCTATTGAATATCTGAAAGAAAATGTATAATAGTGTTTGAACATATGGGTTAGGAGCTCTAGATAGAAAGCTGGGTTCGAGACTGGGGTGTGTGTTTGTGTTTGTGTGTGTGTGTGTGTGTGTGTGTGTGTGTGTGTGTGTGTGTGTACACATGCATGTATCAACATACTTTTGTACTTTGGGTGGAGGAGTAGGGCAGTAGGCACCTTGGATATGGATAAGCTCATCCAGGGAAGTGTGTTGAGACTAAGAATAAAGGAACAGAAATGAGGCCCTGGAAAATACCATTTCAGAAATAGGCAAAAAAACAGACAGAAGGAAAAACTAACAAGTGTTACAGAAGCCAGGAAATAAAAACTCAAAGAGTCACCTGTTTTAAGTGCAACGAAGAGGTCCTGTAAGTTTAGCACTTTACGTCATCTTCTGAGTTTAGCAAAAGAGTGATTATGAGTAACCTTGGAGAAATCAGTGGCAATGGAGGGGCAGAGATAGAGGCAGATGGCAGTGGGTGAGGAATGAAGCAGATAGCCAGTGTCAGCAATGGTCTCAGCCGGGCTGAGAAACAAAGTAGAAAGATAGTGTGGGAGGGGAGTTCAGTGGGTGAGATGTCAATGGGCCATATAGACTGGAGGAGAATTTTCTGTAAATGGTGAACTGATTATATGAAAGATGAGCAATTAGAGGACACCTTCTGACTGATGAAGCCGTGTCCTTGAAGAGTGGGGACAAGATGAATGAATGTGGAACACCGGGGAAGGGTTCGCTTTGGGTAGGAGGAGGGCAACTTGCCCTCTGTGGCAGGAGGGAAGCACAGATGGGTTCAAATGTAGGTAAGTCTTTTGGATACAGCAGGTAGAGGAGATCCTCAGCTGATGGTTCCTCTTTTCTCTATTAAGTAGGAGGCTAACCACCTGCTGACAGCAAGGAGGAAGGTGATGATGTTGGGCGAGAGAAGAGAAGGGGTGAAATCCGTGCTGTAAAGAACGAATGGGGGAGGCTTACTGGGAAAATAGGAGATGTCTGGACAGCTTAAGGTTAAAGACCACGAATTTTTATAAAGTTTTTAAATGTTTTTTTAAAAAAATCACTGCGACAGCCCTTTGTATTTTCAAAACCAGCATGAAACAGGATCCCACATTGAACACACTGTTTCTTCCAGGTTCATTTCCTAAAATGCTCCTCTTTCCTCTTTACACTGCTCCCCCACTCCAGTTGGCTAGTACAGAAGATTTTCTGGCTTTAGTGAAGCCACTTTTCCAAGAATACATGGAACAGATTACAGAAGCAAGTGACAGCCGGCTTGCTTCTCCTTCTTCACTTACAGTCAGCTGGAGTTCTGAAAAGAGGAAGTCAGGAGAACTTTTTTTCTTTTTTAAAGAAGGATGGGAGAATCAGGAAGCTTGAGCAGGTGGAAACACTGAGGAAAAAAGAAAGAGAAAAGGGGAGCAAATAATGAAACAAAAGAAATGAACCAAAATGTAAACTGAAGTGATGTCATAAATCAGAAAGAAAAGGGAGCAAAGAAAATACCTGCTTTCTAACCTAGCCTCTTAGTTTGCTACCAAAATATGAAGTAGGATCCCAAGTCACATGGAACACAGAAGTTTTGAGTGATTTCAGCTCTCTCCTGCCTAATTTATCTGTATCAGCGGTAGAGTATTCTGGGCTTTTGTTTGTTTCTTTGGACCAACCCCTTAATTTAAAAATCAAGTCTAGGGTATCTGAGGAACAAGGGGACCAGATTCAGTGCCATTCAGAATGTTTAATGGGTGCTTGTCATGTGCAGGTATGACTGTTCTGGGTAGTGGGGATTTGCAGAAAACAGGAAATAGTCTCTACCTTTGCAATATAATTTCTCCCAATTGAAAGGAGACTATTGCTTAGGACTTATGTAGGTGCAAGAGCCCAATCCTCTGGCTTTTATCAGCTAGCCGGACATTTATTGGCGAGTAACTACTTAGAAGAAATAAGAAGCTCGAGTACTGCCTTAACTGTGCCATTACTTGTATCACCTTTTCCTAATCTCTTGTCCCCTGATGCTTCTGACTCAGATTTGCCCCCTGCCCCACCCCCATCAAGACGCTGATGTAACGCAAGCAGATAGCAGCTGAAGCCAAAATAGAATGGATAGTTATCTGAGGAGATAAAGTGACGGTGTTCCCTGTTCAGGCTGTTGTTCAAGGGAACATGTCTTTTATTTATAGACGTAAAATTTAAAGGCATAGACGGCCAGAGCTGGATATTACCTCTTCTTACTATAACTCGTTTCCTAGAAGTATGCTTGATATAGCTACCTTCTTTGCATGTAAATTGAATGTGATAGATGGGTGTTTTGTACTTGGTTTCATGTTCTTTTAATAGGTTCTGTTACTGTTGGGGTTAAGGCTGGTTTCTAAATTTTAACACTTCAGTATTTTGCTTTTATAGGACACTATTTTATCTCTACTTATCTGAGACACGGGTTGCAGAAAAAGGCAGGAGGTTTTAAAAGATGCCAAATATAGGTGATGTTCATGTTAATAAACTATTCATACTTTAGTCTGGTATGGCTAAGTAGATGAAGTCTCCAAATTGTTAGCGGGTTTGCAAAGTTGGCTCCTCTTAATAGATTTCATGGCGGTTAGTGGAGCCTTTGTGCCAGGAAAAATGTAGTAGTCTGTTCTTAAACCTCCATTTCCTTGCTTCCAAACACCCAAGAGTGAGGTTCACAAGGATGCCACTAACCTTCTGTTGCTCTGGGAAAGTGACTTCATTTTTCTAAGACTTTACTAAAAAGTGTTATGTGCCTTGTACTCTTGGAGTGTGTTTTTTCCTAAGCTCTAAGAAGATTTTACAGATTGAACCTCATGAATTTTTACATCCCTTCTGCAAGAAAGGGAAGAATAGTGCCTATAAACCACTTTGAATTATTCGAAACAAAGATAATAGAATGTAAGGAACCCAAGATAAACCTGGCCAGCCCATTTTTAACAGGTTAACAGATGAACAAGAAATAATTTTTATACAAACATGAAAACAGCTGATTAATTGTAAACTTTGTTTGTTGTCATGATACAGATAAGGAAATTTATTTTCTCCCTGAGGTGAAAAAAGATTCTGACATGGTATACTCATGTTTACCCATGTAAGGGCAAACGTTAATTTGAAAAAGAAGTATTAAAGCTAGATTATATGAAGGAACTTACATTCAAGAATATTATCATAGCAGCATTTCTGTGAACAGGATTAATCACAAAAGTAACAAATATGCTTTATGAACGTAATGTTTGAAGTATTTTTTTTTATTTGGCTATTAACCATAAGGTTAATTGATTCTTTTCTTCCTGCTCCATTGTGGTTAACATACTCATTCTTCCCTTTAAAGACCCATTGTATTATGCAAATGAAAAAAATTGAAAGCCTTTGTGTCTAAGAGAGAAGACTGCTTTTTGCAGGGGGACTCATGCACCTGTCTCAGCCTTCAGCCCCCCACCTCTGCTGCCATTGGCTGCCAAGCTACGGACTCAGTGATCAGGGTTAGTGGGTGTAGGGTCCTTGAATTTTGACTCCCATTTTCTTTGTGACTTACTCTTATTTTGTCATATAATTTCTCCCCTTCCAACTCTCAGCATGCCAACAGCAGCTGCATCATGGCACTCACCCTTGCTGCCAAGAGGGCAGGCAGCCTCCTTGGAGACTGGAACGTGGCACTCTAGCCAACGGTTAAGAAATAGATACTGGAGTAAGACATATAGCACCGCTGATACTCGGAGCCTTCTAGGAGGCATTTAGTGGAACACTGTGTCCACAGTGTTTTTTAACTTAATTTAAATTTTGGAAACTTTTTATTATGGAAAGTCTTCAAATATATACAAAGGTAGAAAGAATACTGTAGTACATGCCCACATACCTTCCTATCTCTCCCTTTCACCCATGATCAACTCATAGACAATCTTGTTTCGCTGTCCATGGTGTTTCCCCCTGGTTTATCCAGGCTATTGGTAGATTGACTTCCAGGGATAAATATCTCTTAAATTATAGTTCCTTTTCCATCCTTCCTCAGTCTAATATCTGTCACCTTAATGGTTTTCTCAATCCTTTCTTCCTAAAGGTAAAAGCTAGTAGAGTCGTTTTTTCCTTCTAAATTAAGCCAAGATGCTATGTTAGTAACTGTCATATTTTCCAGTACTGTCCCCTAAATTTTCGAGGCTTTGTTCATCCAGTCAGCCAGTCTACCCAAAGCATGGCTGAAAGGTACAGGATCTTAGAATATAGAACTTTCAAGATTACTGAGTTTGATTCTCAGTTTTACCACAGACTAGCTAGCTGTGTAACCTGAGACAACTTCCTTAACCTTTCTGTGCCTCAGTGTCCTCTTGTTTTTAACATGAGACTAGTAACAGGACACGCCCTACAGTGCTGTTGCAAGACTTAAATGAGTTCATATACTTAGACGGCTTAGATGGAGCCTGGCACAAAGTAAGTGTTCAATGTATGCTAGTTGCTGTCACCATCACCACCATCATCATCATTTTTTGCCCCTCACCACTCATTTTACAGAATAGAGAACTGCGGCCCAGGTGGATGAAGCAGCCCCCTTCAAGGTATATGGCAGTTTTATCAGGAGACCTTGAACAAGAAACCACATGGCTCAATTCCTTTATTATACTAGATATAGTCTTGTCCTCAAGGAATTATGCTCTGGCAGACAAGAATGATTTGTACAGGAAAGGGAAGAGTATTAATAAAAGCATGAACAAAGGAATAACTATTGCTGCCAGAGAGGTAAACCTTAGAAGTTGTATGTTTAGAAAGCAGAGCGCTCTGGGTTAACGTACCTCCTTTTTAGTGGAGAAGGTGAGATTTTAAGAATGCTTTTGTTTAAGAAAGGAGATGATTTGTTTAAGAAAGGAGATGATTTGGCTAACGAAACTGGAGAACATTCTGTACTCAAGGGAGAAAGAGAAGAAAGTTCAAGTATGGGATGCGATCAACAGATCTAGGGAACATTTGCCCATGAGATTAAGAGAAAAGACAAGATATAAGAGGAGAGGGGAAGGTAAGATTGTTTGAACCATCTGTGAATGTCAAAAAAACAAAAGAAATGGATGGATCCTAGACTTTATCTAAAGCCAAGAGGGGTCTGACATTCCTAAAGTTTTTATTTGTCACTGACTTTTAACGTGTGCTAAGCATTATTCTACTTACTCATAAATTACTTACTACTTATATTACTTCATATAATTCTCATGACAATTCTATGAAATAGGTACTACTATTGATTTCCTAATACAGCTAAGGAAACAGACGCAGAGAAGTTGCATAACTTGTCCAAGGCCCTTTGCTTGTTAATAGGCAGGATTGTACCCAAGTAGGCTAGCTCTATGCTCTGTGTTTTTAAACACTCTGCCATGCTGGCCCATGGTAACCAAAGCCCTGGTGCATCTGTAATCTTGAGGAAACCAGTGTATAGTGATGCCCTTTAAGGAAGCTGAAATTGTGGCATCATTACTCACTGATACCTGTGCTCTCGGCTGACCCAGGGACACTTACTATTAAAATCCCAGTCAGGTTTCAGGAAGCAGATTCTATCCATTCATTGCATACATGGACCTTTCTAAAAAGCTTTGTCGTCACCGGCTGAGGTTACATTTGTTCTAGTTGCCATCCTAAGAAAGTATTCTGGTATTTTATTTTCACATGAAGCTGTAAAACAACTCTTGATAGGGATGTGTTTGGTAACTTCATTCATCCAGAGTCATTTTACTACACAGGTATTTCTTGAGAGCCTCTGTTCTAGGTGTTGGGGGAGGCCTGCGAAGAGAGCAGTTCCTTCTCTACAGAATCTCCGTGGAGTTTTCCTTTCTTAGGAGCTTCTTCTCTTTAGCATATAAACAGACATTGTTTCTCCCAACTTCAAAAGGAAAAAGAAAAATCAAGAGAAAGCTCTCGTGACCCCACTTCCCTTTCCAGCTACTGGCCATATCTCATTTCCCGATTACAGCATAATGTCTGGAAAACAGTCTGTTCTCGTATTTGTCTTCACTTTCTCTCCTCCCATCCTCTTTTAAACACACACCAAGCCGACTTTCTCCACCAGATCGCGCTAGCTCCAGACTTAAATTACACCCTTCTGCCTACTAACAGCTCCACGTAGATGTCTGCTAGGCACAGGGAACATCCAAAACTGAACTCTCGATCTTCCTGTCCAAGCCCCGTCCCTGTGAATGGAGAAGCCACTCTTATTGCTCAGGCCAAAAACTTTGGCCTCATAGTTGACTCCACTCTTGTTCTCACACCCCACCGTCTATTCCATCAGCACATCCTATTGACTTTAACGTTTAAGTCTATCCAAAACCCAACCGCTTTCTCTCACCTTTACTATCACATCCCTAATCCACATCACCATCGTCTCTCTTTCCCAGCTGGTCTTCCTCCTTCCTTCCCGGGCCCTGTACCCCTCTCTGCCTGCTGTCAACATGGCGACCAAACAATTCTTTTAAGCCATCAGTCAGAATGTATCTCCTCTGCAAAAGCATGTTCTTCAAAAATTTTTAATCCCACATGCAACAACATGGATGAATCTCATACATGTAATATTGAGTGAAGAAAGCTGCAAACAAAAATGTATGATTACCTTCATTTAAAATATAAAACTAGGTGAATCAGTGTATGTTGTTAGAAGTCAGAATGGTGATCTAGGGGTCAGGGAGTTGACTGTGACTGAAAGAGAGCACCACTCTCTTTCTACGACCTTATAGAAATAGGGTCATTTCTGTTTCCTGATCTGGGTAGCAGTTGCTCATAGGTGTTTCACTGGTTAAAATTTAGCCAGCTATACACTTACGATGTACCCCCTTGCTGTTTGTATTTTGCACTTCCATAAAAAGTTTTACAAAATTGTTATCTCTTACACAGAAAATCATTCTCCTCTAGACTTAGAGATAGGAATTTATCAGCATTTATAGCCATTATAATATAAGTCCTATTCAGGCAAAAGCCTTCGTCTGCTTTCATTTATTCAACAAATATTTACTGAACGCTAGACACTCATCCTGGCATTTGGGATACAGCAGTGAACATAAGAGACAAAAATTCCTTAAGCTTCTGAGGGATGATAATCAGAATAAATTATATACCATTATAACCAGGGGCCAAGGACTATGGAGAGGACAGAAGCAGGAGAGGCAGGCAGGGAGTGCTGGAGTGGACGAGGTGAGGTGGCAGGAAACAGTCTAATGAAACAGTCAGGAAAGGCCTCACTGAGAAGGTGACATTTGGGCCACCACTGGAAAGGAGGGGAGGGAAAGAGCCCTGTGTTTATGTGGGAGAAGAACCTCTTGGGCGGAGGATCTGGAAAACAAAGGCCTGAGGCAGAAGCAGGCTGACTGTGCATGAGCCACGGCAAGGAGAGAGTGGAACTAGAGGGGCCTGAGCAAGGACAGACCAGCCGGGCTAAGGTCAGAGAAGGACCCGAGGCCAGATCACAGTGGGCCTTGTAAAGACTCGGGAGTTTGATTCTGCATGAGACTGGGGGGTGGGGTGGGGGAATAAATTTTTGCCTGACCTGGTTTGAGTTAAGTTTCAGCTGCTTGTAGTGGCAGGTTGTTCGTTCTCATTGCTGTAAATATACTTCGGTTTATTATCCATTCTACTATTGATGAATGGATACCAGCTCACTCTACCAGCTCAGGGCTTGCATTGAGTGCTACCATGAACACCCTAGTGCTGCATGTCTTTTGGTAAACTCCTGTATGCAAGACATACCAACTTTGGGCTTCCCTGGTGGCGCAGTGGTGGCGCAGTTCACTTTGAACTATGTTGATATAAGATTTCAGAGGGAAGCCGGGGATTCTGTGGAGCCTGAAAGCGGACATCAGATTTGGAAAAGCAGAGAAAGACTTTGTGGACATTATCTGGGTTGGCCAAACAGCATGAGGGCCCATTTGTATTGGAGGGGCCCGTAGGTGGTCCATCTGAATAAGATTAGGGCTTAGGATTCATTTTAAAACCTTAGTAGAGGACTTCCCTGGTGGCACAGTGGTTAAGAATCCACCTGCCAATGCAGGGGACGTGGGTTCGAGCCCTGGTCCGGGAAGATCCCGCATGCCACGGAGCAACTAAGCCCACGCGCCACAACTACTGAAGCCCGCGCGCCACAACTACTGAAGCCCGCGCGCCTAGAGACCGTGCTCCACAACAAGAGAAGCCACCACAATGAGAAGCCCCTGCACCCCAACGAAGAGTAGCCCCCGCTCGCCGCAACTAGAGAAAGCCCACGCACAGCAACAAAGACCCAATGCAGCCAAAAATAAATAAATAAATTTTAAAAATAAATAAAACCTAGTAGAGATATAGATGGATTTATTTCTCAAGTAAGTAAATAGCTGCGTTCTAATCTGGGAATGTTTATATATTCCACATTTCTCAATCACTTTGATATATTAATGCCATATAACCTCAAAGTCCATAAGGTCTAAATGACTTAAATATATATGTATTTTTAGATTGGCAAAGAAAACTCATCCAGTGTGACTGTAGCAGGCCCCAAGATGGAAAATAAGTCAGGCCAGACTCTGGAAAACAGCTCATTAATGGCCGAGCTTCTGAGCGACGTACCCTTCACCTTGGCCCCGCATGTGCTGGCCGTGCAGGGCACCATCAGTGACCTTCCCGACCAGTTACTCTCCTATGATGTCAGCGAAAACTTATCAAGGTTTTGGTATGATTTCACTCTTGAAAACTCAGTGCTCTATGGTTCGTAATCTTTACGTCTGTTTGCACCTTAACAGCTTTAAGACAAAAGTTTGCCTGTTTTATTTAACCTGTGTGATGTTTTTTGACATTTCCCTGTTTAAAGGCCCTTAAAGGCCCTCAGAAAAGCAAGGATCATAAAGCAAATAATATTACATTCATTGCTCTATTTTTTTTAGAATAAAGCATATTTGTATAAAAAGTAAACTTAAGATCTACTACTTCCTTTTCCCCCTAATAATAAATACAAATATTACTTTATCAAGGTTTTATGAAAGGAGTAGATTCCGTCAACAGGTCTCTCAAAATACAACACCTCACATTTATCTTAGGAAAACTGTGAAAAAGAACTGAGGCATTTTTCTTAGTTATCACAAGAAACTGAAGTCTCCACTTAGAGGGAGTGTGATTTCTCTTCTCTGGTTTGGAAGAAACTTACTTAATGTTATCCCCTTTCTCCTTCCACTGTGTTTATTAATGAATTCAGAAAAAAAAAAGTTGGCAGTTAGCTTAATTTCTTCAGTCTTGATTTAGACATTGATGTGGAAATGTATAACTTTTCCTAGAAAGCAGTGGTAGTTTGCTGATATAAGAATGCTGTAAGAAGAATGCTCTGGATACTGTTTCTTTTGAGTGACAGATTTTGGTTTCCTTAATCCCGTGGCAGTCTGTTCCACCTTGATGGAGTCCTGAGTTCCTGCCTTTGTTTTTTGCTACTTCATGGTTTGCCCTCTCACCAGCTTTCCAAAGAACGTTCCCTGCTTCTGCCTCAGTTGGCATTTGTTCTCCTTACCACCTATGTTCCCGGTTTATGAAGAGATCCATATTTCCTTTCAACCTCTCTGCCTCCCAAAGAAAAGCATCTCATAATGATATGGATTATTGCTGATAAAGCCCTTATTTAGAAAATCGTTGGCCACAATACAGATGGAAATGTTTTACTGCTACAAAAACTGCAACTGACTCATTTCCAATTAGAGTGTAGGCAAAACACCTAAACAGGACTTTTAGTTCGTGAATATCTGTTAATTATTCCAACTAAAGTAGAAAACTGCCATTGGTCCATAAACTGTAAAGGGAAGAGGTAAATTGTGATAGAGCATTTTCTGTGCCATGGAAAATTTAAATCACATTTGTTCTGATTAGTGGCAATACAGTTTATTGATTCTGTGCCAAATCTTAAATATATTTTTCACAAAGGTAGAGTGCCATAGCAAAACTAAATACTGTGAATAAAGGTACATGAATTATTCAAGTTTTAATGTGTCGTGCATGTTTGTTTAATATATGTGGCATGTCTTGATAAAATGTTGTTATATTATTTAAAAGTTAAACGTACATTTCTATTGACAGAAATATACTTCACTTACAAATAATGCTACCATATGAGGTGAATGATTAAATTAGAGCTTCACATAGTTTTCATAAAACATCAGTCTAAGAAATCTAACTTCTTTCTTACTAAGACAAATGTGACCACTTTATAGCAGTTTTTGTGAAAACATATCTTTTTTTCAATATCCGTGTTAATGTACAGCCAATGTTAAAGCCAAATGTAAGCACGTTATCAGTTTGTCTATGTGTTAAATTTCGTCTAAAGTACTTATACATTTCATTTATATGTATGTCTACCATGTTATAAATATGCTTGTATTTTCATTTGTCTATAAAAGATATTTAAATAAACATGAATTTTAAAAAACTGAAATTTTTATTATTTTCAGATCAGAAAAATGGTTTTCTTTGCATTATTCATATCTGAGTGCAAGTTATTGATTCTTTGAAAGGCCAAGATTTAAGTACATAGTTTTTGTAGTCCAGAGAAAATTACGAAATTTCCTCTTATATGTAAGTTTTAAGGAATAACATTGAAAATGGTAAGATCACTAGTCCTGGCTTAATAAGACTAGAGATTTGGGAGAAATCACATGAACATCTTAAGGTAGATCCCCATCATCAGAAGATTTAGTAAAGGCCAGTGTTAATGACCTATTTTTAACAAAAAACATTGTAAAAATCTCCATTTTAATTTTCTTACTCTATATAAATCAATGTTCCTTTTTGAAAACTGGAAAAACCTTACAAATCAACTAGCCAACTCCATTTTACTGAAGAGAAACCTGAAGCCTAGAAAGGTTAAATGATTTAAGTCACCTAGTTAGTGATAAATATTTCCTTTAATAGTGTTAATAATTATAATATGAATTATAACAAAGCTTGTATGCTCTGGTGCATTTGAGGCAGCCAGAGTTTGTAATGGCTCTCTCACTTACAAGCTGTGGGATTTGGAGTTAGTCCCTTGATTTCTTGTGTCCTTAGTTCCTTCTCCAGTTAAACAGTAATTGTATGCATCTTGCAGGGTTGTGTTAGGTTTTAGATGGTGTATGTCAAATGCCTGGCAGCATAAAGCTTGAACACACCATAGGTGTTCTGGAAAAGGGAGCTCTTATAATTCTCATTACTATCCACACATACAACAGTCTAATGAAATGCAAAATACATACTAACTGAACTGCTTAATGAGTAATATAAAAATATATAGCTACCTACATTTATATTGTAGATCCCTCCTGCCCCATTATTTTTTTCTATACTAAATACCTCACTAAGAAAAATATTGCTAAAATATGTTGGTTGACTCTTCTGCAATTCCTTAGTTAAGAATTCCATAGGGAACATTTTTTTCCCTCTCCTTATCAAGCAACGTGGTCCTTTTCCTCAATACAAGTTATCATTGTAAAGTACTGTAGGTATAGAATGTACAAGCAATTTTACTGAATCTTATTTTTAACCCTAAAATACATTCAGGAAGTTTCATGGTTTTTTTCTTTTTTTTTTTTTCCAGCTTTCTTTAACGACATTTGCATTCTTTCCTAAAAACAGAATTAGAGAGGAGATTCTGACCAATCTATTAATCTGTTTAATTAAACTTTGATTAACTGAACTTTTAAAATTGTACCATTAAATATTAACAAGAGCACATTTCTTGTTAACAATTCTGGAAACCCAAATAGTTTTTTTAAGTAAACATTCATTGACACCAACACTTCTTTTCTCTTTCTCAAAGTAAAATGATAAATTGAAAACAGTATAAATTGAAAACTCTAATTCAAAAAGATACCTGTACCCCAATGTTCATAGCAGCACTATTTACAATAGCCAATACATGGGAGCAACCTAAATGTCTATCAACAGATGAATGGATAAGGAAGTTGTGGTATATATATACACACACACACACACATACACACACACAATAGAATATTACTCAGCCATAAAGATGAAATAATGCCAGTTGCAGCAATATGGATGGACCTAGAGATTCTCTATCTTACTTTACTTAGTATGATAAAGCCAATATCATATGATATCACTTATATGTGGAATCTAAAAAAATGATACAAATGAACTGACTTACAAAACAGAAATAGATTCACAGACATAGAAAACAAACTTATGGTTTACCAAAGGGGATAGCGGGGGTGGGGGGAGATAAATTAGGATTTGGGGATTAACAAATACTATATATAAAATAGGTAAACAACAAGGACCTACTGTATAGCACAGGGAACTATACTCAATATCTGGTAATAACCTGTAATGGAAAAGAATCTGAAAAAAAATGTATGTGTATGTATAATGGAATCACTGCTGTATACCTGAAATTAACAAAACATTGTAAATTACTTCTATTAAAATATACTTTATTGGCATGAGCCCTCCTGGAGGCCACCATTTTCTTACAAAGATGTGGCCCCATCCCACAGCCTGTAGGCTCCAGTGCTGGGACACCTCAAGCCAAACCAACAGGGCAGGAACACTGTCCCACCCATCTGCAGACAGGCTGCTTAAAGTCTTCCTGAGCCCACAGCCCTCTAAACACACCCCTTAGCTTGGCTCTGCCCACCAGAGGGAAAAGACCCAGCTCCACCCACCAGTGGGCAGGAACCAGTCCCTCTCACCAGGAAGCCTGCACAAGCCTCTTAGACAGCCAGGGTGCAGAGAAGAGAAGCAAGAAGAACTACAGCTCTGCAGCCTGTGGAATGGAAACCACAGTCACAGAAAGTTAGACAAAATGACATGGCAGAGGATTATGTCCCAGATGAAGGAACAAGATAAAACCCCAGAAGAACAACTAAGTGAAGTGGAGATAGGCAATCTACCTGAAAAAGAATTCAGAGTAATGATAATAAAAATGATCCAAAACCTTGGGAAAAAAATGGGGGCACGGATCAAGAAGATTAAAGAAATGTTTAACAAAGACCTAGAAGAACTAAAAAACAACCAACCAGAGGTGAACAATACAATAACTGAAATGAAAAATACACTAGGAGGAATCAATAGCAGAATAACTGAGGCAGAAGAACGGATAAGTGAGCTGGAAGACAGAATGGTGGAAATCACTGTTGCAGAACAGAACAAAGAAAAAAGAATGAAAAATGAGGACAGTCTAAGACATCTCTGGGACAACATTAAATGCACCAATGTTGGCATTATAGCAGGAGAAGAGAGAGAGAAGGGACCTGAGAAAATATTTGAAGAGATAATAGCTGAAAAATTCCCTAACATGGGAAAGGAAACAGTCACCCAATTCCAGAAGCACAGAGAGTCCCAGGCAGGATAAATCCAAGAAGGAACATGCCAAGACACGTAGTAATCAAATTGACAAAAATTAAAGACAAAGAGAAAATCTTAAAAGCAGCAAGGAAAAAGCAACAAATAACATACAAGAGAATCCCCATAAGGTTATCAGCTGATTTCTCAGCAGAAACTCTGCAGGCCAGAAGGGAGTGGCATGACATATTTAAAGTGATGAAAGGGAAGAACCTACAACCATGAATACTCTACCCAGCAAGGCTCTTATTCAGATTTGATGGAGAAATCAAAAGCTTTAAAGACAAGCAAAAACTAAGAGAATTCAGCACGACCAGACCAGCTTTGCAACATAAGCTAAAGGAACTTCTCTAGGTGGAAAAGAAAAGGCCACAACTAGAAACAAGGAAATTACGACTGGGAAAGCTCTCCAGTAAAGGCAAACATAAAGTAAAGGTAGGAAATCATCCACACACAAATGTGATATCAAAACCAGCAATTGTGAGGAGATCACAAATGCAGGATGTTGGAAATGCATTTGAAATTAAAAGACCAGCAACTTAAAACAATCTTGTCTATATATAGATTGCTATATCAAAACCTCATGGTAACCACAAACCAAAAATCTGCAATAGATACGCACACAAAAAAAGAAAAAGGAATCCAAACACAGCACTGAAGTTACTCATCAAATCACAAGAGGAGAGAACAAAACAGGAAGGGAAGAAAACACCTACAAAAACAAATCCAAAACAATTAACCAAATGGCAATAAGAACATACATATCGATAATTACCTCAAACATAAATAGATTAAATGCTCCAACCAGTGGTACATATACACAATGGAATATTACTCAGCCATAAAAAAGAACGAAATAGTGCCATTTGCAGCAACATGGATGGACCTAGAGATTGTCATACTGAGTGAAGTAAGTCAGCAAAGGACAAACATCATGTAATATTGCTTATATGTGGAATCTAAAAAATTGGTACAAATGAACTTATTTACAAAACAGAAAGAGAGTTACAGATGTAGAAAACAATCTTATGGTTACCAGGGGGGAAGTGGTGGAGGGATAAATGGGAGATTGGGATCAACATATACACACTATTATATATAAAATAGATAACTAATAAGGACCTACTGTATAGCACAGGGAACTCTACTCAGTAATGACCTATATGGGAAAATAATCCAAAAAGAGTTGATACATGTATATGTATATCTGATTCACTTTGCTGTACAGCAAAAAGTAACAACACTGTAAATCAACTATATGCCAATAAAAAAAAATTTTAAGTAAAGTTATTTTCTTTAATACTTTAAAAGAAATTAAAAAATAAATGCTCCAACCAAAAGACATAGACTGGCTGAATGGATAAAAAAACAAGAGCTGTATATATGCTGTCTAGAAGAGACCCACTTCAGATCTAGGGACACATACAGACTGAAAGTGAGGGGATGGAAAAAGGTATTCCATGCAAATGGAAACCAAAAGAAATTTGGAGTAGCAATACTCATATCAGACAAAATAGACTTTGAAATAAAGACTAATATAAGAGGCAAAGAAGGACAGTACATAATGATCTAGGGATCAATCCAAGAAGAAGATGTAACAATTGTTAATATATATGCACCCAACATTGGAACACCTCAATATATAAGGCAAATACTAACAGCCATAAAAGGAGAAATCAACAGTAACACAATAATATGCAGTGGGGGACTTTAACACCCCATTTTCATCAATGGGCAGATCATCCAGACAGAAAATCAGTAAGGAAACACAGGCCTTAAATGACACATTAAACCAGATGGACTTAATTGATATTTATAGAGCATTCCATCCAAAAGCAGCAGAATACACATTCTTCTCAAGTGCACATGGAATATTCTCCAGGACTGATCACATGCTGAGCCATAAAGCAAGCCTTGGTACATTTAAGAAAACTGAAATCAGATCAAGCATCTTCTCTGACCACAATGCTATGAGATTAGAAATCAACTACAAGAAAAAAAGACTGTAAAAAGCACAAACACATGGAGGCTAAACAATATGCTACTAAACAACCAATAGATTATTGAAGATATCAAAGAGGAAATCAGAAAATACCCGGAGACAAATGAAAATGAAAGAATGAATCCAAAACCTATGGGACACAGCAAAAGAAATTCTAAGAGAGAAGATTATAGCAATGTAATTGTACCTCAGGAAACACAAAAAATCACAAATAAATAACCAAACCTTACACTTAAAGCAACTAGAGAAAGAAGAACAAACAAAACCCAAAGTTAGTAGAAGGAAAGAAATCATAAAAATCAGAGCAGAAATAAGTGAAATAGAGACAAAGAAAACAATAGCTAAGATCAATAAAACTAAAAGCTGGTTCTTTGAGAAGATAAACAAAATTGATAAACCTTTAGCCAGACTCATCAAGAAAAAGAGGGAGAGGGTTCAAATCAATAAAATTAGAAATGAAAATGGAGAAGTTACAGTGGACACCACAGAAATACAAATGATCATAAGAGACTACTACAAGCAACTATATGCCAATGAAATGGAAAACCTAGAAGAAATGGACAAATTCTTAGAAAGATACAATCTCCCAAGACTGAACCAGGAAGAAACAAAATATGAACAGACCAGTCAAAAGTACTGAATTTGAAACTGTGATTAAAAAACTCCCAACAAGGACTTCCCTGGTGGTGCAGTAGTTAAGAATCCACTGCCAGTGCAGAGGACATGGGTTTGATCCCTGGTCTGGGAAGATCCCACATGCCACGGAACAGCTAAGCCTGTGCGCCATAACTACTGAGCCTGCACTCTAGAGCCCATGAGCCACAACTACTGAGCCCACGTGCTACAACTAAAGCCTGCGTGCCTAGAGCCCATGCTCCACAACAAGAGAAGCCACCAGAAGGAGAAGCCCGCACACCGCAACGAAGATTATCCCCCGCTCGCCACAACTAGAGAAAGCCCATGTGCAGCAACAAAGACCAAATGTAGCCAAAAAAAACAAAAAAACTCCCAACAAACAAAAGTCCAGGACCAGGTAGGTTCACAGGCAAATTCTATCAAACATTTAAAGAAGAGTTAATACCTATCATTCTGAAACTATTCCAGAAACTCGCAGAGGAAGGAACACTCCCAAACTCATTCTATGAGGCCACCGTCACCCTGATACCAAAACCAAAGTTATCACAAAAAAAGAAAATTACAGGCCATTAGACACAAAAATCCTTAACAAAATACTAGCAAACTGAATCCAGCAATACATTAAAAGGATCATACACCATGATCAAGTGGGATTTATCCCAGGGATGCAAGGATTTTTCAATATCTGCAAATCAGTCAGTGTGATAAACCCCATCAACAAATTGAAGAATAAAAACCATATGATCATGTCAATAGATGCAGAAAAAGCTTTTGACAAAATTCAACACACATTTATGGTAAAAACTTTCCAGAAAGTGGGCATAGAGGGAACATACATCAACATAATAAAGGCCAAATATGACAAACCTACAGCTCAATAGTAAAAAAGCTGAAAGCATTTCCTCTAAGATCAGGAACGAGACAAGGATATCCACTCTCGACACTTCTATTTAACATAGTTTGGAAGTCCTAGCCTTGGCACTCAGAGAAGAAAAAGAAGTAAAAGGAATCCAAATTGGAAAAGGACATAAAACTGTCACTGACTGTTTGCAGATGACATGATACTATACATAGAGAATCCTAAAGATGCTGCCAGAAAACTACTAGAGCTAATCAATGAATTCGGTAAAGTTGCAGGATACAAAATTAATACACATAAATCTGTTGTATTTCTCTACACTAACAATGAAAAATCAGAAAGAGAAATTAAAGAAACAATCCCATTTACCATCGCATCAAAAAGAATAAAATACCTAGGGATAAACCTACCTAAGGAGACAAAAGTCCTGTACTTCAAAAACTGTAAGCCCTTGATGAAAGAAATCAAAGATGACACAAAAAGATGGAAAGATATACCATGTTCTTGGATTGGAAGAATCAATATTGTCAAAATGACTATACTACCCAAGGCAATCTACAGATTCAGTGCAATCCCTATCAAATTACCAATGGCATTTTTCACAGAACTAGAACAAAAAAATCTTAAAATTTGTATGGAGACACAAAAGACCCCCAATAGCCAAAGCAGTCTTGAGAAAGAAAAATGGAGCTGGAGGAATTAGGCTCCCTGACTTCAGACTATAGTACAAATCTAGTCATCATAACAGTATAGTAATGGCACAAAAACAGAAATATAGATCCATGGAACAGGATAGAAAGCCCTGAAATAAACTCATGCACCTATGGTCTATTAATCTACGAAAAAGGAGGCAAAAGTATACAATGGAGAAAAGACAAGTCTCTTCAATAAATGGTGCTGGGGAAACTGGGCAGCTACATGTAAGAGAATGAAACTAGAACATTCTTTAACACCATATGCAAACATAAAGACCTAAATGGATTAAAGATATGTGGCTCAATATCCAAAAAACAAACAACCAAATCAAAAAATGGGCAGAAGACCTAAATAGACATTTCTCCAAAGAAGACATACAGATGGCCAAGAGGCACATGAAAAGATGCTCAACATCACTAATTATTAGAGAAATGCCAATCAAAACAACAAAGAGATATCACCTCACACCAGTCAGAATGGCCATCATCAAAAAGCCTACAAACAGTAAATGCTGGTGAGGGTTTGGAGAATAGGGAACCTTCCTACACTGTTGGTGGGAATGTAAATTGGTACAGCCACTATAGAGAACAGTATGGAGGTTCCTTAAAAAAACTAAAAATAGAGCTACCATATGATCCAGCAATCCCACTCCTGGGCATATATCCAGAGAAAAACCTGATTCGAAAGGATACATGCACCCCAATGTTCACTGCAGTGCTGCCTACAATAGCCAAGACATGGAAGCAACCTAAATGTCCACTGACAGATTAATGGATAAAGAAGATGTGGTACGTATATACAATGGAATATTACTCAGCCATTAAAAAGAATGAAATAATGCCATTTGCAGCAATATGGATGGATCTAGAGATTCTCATACTAAGTGAAGTCAGACAGATAAGGGCAAATATCATATGATATCACTTATATGCAGAATCTAAAAAAATGATACAAATGAACTTAGTTACAAAACAGAAAGAGACTCACAGACTTAGAGATTGACTTGCAGGGAAGGTTGAGGGGGGTAACAGACTGGGAGTTTGGGATTAACATGTACACACTGCTATATTTAAAATAGATAACCAACGAAGACCTGCTGTATAGCACAGGGAACTATGCTTAATATTCTGTAATAACCTAAACAGGAACAGAATTTGAAAAAGAATAGATACATGTATAACTGAATCACTTTGCTGTATACCTGAAACTCACACAACACTGTTAATCAACTATACTCCAATATAAAATAAAAATTTTTTAAATGATTAAACAATACTGTATTGCTAAAAAATGCTAACCATCAAAACAAAACAACAAAAACACCACTCCCTTATAACATCTTATAACAGCAACTATTTGGCTGATGCAATTTAAGTCTTGCAAACTCAGGAGAAAAAAAAAAAAAGGAAGAAAGAAAACAGTATGTAGGAAGAAATATTTTCTAAAATTCCCAGAGACCTGATTTATTATCATTCTAAAGGACAGAATGGAGTAGCAAAGAAATAATCTCATCCATGTTCTAAAACAGTGGTGTAGGGACCCTACCCCCTTACCTCTCATGATAACAACTGATCAATAAATGAACACTGTAATCTAACAAAGAGTATGTTATCTTCAGAGGTTAATACATTGTCTTATTAATAATGTCATTAATAACATTCACATGCAATATAAGTATATTGGATACGTGGTTGAAGGATGTTACACCTTTTAAGCTGTTGAGAAATACGGGTTTGTGGATATTATCTTTTGAGCATTAGTGTCATATTACTAAGGGCATGACCTAAATATTATTGGGAAATCTAAAATGTTCACAGTAAGTTTCACGTCATTTACACTACATTGGCCTGAAAGACAGAGAATTCTTACGTGTCAGGAAAATGACTCTTTATGCCATATAGTTTGGTGGATAGGTGGGGTGAAAAAGAGAAAAAGATGCATAGGAACTCTGCTACAGTCAATATAGCAATATGTTGATCACTTTTTCTCAATTTAAGAAATGTTTTATTTTAGAATACATAGTTACAGATTTATTAAAAAGTTACGAAAATAGTGCAGAGTTCCTGTATACCTCTCACCCAGGTTTCACTATTTTGAACATCTTAAATTACTACGATATATTTGCTACAACTAAGTAACTGAGACATTACTATTAACTAAAGTCCACACTCTATTTACATTTCTGTTTTCTTCTAATGTCCTTTTGCCCTTCCAGCATCCCATCCAGCATAACACTTTACATTTAGTCATGTCTCCTTAGCCTCCTTTTGGCTGTGACAATTTCTCAAACACTTGTTTACGACAGCCATGATAGTTTTGTGGAGTACCGGTCAAGTGTTTTGTAGAATGTCCCTCAACTGGGGTTTAACCTAATATTTTCAAATGATGAGACTACGGTTATGGGTTTTGGGAGGAAGACTGCAAAGGTAAAGTGCCCTTCGATGAGATCGTATCATATCAAGGATACATGCTATCAACATGACATATTGATGTTAACCATTATCACCTGGCCAAGGTCGTGTTCGCCAGATTTCTCCACTGTAAAGTACCTCTCTCCCCATCCTTTTCAAACTCTACTCTTTGGAATTAAATTGCAAGGCATAGCCAACACTCAAGGGATAGGGAATTAAGCTTCACCTTCTTGAGGGGTGAATAGCCACATAAATTATTTGGAATTCTTCCCTATGAGAGATATGCCTCTTCTCTCCTATCTACCTATCTATCTATTTATTTATTTATTTATTTCTCGATCACTTACTTTTTCATATTGGAACTCATGAATATTCAATCCCTTTTTCCCCAAAATATAAATTAGTGGTGGCCAAGATACATATTTACATTTTTATAAAAGTCAATAAAAGTAATTTGGAACATTTTACGTGGTGCAGATGAATACTATTTGACATTGGATATGAAAATATATTCTATAATTTCCCCAGAATTCATCTTCCTATAAATATCAGATGTGTTTTTCCTTAACTGGCCATGACTGTAACTGTGTCCACAATAGACCTTCCCTGCAAGGCTACAAGTGTTGCATTGTGAGTGGAGCCCTCTTAGATACTTGGCCTTTTCCCATCTCATTCCCGTGATGATTGCAACTTACACATAATGCCATTCTTCACCAAGTGGTGTGGAGGCAAGGTTATAGTGTAACCATATTCCTCTTTAAAGAACCAAGAGAATTCATGATACAAAGAGCTCTTCTCTACAATAGATAGACTTTTTTTTTTTTTAGTAATAGCAAAGACAAAGTTGTAGCTCCTTAAGTTTCTAAAGAAAGAAATGGTTCATTTTCAACCTTTGAGAAGTAATTTTAAGAAGCAGTATAAGGAAACTCAGTCTTTTATCAGAGGGGGGAGGTGCCCAAGAAACTCTTATTTTTACTTCTGATTAACCAAAACACTGTGTGCCAAAACATAAAGTTGATCTCATCCAATTTCTGTGACGAAAAATACCAATCAAAGCAAAAAGCATCTTATTTGTCCTTGGAAGAAACCTGAATATAGTTCTTTGTCAAGAATTTGCCCAGTCCCAATTTTCACCCCCACAAAGGAAATAAATTCCTTACAATCAAAGGTAAGGCAAAGGCTGATTGCATCCAGAACAACCCATCAGTGTGCTAACTCTGAACCAGGCTCACAGACAGCTTGTTAGTTACTACCCAGGCCAGAGAGGGAGTCAGACAATAGACCATTTCAGAGGTCAGTTAAGGAGACGGCCTCCCACTTAGGAGTGCTGCCAGGGACATACAATCCAGTGTCTGACATCTGGGTTCTGCAGCTGCCAAGTCTGCCCCTTGTGTGGCCACAGGTGTTGGCTATAACTCTGAGACACATGGAAGAAGGAACAGTTTCATCGTGCATATGTGTTTATGTGTATGTTTTTTTCTTTTAATTTTGTTTCCCAAAAGGTACATAATTTATTTTGTTTCGCAATTAATGTATTTCTGCATTCTGAAAAGGAACATTTGGGAGGCTAACAAAGAAGAAGTTTTTGTTCAAGAACAAGGGCAAAACAAAGCCGAGTTCTTACACCTACAGGGTACACTGTACACTCATATGCTGTGTGTGGCATTGTTAGCTTAGTCATTAGAATAGGCCTTCTCAGGACCAGAAAGACAGAAATGGATGCGGAAAAGAAAACAGGCGGTTGGGCTAAGCCAAAGCCTAAATACTTATTTTCCTCCTATAGTCTCCCCTGCCATCCTTGATTTGGATCTTCATGAGAATGTGTGTTTATCAATGTGTATTTCTGAGCCTGGAACAGACTGTATCTCATTTTCTATCTCACACTATACCAGCTATAACCATCACTTAACACAGCTTAAAGCAGTAACACTAAGCTCTCCTCTTCCCCTTTCAGGAGACTTGGCTCCTGTTTATGAGGCAAATCTAGAAGTTGCTATCTCAGATAGGTATTTGAGGTTCCTAACCCTAAAATTATGGGCAGTAGTAGAAACGGGTTGATTAAGAGAAGGGAACTAAACTGGTAAGAACAATGAAGAGCTAATAGTCAATAGCATTTATATCTATATTTCCACAAACATACACGTTCTCCTTGTTTTGCCTGCTTCATAGCCTGTAACTAGAAATTGAATTTAATGGGGGAGGCACGAATCTTCAGATTTCATCTTACTGAATCTTTTCTAAAGAGAAATACCTGAATCCTTAGGCCAGTGGTTCTCCATCTTTTAAAGCCAATGTGCCCTACAATGTCTTTTACACAGTATCCTCTCTATATTCCAACAGCCTAGAAGAATTGTGACAGGTTTTACTGTGTATTTTCTATTCCAAAGTCAGCAGATGAATTGAATATGCTTTTTCTAAGCACAGCCACCACCCCATTTTCCTTAAGAACCTGTGCTTTCTTGTTGATGTTCTGTCAGACTATGCTTGGCGCATAATAAATCCTCCATCAGGATTCGTTGAATGGTTGAGTGAACCAATGAAATAAATCATGAAATTATCTATACAGGAGACTTCCCAAAAGCAAAGGAATAGAATTTCAAAACTTTTGTTGTTTTTCAGGCTCCAGTAAGTTCCCCAAGGCATCATGCTATGTTTCCACAGCTGCAAGTAATGCTTAGTTAACCAAGCTTCTACAAATTGTGCCTTTTGTCTGTTTGGGGTATTCTCCATGATTTTCAGGTTGTGTTTTCCTCTGCCCATAATGACTATGTATGTCCTCATGATGAGTAAGAACCGATGCTAGACAACACAGTGTATTTTGGTGCTGTGGATGAACTCATTTGAGGTTTTATCCAGCAGCCTACTTTCCCTTGTATGTTTTTGGTTGTGTTTGTGTATATTCTTGTCCCAGAGTTTATTAATCCTATCTGACCTGTTCTTGAAAATGTTTTCCTTTTTCACATGGTTTCCTTGAGCACATTTGGGTTTAAATGAACTTGCTTTAGAAAAAAAATGTTTTTCTAGGAGCAGTACTGCACCTTTCTGTTAGTACTCTTCTGTACCTGTCTCACATCTCCTACTCAACCACTTCTCTTCCCTTATATAGACATGTTTAGATCTTTCTACCCCAAGTCCAGCTATAAACTTTTTTCCTCCTCTTTAGTGTCGAGCTTCTCAGGAGATTGGTTTGTATTTGTGTCTCCACTTCCTTTCTATTCACTCATCAACTTTCTGTAATCTGATTTCCCATCCCTGCTTAGAACATCCACGGAGCTGGTTCATTCGAGAGTCACCTCTAACCTGCCAAATGCCTCATCTCTGTTTCTTCGAGGCAGTTATCACTGTTGATTAAGTCTACTCTCCTGAAATTGTCTTTACCCTTGATTGCTGTGACACTGCTTTTCTGGTTTTCCTTCCATCTCTGAGACCATTCCATCTTGGACCATTGGGGACTTCTTTTCCTCACTCCAGCATTCCGTCTTTGGCTCTCTTCTCTTCCCTTTCTGACTTCTCCCTGCACAATCATATTCAGGCCTATCTGCCAGTGTTGACACCCAAATTGATCTCTAGCCCCAGAACTCTCTTAACTTCCATATCCATAGCCATAATTTGCTATCAGACATCTCTCTTGACTCTTACTCTCAGCTTGTACAGCAGACCATGGTAGCTGTGTTTCTGTTTTCTCCACACTCTTTCTCATATACCTATCCCCTGCTTCTGCTTCCCTTTTCTTTGGGAAATTCCTTCTTCACTCCGTGTGGTCCTGATGGGAAGTAACTATGTGTCAGGCAGACACATAGCCTGACCTGGTCCAGTCAGCATCCCTCCATCAACTGATACTAGATGTAAGGAGAAAGCAGCACCTCTTTTGCTGGCATACTGCTGACAGCCATCCTTCCCTCCAAGTTTCAAAGTTCTGACCATATCATTTGAGGCCCTGGATTACTCAAGCAGGAAATCTAGGGGTCTATCCATTCTTCCTTCCTACACCCCTCCAAACTAAATCGATGATAAACTTTTGTTAGTTATATATCTTAAAGACCTGTCTCTCAAACGGGTACTCTCTTCTCCATACCTACTGCCCCTACTTGGGTCCAGGCTGGTGTCATTTCTCCTAACTGATCTCCCTGTACCCAGTTTAGCCCTCTCCCATTCATCCTCTACACTAAAGCCAAAAGGAACTTATTGAAAAACAGATTAAATCCCTCAATAGCTTTCTGGTATCTTCCAGAGAATTGAAGCAACTTAAGGCAAATAGGGGCCCCCACCTGCCTCTCTAACCTCACCTTGTGCTCTTCCTACCCAGTCCTCTGCATTCTTGCCCTAGTGAGCAATGCCCTACACTCCTAAACATGCCCTGCCTTCTCTCACCATCCTTACATTCTCTTCTCTTTGCCTGTACTGCCCTGACCTTCCTTCTTCTTATTGTTTGTTTGTTTTGTTGTTGTTTGTTTGTTTTCCAGTCATAAAATACTTATTAAGGGATGCTCTATGGAATATAGTGAATATACATTTAGGATCACAATATGAAGCAATTTCAGTCCTCTCAAAAGTCAGCCCAGCCCTCAAGGCTCTGCAGGTGTAAAACCACTAGTGAGACTCACTAAAAGCAGTTCATCACAGAAGAGGCTTTTTGTGAACATTCACAACTAGAGCTTCTGTTAAGTGCAAAACCAATCACATTACACTTATGCAGCAACAATGCACTAACATTGTTTTCGTTAGTCACTGGTCATCAACTTGCATAAAACACCAGCACAATAGAGCTCACAAAATTGGCTAAAAAAATGAATGTGTCCTTGCAAAACACACACTGTAATGGAAGAGACAATTTTTTTAAAAACATCTTTATAATTGCTTTATAATGGTGTGTTAGTTTCTGCTGTATAACAAAGTGAATCAGCTATATGTATACATATATCCCCATATCCCCTCCCTCTTGCGTCTCCCTCCCATGAGACATTTTTTAAAAGTATTATGCGCCCTACAGGAACTGCATTCATTCCAACGATCTCAAGTGACCCAACCTGTGGTAAATTCTTTTACAAGGTTTCAGCCAGGCAGCACCTCCTCTGGGAAGCCTTTTCTTATTCCTCCTAAGCTGGACTGGATGTCCTTCCACGGTCCTGTACTAACCCGTGTGCTCTTCTTTCAAGGTTCTTGACCCACAGGTATTGTAATTGTTCACTTGTCTACTGCATAGCTCTGTGAATGGATCCTAACATATACATACTTCCATGCTTAACATGATGCCTTAACATATAGTGTGTGCTCAGTACAAGTTGGTCAAATGGGCACATGATGGAATCACCACTGATTCAAGGAAAATGTATGAAGTTATTATTCATCTATATTAGAATCACCATTGATTCAAGGAAATGTATGAGGTTATTATTCATCTATATTTGCCTTTGAGTCTCTGTCGGAAGCCTTTCACAACATTTTAGATGTTTTGTACTAAAATATACTACATTTCCTTAATGCTGCCAAATTTATCTTGAATCTAAATAATTAAGCTCTTAAATTTTATGAAAGTAGAAATATACTTTTGGTTTGGTTAGCTGTATTAGTACTAATATAATATAACCTTTTAGACAGTGTTGATTAAGTCTTTAGATTAAATCTGGGGGGTTTAAGTGACTATGCATCCATCTATCATAACTTGGGTTTCATTTTTTGGTTTTCCTTAATGTACACAGAGCAGGAACTTTCTTCTGCCTTCTGTTAAATCAACACTGATTAATACTAATTAAATTACATGGCTCTTTTAAAATCATAGATTTGTGTAGATTTAAATATACACCATAAAAATTAAATGCCTGCTTTTTTAATGGGCTGTGGCATTTGTTTTTTGTTTTTTTTTTTTTGGGGGGGTTTTTTTTGTGGCATTTGTTTTTATGTAACCTAATCTTACTGAAGGTTTTGGAAATATTAACCCTTTTGGTAGTAGTCCACATTCATGAAGGACAAGCTCATTTTACTTTTTTTTTTTTTATTTTACTTTTGAGGAAAAACAAATAATTACCTAAGACAACCATCATGTTGATTTTTCATGCAATCAAAACATTCTAAAATATTCGTTAACTGGTCCATTTCTTTTGTAGCCAGTTTACTTCATGAATTCACCTTTTTAATCTCTGTAATGGATTATAATGATTTTGTACAATATTAGTCAATCACATTTCTAACCACTGTGGTCACCACATAAATTATTGCAACCTCTAAAGTTCATCATTTTCATGGATACTTCCTTCTCCCTAGATGTAAACATGAAGATATACATCGTTTTCAACAGATGGAGAAAATAATAGTAGCCAATCTCTTAAAACTTTCATTTAGTCTATAAAAAGCAAAAGGAAAAAAACACTATTATGTTGGTTAACAAAATTTTGCATTTCTGTTGTCTAAATAACAGCTTGCAAATACTTTATAACATCAAGAAGTAATAAAATTTTTCATTAGACACCTTTTCAACAAAAACAGTCTCCCAAAATAAATTTGAAAGGAAGTTCTTAATCTTTATTACCTTCCTATTCTTGATTAAAACATTGTGTTAAATGAGTATCAAGGGTCAACAGTTTCTTTTCTTTTCCTAATTGAAAGACTGTCTCCTGAAACTATCTCTACTCATCTTAGGTTTACCACCCTAGAAAGGTTATTTTATTTTTTATTATTATAATTTTTTTACTTTTAAAAGAAAGCTATATTTGATTAGGGGGAGAAAAAGGAAGAAAAAATTAACATTAGCCACTGTGGGATCCATTTTCTCTACTTGCTCTGTTTAGTAAACAGTCCAAGTAATGCCTTCCAAGGATGATTGATTTTTTTATTATTATTATTTTTTTAACATCTTTATTGGAGTATAATTGCCTTACAATGGTGTGTTAATTTCTGCTTTATAACAAAGTGAATCAGTTATACATATACATATGTTCCCATATCTCTTCCCTCTTGTGTCTCCCTCCCTCCCAGCCTCCCTATCCCACCCCTCTAGGTGGTCACAAAGCACCTAGCTGATCTCCCTGTGCTATGCGGCTGCTTCCCACTAGCTATCTATTTTACGTTTGGTAGTGTATATTTTACGTTTGGTAGTGTATATATGTCCATGCCACTCTCTCACTTTGTCCCAGCTAACCCTTCCCCCTCCCCATATCCTCAAGTCCATTCTCTAGAGGACAAATGTCCAAAATTTACAAACAGCTCATCCAGCTCAATATCAAAGAAACGAACAACCCAATCCAAAAATGGGCAGAAGACCTAAATAGACATTTCTCCAAAGAAGATATACAGATTGCCAACAAACACATGAAAGGATACTCAACATCACTAATCATTAGAGAAATGCAAATCAAAACTACAGTGAGGTGGTACCTCACTGTAGTTTTGATTTGCATTTCTCTAATGATTAGTGATGTTGAGTATCCTTTCATGTGTTTGTTGGCAATCTGTATATCTTCTTTGGAGAAATGTCTATTTAGGTCTTCTGCCCATTTTTGGATTGGGTTGTTCGTTTCTTTGATATTGAGCTGGATGAGCTGTTTGTAAATTTTGGACATTTGTCCTCTGTCAGTTGCTCCATTTGCAAATATTTTCTCCCATTCTGAGGGTTGTCTTTTCATCTTATTTATGGTTTCCTTTGCTGTGCAAAAGATTTTAAGTTTCATTAGGTCCCATTTGTTTATTTTTGTTTTTATTTCCATTTCTCTAGGAGGTGGGTCAAAAAGGATCTTGCTGTGATTTATATCATAGAGTGTTCTGCCTATGTTTTCCTCTAAGAGTTTTATAGTGTCTGGCCTTAGGTCTTTAATTCATTTTGCGTTTATTTTCACCACTATTATTCAACATAGTTTTGGAAGTTTTAGCCACAGCAATCACAAAAGAAAAAGAAATAAAAGGAATCCAAATCAGAAAAGAATATAAGACACTGATGAAAGAAATTAAAGATGATACAAATAGGTGGAGAAATATACCATGTTCTTGGATTGGAAGAATCAACATTGTGAAAATGACTCTACTACCCAAAGCAATCTACAGATTCAATGCAATCCCTATAAAACTACCAATGGCATTTTTCACAGAACTAGAACAAAAAATTTCACAATTTGTATAGAAACATAAAAGACCCAGAATAGCCAAAGCAATCTTGACAAAGAAAAATGGAGCTGGAGAAATCAGGCTCCCTGACTTCAGACTATACTACAAAGCTACAGTAATCAAGGCAGTATGGTACTGGCACAAAAACAGAAATATAGATCGATGGAACAGGATAGAAAGCCCGGAGATAAACCCACGCACATATGGTCACCTTATTTTTGATAAAGGAGGCAAGAATATACAATAAAGAAAAGACAGCCTCTTCAATAAATGGTGCTGGGAAAACTGGACAGCTACATGTAAAAGAATGAAATTAGAACACTCCCTAACACCATACACCCTAGTAACTTTAAGTGACTCTAAGTTTCTATGCTTGGCAATGTACACCTATCAGAGAGCGAATGGAGGATTAAAACCCTCATTAAGCAAAGCACTTGTCTCCTGGGTGTAGGTTATTTCCACTCAGGCTTTTCTAGTGTTCATGGAGACACACTGGAGGCACTATTTCTTTTTTCATGTAGATTGTGATAAAAGCCTCATTTCCCAGGGCCGTCTACCACTACCCTACAGGTCGGAGACCACTGGACTTGCCACCTTTGTTGTGCCAGAGGATATGGCAGATGCCATATCCTTCCGCCCGGGCCTGCTTTGTTACACTTGTTATGTACAAAATGCCAGAAATGTACCCAGCATTTGACAAAACATAAAACACAGCGGCTCTAGTGTTACCACTTTTCATTCCAGAGTATAAAATAGCCGGTAGCAATCACAGTATCAGCTGGAGCACCAGTGACAGGTTAGATCATCAGGAAATGCCAGGTAAGTGAGCCAATTTAAATGAAAATCACATAAAGATGTGACTGGGAGGGTGTGTGGTAGTTATTCAGAGGAGCCCGAAAAGATTTGTTGGGAGCTAGTTTATTTTTTTGAAACATTAATATTTTTCCCCTTGCCTAGAGTGTGTGAGATGAACTACAACAAGATTTGAAAAAAGTGGGCAGAGGAGGGACTAGTGAAATGGAATGAGAATCTCCAGCACCTAGAAATGAAACCATATTATCTTGTGACTGAACTGAAAATAACGAGCTACTTAGTGCCTGTCTCTTTCTGGGCACCACTCTCCCATTAAACCTTATTTCCCATGGTGGTCCAGCCAGGCCAACCTCTTTACTGCCTAGTCAGCCCACCACCTCCTTTCTAGTGCTCTGTCATTCCTCTATTGGTGGCATTTCCTCTCTTTCCTTCATGCCAACCACTACTCAGTGCAGTTCAGTTTCTAGCTCCCTCATGACTGTTCTCTAAGAGTGGAGTTCATGTACCATCTCAGAACCCCACGACATTCTTATTTCCTCACTATTTCTTCCACTTGCTTTCTGAAGATATTGTGTGGGTGGATTTTGACTAAATAAATTGTAAGATACACCAGGGCAAGCTGATAATTATCTTATGTTATAAAACATGTTGCACATAGCAAATGCTCCTTGAATACCTCACTTCCAAACATTCCAGTAGTTGATCTTAAACGTTGACCATCCACACTCATCTTAAAAGGTCTTCTATGCCAAAGTAAGATCTGCTATCACCACTGACATCAGATTTACTATCATTTCCTCCTCCACACTTTTTTCCTACTCCTTGTTTTAATGTGCTCGTCAGTATAAGCCCCCTCCCTACACCAGATCCTCTCCCAAAAAATTTATCTCTCGCCAGCTAAAAAGTTGGCCTGCTGTGCACACATCTCTACTCTCTGCCTATCCCTGTTACTTGGAGGTAGAAGTTTTTCTCACTTAGGCAATGGCATTCTTCCTGGCACCAGTCATGACAGTCACTATACAGAGCTTTTGTTTTGTACCTTGAGACATTAGGTGTAAAGGATGAAAGTCAACAATATTTATGAATCTGTTTAAAAAGTACTTAGCAGGATGAGGACTTCATAAGGCAGGTGGCTTGTTCATTGATAACTCTGGAGAAGTAACACAGTCCTAGAGACATTTTTGAAGCTCATGACTGAGTGTAGAACTATTCCATAATCACCAGAAATGTTTATTAAGCACCTCCTTTTCTTGTCTTTTTTAACAAATCAATTATGTGTCACTTCAGCTTAGGTTTGAAGCATAGGATTTCTCCCATAGGAGATGCTCAATAAATTCTGAATGGATAGATATATGGAAGGATGAATGGATAAATGAAAATAGGTTGTTGTCCATCACACCCACACATGGTCACAGATCCATGAGAGTATCATTTGCTTTGAATTGTACAGTAGGTTCTGATCACAGTTTTATGCCAGTGCACATACATACTAGTACATTCCCCCTTGGAACAAAAGATAGTTGACAGGGTGGATGTGACAGGTTGGTATTTAGTGATAGCAGTAATAATTTTAGCTTACATTTGCTAAGTTCTTCTTAGGTATGAAGCACTGTTCTAAGTGCTTTAGGTATATTATTTCATTTAATCTTTTAAAACCCTGTCATTGCCAAAAGGTGGAAACAACCCAGGTTCCCATCAACAGGTGAATGGATAAACAAAATGAGGAATACATTGGAATATCATTCAGCCATGAAAAAGAATGAAGTTCTGATATGTGCTACAACA
This sequence comes from Physeter macrocephalus, assembly GCF_002837175.3. NCBI lineage: Eukaryota > Metazoa > Chordata > Mammalia > Artiodactyla > Physeteridae > Physeter > Physeter macrocephalus. Next base: position 63,401,489 of record NC_041218.1, read on the forward strand.
TGGGTGAACCTTGTAAACATTATACTGAGTGAAATAAGCCTTGTGGATCAATATTGTATTATTACACTTATATGAACTGTCTAGAATAGACAAATTCATAAAAACAATAAGTGGATTAGAGGTTAGCAGGGATTTCAGGTTGGGGAGAAGGTGGATGACAGTTATTAATGAGCACAGAGTTTTTGTTTGGGATGTTGAAAAAAATTGTAAAGAGATAGTGGTGATGGTTGCACAACATTGCAAGTGTATTGTAATTGATGCCACTGAATTGTACATTTAAAATGGTTAAAATGGCATATTTTATTATATATTTTACCTCAGTAAAAATTAGTGAAAAACCCTATTATTATTCTAATTTTAAATTTGAGTATATCAGGAACGTTTAAACAAATAGGAGTTATATATTCTAACATAAAAAGAAGTACAGGAGGGTGATATGGCATTGGTTCATGGCCTCAACAATATCTAGGTCATCCTCTCTTTGAATCTCTTGCCTTTCCCTAACGATAGTAAGAAGATGGCTGCAACTCTATATATTACTTCCATGTTTGAGGTAGAAAGCAGCTAAGAAGGGGATGACACCAGTCTGATCTGTTTCTTGTCTCAGGAAAAAACCAAAACTTTCCTTATGCCTCTAATAGATTTCCACTTATCTCTTACTGGGCAGAACTGTACCTCCGGGCTATCCCTAGCTGCAAGGCAAGGGAGGCTGGCAAAATAAGTATTTAGTGTTTCCAACCTCTTCAGTGGAGTCTACAAGCAGATGGATTGGAAATGTCCGTTAAGGAATGAACACCATCTGGCACAATGACAAAAATGAGCAGCAGAGAAGTTAAATCAAAGTTTCTCAACCTGGCAGTTGACATTTTGGACTGGATAATTCCCTGTTGTGAGGGGCTGACCTGTGCATTGGGGGATGTTTAGCAGCATCCCTGGCCTCTACCCATTAGGTAACAGTAGTCTCCCACCCCCCAGTTTTGATAATCAAAACTGTCTCCAGACATTGCCAAATGTCTTGGGGTGAGGGTGCACAAAGTTGCCCCCAGTTGAGGACCACTAGGTTAGATGATGGGCCAAAGTCTCATTGCTGAGAAGTGGTGGAGCTGAGGTTTGAACCCGAACATCTGACTTTACAGCTTTTCTTCTTCTGAGCAGCCTATGCAGTTGAACAAATGGCCTTGTAGTTAACAGGAGCTATGGATCAACTGGACTAACTCGCTATACACTGAGTTAAAGAGACACCCATGAAATGCTATGATGACCATCCATATGCTTTTCCTGAGCACTTGTTATTTAGCCATAACCCCTTACAGTTTAGAAGTAATAGCAGATATAGGATGTAGGAGAAGGGATCAAGTAGCTTTATAACCCAAACATTCTCAACAGAGAAACTTGTTTCTTGGGAAAGCAAATATGTCTTAGATATTAAATGGTCTGTGGCCCTCCTTACCCAACAGATCTTATCCCAGTATTTCATTTCTGTATAAGGGAGCATTTAAATTAGTATTTTTTCTCTCTGAGGGAGAAAAATTAAAAAAAAAAAAAGGTTGAGAAATATTGTAATAGCCTAAGCAACTAGGTGGAACAAGGAGCATTTTTCAGAAAAGGTGAGAAATACTATTACCTAAAATAAGATAATGTGGTATCTCTAGATTGTGAATGGTGAGTGAATTTTAGGCATCCTGCTGGGTGTTTTCATTAGATGCATCCCTTTGACTATTGTTGCAGTCACTAGTCATCCCAGTTAATTCACTTTCATGTCTCTCTATTCATGAATGTAATACCTTTTTATGTTTGTCCCTCTTTCATCACACTAGTTTCACTGGAATATGCCTTTCAAACAAGTAAATCCCGCCCCCTTTTCTTCATGTCTGCATTATTCAAAGAGGCATCTCTCTAATGTTTTCTTTAAGAAATAAGGTCTAGAAATACACCTACAGTATTAAAATGTGTCTGGATCAGCAGCTGATTACTCACATCATAGAATAGTAAGTAAAGATAGTGAGGCAAACAAATTTATGAGCCATGAAATTCAGTAGGTCTGTTTGATTCCTTGACGTTGGACAAGTTATATGACCATTTTCCTATGAAATGGGCATAATGTTTACTTCAGTGTTGAGGTAAGAATTAAAGGAGATATTATATGTCAACTGCTTAGCAGAGAACCTAGCCAGTAGTTAAGTGGCAAATATGTGGCAACTACTGGCAATAGTGTCTGTAAATAATATTTAGTAAAGCAATTTTTTTCTGATAGAAAAAAATAGATGGTAGTATGAGAATGGACTGGCTCAAATCAAAGTAATCTAAAAGGTTACTCTTCACTCAGTGGTTGCCTCAGGACTGTATGCCAGGATTGACTCTACCTGTTCTGAATCTAACCATGGTTCCTGCCAAGCACAAAGACAAGATGCCTAATGTCCACGTAGAAAAGAGGCAACACTGGACCCTATCTCCCTTGTACTCCTCCCTAGAGCTGATGCTGTCCACCACTTTCAGCAAGTCACTTAACATCTATTTATCAGCATCCTCCTTTAACAAATTAGGAGGATGGCACCTGCCTTTCTCTCCTCATGAGATTGTTTGTGGAGAGCAAATGAACTCATTCATGTGTATCTATTCTGTTTAAGGCAGAATAAGGCACAGTACCTACTCACACAGTTTACATTTGATCCACTGGCCAGATGATCTTTCTTATTTATTTAAAACCCTTTGCTTAGTGCTTAACACATAGTAAACTATCAAAAAAAATGAAAATTGTTTATTTGTTGTTTTGTTACTCTCCAAAACATTATCAATTTAAAATACACCTTAGCAATGGCATGCTGACTGATGGCCTGAGGGAAGTGGGTGCCCATTGTTGTCTGGGTGTCTGAAGTAGGTGGTTTGTATGAAGAACCAGCTATGCTCCTGGGTACACAATTCAGTTGCCTATTGATTTTGTATAATAAAGTGTTCAGAGAATAGATGCCTTTTATAACAGATCACTTTAGCAGTCACTTTTATACTGACCATGCTCGTGTAAAATCACTATAACAACTACAAACCACATTATTTGCTAGAAAGGCACATATTCTAGACTAAATTTTGGCTTAGGGAACTGCTATTAATTCCAACACATGAAGAGTCACAGGATAATCTTACAAAATGTTCATACCTAAGCATTGGATTTATCTTCTTTGACACTGTACCAGTCCTTAAAGAATTTCTTCTGGCTTAGAGGTGGCTGGTACAAATCCTCCCAGCATTTGACTTGAAATTGTTGCTCGTCCCAACTCTGGGACTTGGAAATCTTGTTGCCTTTTAGCCATCATCTCAAAAAACATAATTGAGTATGTGTATTCATCTCTTCTGAAACATTTTCCTTCAAATCAACCTAATTCACCTCTTCTCTCATCTCCTTGTAGTATTAATTTTATCACATATCAGCTTTTTTTTTTTTAACTGCAGGAATGGAATTGTCTGACTATAAAGTTGAAAGCACAATAGTCATGAAATACTAGGTGAAAGCTCTCCCAATAACAGTAAATCCTCCTTATGGCCCTTTCTGCATCCTCCAGTACTCATTTAAATGCCCAACACATCATCCTCCATCCTTTATAGGAAAACATTAATTTTTGGCTTCCTAGCTTTTGCATAATTATGTTCAACCATTTCTTTAACTTTGGAATTTCTGGTTCATTTTTTTTCTTTCTACCTTATCTCCTTTATTCTAAGGTGCAGTGGAGTTGGAGATGATCTATATATTGAAAAAGAAAAATATACAGCCCCAAACAGGAATTTCATAAAATTTGAGGTAGGTTTTTAGACCCAGATGAAACTCTTTGTCTAGATTTATCCATCCCTTTTTGGTTTCTTGGATATGGTAAGGAATTCTAACATCTCAGCCTTTGGGATGGAGTAGAATGAATAGACATGCTCAGGAAATATCTCTTAATGTAATAATAAATGCTCCTTTAACTGTTTACTTTATTCTCATACCTTATATCATTTGACACACCATGCAGTTTGAGTTCTGCCTGGTGGATGCCCATGCCTTGGTGCTGGGTGGTATCATTCTGGTTAGGACTTCCTACAGCATGGTATCAACCTAGTCAAAGAACAATTATTATTTTCTCCTATAAAATAAAACTTTATTGTATCACATAAATACAAATGTAAAGGAACATTCTGTTTAATTAAAAGCCACACAATAAAACCTACACTCTACATTTTAAACACACTTTTTATAAAAGTCATATATAGTGCTAGGACTAAAGAAATACATGTATCCAGATACAAATAAGTACCTCACTAACATTTAGCTATTCTCAGTCACTGTAATCTAAACTCACTGTTTCTCTGGGCTTATGTAGATCCCAATTTAAACAGAGAGCCTTCCAGGGCTTCTCCATCTGAAGCTCGTTGAGGAAGTTTCTAGAAAGCCTTACATTCCTCTAGTAACAATGATCTTTGCCTGCTGGTTCTCAGTTTAAAAGAGGGGAGAAGCTTATTTGCCATTCCAAGAATAAAGATCCATTTGCCTTCCGAGGTTGCTACTTTCTCATCTAACCTAAAACATATAGACAGTCCAAAACAGCTACTACCACTAAACTTAATCAAAAGGAATCTCATTGCCAGTTCTCAAATCCCAACAACTTCCCTGTATCTACGTTGGCCTTAGTCCATAAACACATGAATGGATAAAGAAGATGTGGTACATATATAAAAAGGAATATTACTCAGCCATTAAAAAGAATGAAATAGAGATAGCCTTATCCACCAGAGGGCAGACAATGGAAGCAAGAAGAACTAAAATCCTGCAGCCTGTGGAACAAAAACCACATTCACGGAAATATAGATGAGATAAAAAGGCAGAGAGCTATGTACCAGATGAAGGAACAAGATAAAACCCAGAAAAAAAACTAAATGAAACAGAGATAGGCAACCTTCCAGAAAAAGAATTCAGAATAATGAAGTGAATAGTGAAGATGGTCCAGGACCTCGGAAAAAGAATGGAGGCAAAGAACGAGAAGATGCAAGAAATGTTTAACAAAAACCTTGAAGAATTAAAGAACAAACAGAAAGAGATGAACAATACAATAAGTGAAATGAAAAATACACTAGAAGGAGTCAATAGCAGAATAACTGAGGCAGAAGAACGGATAACTGACCTGGAAGACAGAATGGTGGAATTCACTGCTGTGAAACAAAATAAAGAAAAAAGAATGAAAAGGAATGAAGACAGCCTAAGAGAATTCTGGGACAACATTAAGTGCAACAACATTCACTTTATAGGGGTCCCAGAGGGGGAGAGAGAGAAAGGACCCCAAAAAGAACTGAAGAGCTTATAGTCGAAAATTTCCCTAACATGGGAAAGGAAATAGCCACCCAAGTCCAGGAAGCGCAGAGAGTCCCATACAGGATAAAACCAAGGAGAAACACACCGACACACAAAGTAATCAAATTGGCAAAAATTAAAGACGAAAAATTATTGAAAGCAGCAAGGGAAAAAGGTCAAATAACATACAAGGGAACCTCCATAAGGTTAACAGCTGATTTCTCAGCAGAAACTCCACAAGCCAGAAGGGAGTGGCATGACATATTTAAAGCGATGAAAGGGAAGAACCTACAATCAAGATTACTCTACCCGGCAAGGATCT